>NC_134535.1:40058954-40367608 GCF_050624435.1 Tenrec ecaudatus
AGAGAGGCAAGAGTCTGAAACGGTCAGGTTAGGAACCTTAGTTTAGTGAACAAGGCCTGGCAAAGGGAGTGGGGAGTGGTTTGGAGCGTGTCTGGGATCATATTAAGCTTAGCTGGGTGTCTCTTGATTAGTCAGTTCCACTGCATCTCATCTGCTTCACATGTAAAATGACATTGTTGAACAATGTGAGTCCTAAATCTCCCTTCCGCTGCAGAATTCTATAATAACCGATCATTAGAAGAGCACCACAAACAGCAAAGTATGAGTTGCATTTCAGCAGTAAGAATCTGCAAGAGATAAATGAGCACTCAAAGAACTGCGCTCCTCAGCTGGTCTGAGGCGCTGATAGGTGTTTGGTGAGTTCACAGAAAACCTGCCTCCAGCTGTTTGGGAGTGAGGTCGACCATCCTTCACAAACTCCATCTATTTTGACAGGATGCTGATCAGGGCTCTACCGATCATAGGTGCGCCGGCAAAGTAATCTAGGAAATGCAGAGTCTCATTTTAGAAGATTGCTGACCTGCGCCGGGGCCATACCCCACCCCACCCCCACCCCTCCGCCACCCCAGAGAGCTTGCGCCTGGGAGACCTGCATTGTCATGACTATACTGAAGCTATGGGACCTGCAATCACTTGGTTCTTCTTCACAAATGAGATAACACGCCCAGATTTATGAATTGATCAAATTGACATCATGTGTGGCAAAACGGTTAGTTGCAAGTCATTGATATTGTCCTGGTGGCCTGGGGGTGATGCGGATTCCTAACCACAAGGGCAGCCGAGGGAATCCCCAGTCTCAGACACTCACAAGGCCACTCCTCCTCTGTCCTGTCAGGTCAGTGCCAGGTGGCGCCCACGGCAGTGTGTTTTGTTGTTTTGGTTGTTGTTGTCCTTATTGTCAGTGGTTGTTGTGCCAGCTCCAACTTGTGGGGGCCTCTGCGTCAGAGAATAATTCTGCTGGTCGTGAATCATCTTCATGATCTTTGATATGCTATCAGTCAAATGTCGGGCTGCTAACCACACCACAGGTGGTTTAAACCCACCAGCCAGTCCATGGGGGAAAGATGAGCCTGGGTGCAAGATTTACAGTCTCAGAAACCCTGTGTGGGTCACTGTGAGTCAGAATTGATTCAATGGCAGTGCATCTGGTTTGAGTTATAACAAGTGGAATGCTTTTTATCTGGGAGTATGAGGTTCAGAGACACGGAAGAAACATCTAAAAAATAGTGAATTTACACATTTATTTTTCACTTATACAAAATAAATCTGGGGGTGGGCTTTCCAAGAAAGTATAAAAACCACATTTCTAGGATCTCAGGGGCCTTCTACCATTTTGCTCCTTAGTGTAGACTGCATCTTAAAATGTACTTCATGGTTCAACAGACTTGTACATTAACATGAGGAAAGAAAGAAGAAGTAGCGAGAGAGGCCCCTTGTCTTTAAGGGTACTCAGTACCAATGAACTATAATTTCCAACTATCCCATGACCCAAATTTTAACGTAATCATTATACTTAGGTATAAAGGAGAATGAAAATTTTGGTCTTTTAGCTGGGTAATAAATATTGGTGATCTTATAACTGACACATAGGTATAAAATGAAACTTGGAAGGTAACTACAAACCTCTTAGTTTCCCCTTTGCTATAGCAAATGTCGACGCATTACCTTCTTACTAAGCAATAAAATGCTCTCACTTTTCCTAAGGAAGTAACCCCAAAACCCAGTTAGTGCACCCAAGTTTACATGTTTTGCTAGGCTTGGTTGTCTACAGAAACTTAACCAATGCCACTCATCTATGTATAAGAAGGGACTTTATATCAAGGAGTACTTCATGTCAAGATGGCATCCCATCCCAGTCCCATCAAGTCCACAAGGCCAATGTTAGCCAGGGCTCTCTTCTGACTCACGAAGCTGCAGGCTGGCAATGCAGAAAGGTGAACTGGGAAGCAGGGAGATCACAGGTGGGTGAATGCCAAGTCACATAGGTTCAAGGTTTGTGGAAACATGTCAGGGCACCAAAAGCTATCTAGGTCGGCTGATCACATGGGGTAGCCCCAGGCAGCAGACACAGAATCCACATGAGTCCCAGGGAGGAGGAAAGTGAAGGGGCAGAGAGAAAGAGGTATGAAACAAATTTATCCCTTATAAAAAGGTCACCCCCCACCCCCAAGAAGGCTGTGCCTTGATTGACAGGTTGGATTCTACCCTAACACTGTCGTACAAATTCAAGTTGACATATAATCAAATTACCATGCATGCCAAAGTAGAGTATAAGGTAATGTGTTCTTCATCGGGTTCAGCTATAGCTCTTTGTGTTCTGGCGATATACCCTAAAAGATAACTTTATAACTTAGCATATTTGATTTGTAAGAACAGAATGAGACACTAGAATTAAAAATTCTATTGAGGGAAGGGAGAATGAGAAGCCAATGAAAATGCTTACTTATCCAGTCACCCAAGCTTATTAGCATAGCACCTTCTTTTTCCCTAGCTACATCTTTGGGTGGTTCCTTATTTTGACCGCTTGGCTGTTTGCCATAAGGTGAATGCCCAACTCCTCACATGACCAGTCACCCAAACTTCTAGGAGACAATGGAAAATACCCTAGTAGGTCAGGTCCACATCAGTCGTCAGAGTGACATCTTCGCTTTTCAATACGTGAAAGGCTGCCGTGCAGCACATTACCTAACCCCACTCATCTTCCGATCTCTGGACTTCTGCTGCATGAGCACTGTGTGAGGATCTGTGCACGGTGAAATCTTTGACAACCTCACTACTTTCTCTATGTATCATGCTACTACCTCTTGGACCAAGGTGAGGACATTCGCTGTCTTTGCCCTGAGTTGCAACGTCATCAGGAAGCGTTCCTCGTTGTCATGAATTTGACGGAAGGCCTCGGTGCACGTTGACTTCTTCCTTAGGCCCTTGATCCTGTGCTACCTCTGGAAATGGCGGGATGGCGGCTCGCTCCCTCTGGTGCAGTGACTGCATTCTTTCCACTGTCTTTTGTGTTAGTCACTAAGATTAAGACCATGTTTCGCAGACTCCTCTGACATCCCCCGTGAGGTCAGAAAGAGGCATTCGAATAAAGAAGACACAAACATTCTGCCCGAGTTAACGATGAATCTGAGGCATTTTTATTATAATAAAAATGGAGTTGTTTTTAAAGTCGGTAGATAACATATTGAATTTTCATGATCTTAACAGAGAGTGGCCCAAGCGGTGGTGGTGGTTATGTGTTGGGCTGTTAACTGCAAAGTCAGCCGTTTGAAACCATTCCCAGCCACTGCGTGGTAGAGTTGGAGCTTTCCACTCCCTTAAAGATTTCCCACTGTAGAACATCACGGGGCCAATTCATACCGAGCCTGTCCTACAGGATCCCTATGGGTCAGAGTCAACTGACGGCAGTGAGTTTGGTTCGATATTATAAATAATGACAGCAAGATGATTCTGGTTTATTTTATATTGGAGACAACTATAAGGACTATTATCCTTCTTTTTTCCCCATTTTATTGGGGCTCATACAGCTCTTATCATAATCCATACATACATCCATTGTATCAAGCATATTTGTACATCTGTTGCCATCATCATTTTAAAAACAAATTCTGTCTACTTGAGCCCTTGGTATTAGCTCCTCATTTTCCCTCTCCCTCACCCTACCTCCCTCATGAACCCTAAATAATGTATATATTTTTTTCATGTCTGACCAACGTCTCCTTTCACGCACTTTTTTGTTGTCTGTTCCCTGAGAAGGGGTTATAATGTAGATCATTGTGATCGGGTCCCCCTTTCTCCCACCCCTGTCTCCCACTTACCCTTCTGGTATCTCTACTCTCATTATTGGTCCTGGGGGTTTTATCTGTGCTGGATTCCCTGTGTTTCCAGCTCTTATCTGTACTCATGTACATGTTCTGATCTAGCCAAATTTGTAAGGTAGAATTGGGGTCATGCTAGTGGGGGGGGGAATATTAAAGAACTAGAAGAAAGTTGCATGTTTCCTCGGTGCTATACTCCACCCTGACTGGCTCTTCTCTTCCTTGTAACCCTTCTGTAAGGGGATGTCCAATTGTCTACAGATGGGCTTTGGGTCTCCACTCCACCCACCACCTCATTCACAATGATATGATTTTTGTTTTTTGATGCCTGATACCTGATCCCACCAACAGCTCATGATCATCCAGGCTGGTGTGCTTCTTCCATGTGGGCTTTGTTGCTTCTCTGCTAGATGGCTGCTTGTTTATCTTCAAGCTTTAAGACCCCAGATGCTATATCTTTATATAGCTGATAGCCATTCACCATCAGCTTTCTTCACCACATTTACTTATGCAATCTTGTCGGGAAGCTGAGCATCATGGAATGCCAGGTTATTATGACAAAGTGTTCCTGACTTGAGGGAGTACTTGAGTAGAGGACCAAAGTCTGTATGCTACATTAATACTTAACATATAAATATCTGTTCATAAACCCATTTTCCTATCTTTATATATAAATATATTTTCATATGTACACACCTGCATCCAGACCTTTCTAATGCCCTTTGCCTCCTAGTTCTTTCCTCTATTTCCTTTTACTTTACTCTTTTCCTACTATCATGTTCAGCCTTCATTTGGTTTCAGTAATTGGACTATTATCTTTCATTAATGATTTCTTCTTGCTGATGAAACTTTGAACTGGAAAAGGCAGAAAGTAGTTACAAACATTTAACTTTAGCTCGGCAGACCCATGTTTGACTCTCCAAGACGCCAGTTGTTTCTTGTGTGAACATGGGTAAATTTATACCTTGTCCAAGGAAGATTCTTCAAAGCAGGGATAATAGTGCCTTCCATACCACTTTAAGAATTAACTGAAATAACATATGTGAAATATTCTGTACAAGAACTTCTTTCGTATGGCTAAACAAGATGACGCATAGTGACATAGATCAAAGGAGAACTTCCGGTGGGTTTCCAAGGCTGTAAATCTTTATGGAAGTAGAAAGGTTCATGAGATAGAATTGATTCTATGGCAGTGAGTGAAACAAGATGAATTAATTAGAAACCAAGAGGCTTATTTAATGGTCCTTGTCAACATCTTTCATAATCTAAAGATTCTCTGGATGTTGATAGAAAGAAAAGTCATGCTAGTAAATCCCAGGCTGGCAGTTGAAATGAATTTCTGTGCTCTCTGCAAAAGTTTTAGAATTAGGATTGAAAACAATAAACTGGAGTTGATCCTTGAATGTTATAGAGCCACTTGCATAAGGTGAATTTTTTTTCAAAATGCATGTAACATCAATCATCTCCGTGAGAGCAGTTTGTCCAGTAAACTGTGTGATTGCAGCAAATGTGATCGTTTGTGGTTCTCATCTGCTTTTCATCATGTTTAATGCAATACTGTCAATCTCAAGTCAGAACATAGGGTCCATATGAAGTGCTACTAGTGATACAGAAGCGCTCCCGAAACGCAGAGAAAAACACAATTGTTTCTTCATGTGTACCCTTGACTGAGATCTGTAGCTGCAGTTGCTTACTATTTCAAGATAAATGAATCCAGTGGAAAAAAGGAAAGAAACCTGTGAAATCATTACTGAAGCTACTTCAACTTATAATAACTTTTTATCACATATTGAAACTGCAGCTGTTATGTGTGAACAGTATACACTGTGACATGTAACATGCAAAGTATGTACTAAATGACAGCTTCCAGGATCAGTGAGACTCCTGGCCAAGAGTAGGCTATTAGGAATGTAATCTTTTGGGAGTCAAAATTATACACTGATATATGACTTCATGACTCTCAGAGCTTCTAACTGCTACATTGCTCAAGGGTCAATTCTACTTCCTTAATCTAAGTAGAACAAAAATGCTCAGTATATAAAATTATTAACCTGGAGACAGAGAGAGAGAGAGAGAGAGAGAGAGAGAGAGAGAGAGAGAGAGAGAGAGAGAGAGAGAGAAAGGGAGAGAGAGATTTTCCTTATGCAGTTTCCTCCTCCTCCTCGTCCTCATCCTCATCCTCGTCCTCGTCCTCCTCCTCCTCCTCCTCCTCCTTCTTCTTCTTCGGTCACTTCTTAGTGCTTACAATTTGTGGTGGGATTTTCTCAGCATGACAAAATAAAAGCAATTCCTCAAGTTCCTGTGCAGGCAAGTGATGAATTGAGTCAGGAACCATATAACCCAAGCGAAAACCAAAAATGCTGCTGCTGCATGTTTATCCACAGAGGCTCCACCCTGTCGACTGATCACACGTCCGCATCAAATGGCAGGAGAAAACTGAAATCGTGCCACGCAGATCGTTACTGACTATGGAGAGACTCTTGCTGCTGACAAAGATGGATGCAGTGTTTTGACAGTAATTAGAGATGAAGAGCTCAGTTCCGGTAGCAATTATATGCAACCAGGGAGGCAGAGGAGAGCAAAACAGGGGATTTACAGAAAGCAAGTGGAGCCTGCACTGACTTCTTTTCCAGTGCACCGGGGCCAGACCTCACACATGTGCTCATGTGGTCCATTGTTCTTGCACATTTTCCAAAAGCACAGTGTTGCTTTCTCTTGTCCCTCCAATTGATATGGTGCCATACTTCTGCTATGGAAAGGACACAGACATTTTAAAATCCAATTTAGTTTGAATTTGGTGGTGGTGGTGGTGGTGGTGGTGGTGGTGGTGTGTGTGTGTGTGTGTGTGTGTGTGTGTGTGTGTGTGTGTCCACATCCACACACGTGTAGGAGCCCTGGCTGCGCAGTGTTTTGGGTTTATAAGCACAGGGTCAGCAGTAAGAGTCCAGCAGTTACTCCTCTGCAAATAGACAAGGCTGTCTCCTCTGGTGACCATTTACAGCCCCAGAGATGCACGGGAGCAGCTCTACTCTTTGCTATAGGGAATAGTCACAATTGACTCAATGAGAGTTAGAGATCACACACACACACACAACCAGCCCACTACGTAACCCACTGAGCCACAAGGGTTCCTCACATTTGAGTAATGACCTGAGTTACGTGAAGGGGCTTGTGATAGCTGCACAGTTTCATGTCAACTTGATAAATAAGAATGAAAGGGTGGGGTCTAGCCTGTCAATTAGGGCACAGCCTGGTGATCCCACCTTGTGGTGTGACCTTCACATGAGGATTCTGGGACTTCTTCTCTTCCACCTTGGAGGCAGGACACACACTCTCCCTGCTTCACTTTCTTGTTGACAAACCACTCGGAGACATGCTGATGGCAGCCAGAGCCCTGGAGATGCATCCACTGCCATTGGATCCACAGGACTTTCCTCCTACCAGCCTGTGATCTTCCTACATTCAGTATCACTGAATGTACTGTGTGAAGCTGAAGAGGAATTCATGGGCTAATATCGGACTTATGGGCTAATATTGAACTATGGACTTGATCTTGCTTGGGCTGGGATGTTTTATTGACGCATTTAACTTCTTGATATAAAGTTCTCTCTACATATATGTGAGGGTATCTAGATTTATTTCTCTAGTTGGTGGACTAACACTACTCTGTTAAAATCCTAGTCTCCATATGATTGAAAGAGTAACGCCAGTTTTCTTAAAAGAACCATTTATATGTATATAAGCATTGTGAAGAATTATGATTATAAAATTATGGGAATTCCAGATGATTTAATTATGCTTGTGGGATATGGTGAGGATGGTGCAGGTCAGGAGTGCGTTTTCATTGTCCATCGGGTCTCTACATGTTGGATCTGACTCAACAGCATCTAACAACAAGAACAATATTTTTACTCATTCTTTGAAGGATGGTGGATATGTGGGTGGTTTTCAATGAATGCACACCTTTGAGTAAATGTATACATACATCAATTGGCTATGACTGCTACTAACCAACAACTATAATAATCTCCATGAGTTAGGATTATAACTATATCTTCAAAACAAACAAAATTTTTATGATTTGTTGAATATTATAACAGTGCTGTTGAGTTTTCATTTTATTCTGACTATACACTGTAAGATCCCCTGCTTGTCTGTCAGTGTGTCGTGCTGTGGTGACTTACGTGTTATTGTGACACTGGAAGCTACGTTACTAGTATTTCAAATGTCAGCTGGTATTTCAAATTTCGAATTCCAGGGTCACCCAAGGTGAACAAGCATCCTTGGAGCTTCCAGACTAAGGACAGACAACAAAGAAGGACGCAACTCCTCCCTCCAGAGGAAGAAGCCATTGCAAACATTATGCAGAACTTTGAAGCATTGTCAGATACTCAAAGCCTAAATAAACAAATACAGCAGGACATTGTCCCAGGTCATTCTAGAAATGGATCACTCAGATCAAACAGCACTTGAAATGTGACTGAAGAGGAGCTGATTTCTTGGACAGGTGATGTGAGCGGGGGAGGGGGGGAAGCCCCCGTGGGAGTGGAGTCTTCGGGGTCTTCATTCATTGATGGTGCGCTACTCAAGGTAAGTCAACACTGCTAAAAAAAAAGGTTCCTATCATCAGAATTGGAATGTATGAAGTATGAATTTAGGAAGTTGTTAAAAATGCAGTGGAGCCACAAAGATATATATCCTAGGCATTACTGAGCTGAAGTGGACTGCGCTTGGCCATTTTGAATCAGAAAATGATATGATTTACTACACCAGGAATAACTCAATCAAGAGGAATAACACAATCAAGAGGATTGGAGTGGCATTGATGCAATCTGTGATCGGATTATATCTATTTGCCCTCAAGGAAAGCCAATCAGTACAACTATTATTCAACTTTATGCACCAACCACAAAGGAATAAATTGAAAAATTCTACCAAGGACTTCAATCAGAAATTGAGCAAGGATGCAATCAAGATACACTGATAATGGTGACTGAGATGCAAAAGCTGTAACCAGAGGAAAGAACAGTAGCTGGAAAAAATATGGACTGGGTCATAGAAATAAATGAAGCTGGAGAATGCATAATAAGATTTTGAAAAACCAAACAATTGTTCACAGCAAATATCTTTTTTCAGCAACACAAAATGTGTCTACACATCTGGATGCCTCTAGAGGGAATGCATAGTCATCAAATTGGCTACGTCTGTGAGAAGGCGGAGAAGCTCAATCCCAGCAGCTAACACAGGCCAAGAACTTACTGTGGAACAGACCATCAGTTGCTCCTATATAAATTCAGGATGAAGCTGAAGAAAATGAAAAACACTCTACTGGAACCAAATACAATCCTCAGTCTATCCCCCAAGAGTCTGGAGAACACCTCAAGAACAGAGTTGATCCTCTGAACACTAATGACAGATCTGATGAGTGGGGGGATAGCATCAAGAATTTATTCAGGAAGAAAGCAAAAAGCCATTATAAAAAGAAAGAAAAGATCAAAGTGGATGTCAGAAGAGACTTTGAAACATGTTCTTAATCATAGGGTCGCTAAAGCAGATGAAAGAACGGCTATGGTCAAAGAGCTGAACAGAAAATTTCAAAGGGCAGCTCGAGAAATCAAAGCCAAGTATCATGAAATGTGCAAAGACCTCGACTTATAAAATCAAAAGAGAAGGACATGCTCAGCATATGTGAAAGGAAAAAAACCCAAGGGAGAAAAAAAAAAACAAGCCTCAAGTTGCAATCTTGAAAGATTCTTTGGGCAAAGTATTGAAGGATTTAGGAAGCATCAAAAAAGGTGGAAAGAATACACGGAGTCACTGTATCAAAACAAGTCAGTCAACATTCATTTCAGGAGTCAGCATATGAGCAAGAGCCCATGGTGCCGAAGGAAGAAGTTCAAACTGCACTAGCCAAAAATAGGCTCCAAGAATTGATGGAGTAGCCATTGAAACGTTTCAGCAAGCTGAAGAAACACAGGAAGCACTCACTCACGGATGCCGGGAAATCTGGAAGGCAGCTGTCTGGCCAAGTGACTAGGGGGATACATATTTGTTCTCATTCCAAAGAAAGGTGACTCAGCAGAATGCTCTAACTGAAGGACAATATCATTGACATGGCAGGCAAGTAACATTCTATTTCAGTTCATCTCCAAATGGTTGCAGCAGTACATTGACCGAAAGTGCCAGTAGTTACGGCTAGGATAAGCAAAGGACATGGAACATGGCCTATCACAGCTGCTGTCAGATGGTTCTTTCCCTGACACAGAGAATACTGGAAGCATGTTTCCTTGTGTCTTGTTAACTATGCCAAGGAATTCAACTTTGTGGAACATAATAAACTGTGGGTAACTTTGACAAGAATGAGGACTCCAGAACCCTTCATTGTGCCCGTGAGGATCTTGTACACACATCTAGAGGCAGTTGTGTGAACAGAACAAGAGAATGTTGCATGGCTTAAAATGTTACATGGTTTAAAATCAAGGATGATGTGAATCTTCTCACTATAGTTGTTCAGTCTGTATACTGTATACTAAACAAATATTCAGAGAAGCTGGCTTATATGAAGAAGAATGTGGCATCAGGATTGGTGAAGGCTGATTAATAACCTGTGATATGCACATGACATGACCTTGCTTGCTGAAAGTGAGGAGGAATTGAAGCACTTACTGATGAAGGTCAAGGATTGTAGCTTTCAGTATGGATCACAACTCAACGCAAAGAACACCCAAATCCTCCCAACTTTACCAATATGTAAGATCATGGTAAATGGAGAAAAATTAGAAGTTATCAAGGATTTTCTCGCTTGGATCCACAATCAATGCTCTTGGAAGCAGCAATCAAGAGATCAAAACATGTATTGCATTGGATACATTTACCGCAAAAGACCTCTTTAGAATTTTGAAGAACAAGAATGTTCCCATGAGGATTAAGAATGTTCCGTGTGGCTGACTCACATCATGGTAGTCTCCTTTTCGCCTCATATAGTTGGGAAAGTTGTACATTGAATAACGAAGACCAAAGAAGAATCAATGCTTTTGAATTATGGTCCTGAAGCACACTGAAAGTACTATGCCGTGGGATATAAAAAGACGTTTCCCCAGCATTGTCACCCCCAAAGATAGGCTAAACATTAGAGACTATTTGCCCACACATGGTGGGAGGTCAGAACCATTCTGCCTTCAGACTACAATCTGGTCCCACCACAGGAGGGGCCCACTCTCTGCTGTTGAGGACACTGGATTACTTCTCCCTGAAGGCTTTCAGCTTTCAGTCTGGTCCAATGTAGGTGGGGTTCACACCCTACTGATAATGGTTTCTATGGAGAGCCAGAGAACAGGTCAAACCTGCTCAGTGACCTTCAAAATTAGGCTGTCATCCTGAATCTAGGATCCGCCTATCTTGTCACATATATACCCCAGTCTTCCCCTTCCTATTGCATGTATACCCCTAAATCATCCCCCTCTCATCACTGTATTAACTATAACACAACCCCTTCCTGTGGCATATGTCTTTCCCTGTAATTAGGAGGCTTGCACACCCCCAAAAGATATATAAGCTTTGGCTAGCAATAAACCAGTCAGGCTCGCTCTTGCTCGGCCTCCTGCCCTGTACCACCAAGAGGAGCTGAGGTGAGCATGCTACCATGAAATGTGTCTGACTCCTTCATTTCACCCTCTCTTCTATCTCTCTTATTAGCTATGATTTTACTATAATCTTTACTTATTATCGCTGTACAATTGTGCCTACCGGACCCATGATGCTTTGTTAGGGACTGACGCCCTGCTACTATGCTCTATTAAAAGTAAAAACTGATCTGTCTTGGAAGAAGTAAGGCCAGAGTGTGCCTCAAGGGCTCCGGCATAGGAACAGTTGTGCGGATGACACAGGACCATGCAGTTTCCTTCAGTTTTGCACAGGGTCTCTATGGGCCAGAGCCAACTCGATGGCTCCTAGCAGCAACATGACTGTAGAATGACACAGTTAAAAGATGCAAGGACACAGATAGCCAAAAGGTAGGAGAAAAGGGAAGGGGCAGAACATACTCTTTAGTCCAGAGTATTATCTCCTTCTTTACTGGTGATTTGGAAAATTTAGGAATTAGAAAGGGCGACTCCAAATCCCACTGATACCTTTGGCCTCAGGACAGTTAGTAGTGGCCCTCTATTATGCTCTAAGGCCTCTGCAGAAATGAAAGGCACACCTCAAATTCCCACGGAAACACCAGAAGGCAGATAGATAATCTTTGGCTCACAGAGTTATTCAGGGGATATTTTGGACTTGGTATTTTTGCCTAATAAATTGTGATTGATTTACAATAGTGATGGTTAATTATGCAAATTATTCAATCCACTAAATCCTCTGCTTCAGTTCATGGCTATAGTACAAACTCTGTGTTGAATCAATGCTCAGACTAAAATGAACAGATGTGGGCACTAGGGGAGAGAAATGCCAAAAGCTTGTAAGAATTAATTTACAATGGAATCAATAAGTCAGAAGGACCCCAAAAATAGAGCAATGAAGGGAAACAAATGGGAAACAACAGAGCACACTTGCTTTCATTTGAAATTTTGATTATGGGACAGCAAACATAAGAAAAAAGTATTTCAGATGATCTTCTTTATCTGAGAGAACTCTCACGCACTAGTACAGTATACATAATAATAAAGAAGCATATGACAAATAAAATGTTAAAATAAAAAAATGTAAGCACTCAATATCTTAGCTTTGCACATCTGTCATTTATAGTTCCATAATATTTCATTTGTGGCCAGAGAACAGTGACATCATCTTTAAAAATATTTAGGGTATTACACACATGTGTTCAAGATCCTACTTTTGATTACACAGATTTAAATTACTTATTGAGAAAGTATTTGAAAAAAATAGATGTTAATATTAAAAGCCTTAAACTATTGGAAGAAAAACTCTCATCCATGTTATGCTAATAGATTGTGGTGTAAAATATATTGTGTAACTACTGTGTGTCAGGATGCTTAACAGGAAGTACCATTATAATTCTGTTTTTCAGAAAAGGAAACTGAGGAACATTACATTTAAGCAACTTGTTTACCTTCACAGAGTTTATAAGTAGAAAAAGCTTCACCTGGATCCCAGATGGCTGAGTGTCTGGAAGCTGGTTTCAGTCACTATTACAGTTACTGTGAGGCCGATCCACTGGTAAACCTGTGGCAGTGGATATTTAGGTAGCTCCTATATCAACCAAGTGGTTTTAACAAACTTAAAGTAGAGCATGTAATGAAAAAAGTATGTGTATCAGAATCAGACAAACTTTGATCTGAAAACCAGTTCTACCACTTATTAGTTCCATTAACTTGGGCACTTTATTTAACACCTGGGGACCTGTTCATTGGCCTGTAAAATTGAGCTAAGAAGAGAGTTCCATGAGGAAGAAATGACATTACCTATATAAAATAGTTTTTGCAGTATACTTTTACAAGCTCTCTCCCTCTCCCTTTGAAAGACCCTCAAGGCATCACTTGGCTTAAGCTTCTACCTACAAGTTAAACTATACACCCCAGCTAAGGAGATTCTCCACTCTCTTCAAAGTTCTCCAGAAAGAGAGCTACAATTTTATAACCTGATAGGCCAAAGAGTCTTCCTCAAGGGTAATGAACTTCAAATGAATTAAATCCACTTTCTTTTACTAATGTTCACCTACCAGAGAAAATTTGACAACAGTTGTTTTTCACTCAAATGGTTTTTTTCTTTCCCCCTAAAGCTACACTAATTTTAGAACATCGAAACAAATACTTATAATTTATTCAACAAATATTTAAATGTTTTATTAAATAAATATTTATCAACTACGTTTTCACCACTTCCCTGTCAGTTTGCCATATTTTGGTGTCTTGTGTGTTGCTTTGAGGATGGAAGCTGTCCTTGGAACTTCAAACACCAGAAAGGTTCCCTAAGTGAATGCAGAGCATCCAGACTAAGAAGAGACATGGAGACGCAACAGACTGTCCACTCTGAAGGAAACAGCCTCTGAAAACCTGTGAATAACATGGGAACATGGTCTAACACTGAAGGCTTAATGAATGGCAGCAGAACATGTTCAGAGAAAATACCAGAGGGTAAGTGCCTAAGGTCAGCAGGAACTCAAAATATGAATGAGGAAGAGCTAACTTCTCAAAGAAGAGTTGACCATAATCATACCGAAAAAGGAAATCCTACTGGGGAAAAGCTTTTAGGACCCTCATTCACTGAGGAAGTAAACTCAAAATGAGAAGAAATAGCAGCAAATATCAACTAATAATTAGAATTTGGAATGTACAATGTATGAATATAAGAAAATTGGAAGTAATCCAAAATGAAGTAGAATCCATAGAAATGACTAGTCTAGGTGTTAGTTAACTGATAGACTCATTTTGAATCCGAAAATTGTATGGTTTACAATTCAAGAGATGACAGATTCAAGAGGAATGGTGCATTCATCATCAGAAAGACATTTCAAGATCTAAGACCTATCTTAAAGTACAATGCTGTGGTAGCTGCATAGTCTCATGTCAACTTGATAAATAGAGTGAAGGAGTGGAGTCTAGTCTGTCAGACAGGACACAGCCTGGTGATGCTTCCTTGTGGCTGTTGCCTTCTCATGAGGATTCTGGGAACTTCCTCTCAGGGAACAATTGTTCCTTGGATGTAGGATACACTCTCTCTGCTTCACCTTCCTGTGGACAAGCCACATGGAGCCATGCTGATGGCAGCCAGAGCCCTGAGGATGCATCCACCGAGCACTGGATCCATAAGACTTTCCCCCACCAGCCTGTGATCTTCCTGCATTTGGCATCCTTGTGAGTGGCTACATGAGTCTGAAAGGTTTATGGACTAGTGTTGGACTTATGTACTAATATCAGACTTGTGGACTTGGCTGGGATGCTTTCTTAATGTACAATTACTCATATAAAGCTCTCTCTGATACGTATATGAGTGTCACTAAATTTGTTTCTCTAGTCAACCAGGACTAACACTAATGCTGTCTATGATAAGTTAATATCTATTCATCTACTGAATCAATGCAACCATTATTTAAATTTATGTACCAACTGCTAAAGCTAGTGATGCTTAAATTGAAGAAATTTACTAATGTCTTCAGTCTAAAATTGATGAAGCATGAAATCAAGATACTTTGATAAGTATTGTTGATTTGATTGCCAAAATTGGAAACAAAGGAAAGAACAGTAGTTAGAAAATATGGCCCCTTCAAGGCCTCCCTAAACGCAAGAACACGTTGTTCTAATAACTTGGCACTCTTTGCTATTCACCTTCCAGATATTATCACTGAAGACAAAATGGATGCATAGCAAATGTGGTAACAAAAAAAAGTGGGTGGAGTGGAGCACAGCCTGGCCCACCAGGCCGTGATGATGATGTTCCTGAGTAGAGCAGCCAGTCCACAGAGAGAACAACATGGCTGGCCCTACTATGAGACATGATGCCCCTCAGTGACTAAGGGTGATACAGGGGACAGCACCGGAGACACAGTGTAGGAATTGCACCTGACCTGATCCCACCACACCGAGGCAAATCACTGGGGGAGTGCAGTGGAACAGCAAGGGAATGGAGTGGCAAGGTCCACAGGGAATGCTGAAAGTGGACTTTGGGGCCAGGGCATGGTGCCCCAACAGACTGGACTGGAAAACGTTCCTAAGGGCCAGCAAACGATCCCTGAACTAACTACAAGCTTTTCTCTTGTGAACTGTTTTGTTCTGTTCTTTCTCAGTGGTTTGTTTTTGTTGTTTTGTTGTCTGGTTGTATACTGTTGCTTTGTTTTCCTCTGTCTTGTTTTCATGCATGTTAGTGTCTCCACAGGTCTGTCTGAATAGGACAGGCTGGATGAACTATCTGGAGGAAAAACAACAGGACCGACAGTTCCGGGGGGACTTGGGGTGGGCGGGTAGGGGGGGTAAGGAAGTGGTGTTAACAAACCCAGGGACAAGGGAAAAACATGGGACCCCAAATGGTAGAGAAGGGGGAGTGGCAGGCCTGGTGGGAAATGATCAAGGGTAAGGTTGCTTAGAGAAGAGGTATACTCTAGCCCAGGTGGCGATGAAGCATGGTAGTAGGGCAGGAGGAAAGTCAAGGGAGATGGAGGAAAGAGCTAGGAGTCAAAGGGCATTCATGGAGGTCTAGAAAAAGACATGTACATGCAAATATATATAGGAGGATGGGGAAATAGATCTATGTGTCTATATTTATAGGTCAAGTATTAAGGTGGCGGAAGGACCTTGGGCCACTACTCAAACACTCCCTCAATGCATGAATACCTTCTTTTATTAAATTGGAACTCTATGATGCTCACTCTCCCGACACAATGGCTGGAGCCAAAGTGGGTGAACAAGTAAATGTGGTGAAGAAAGCTGATGGTGTCCGGCTATCAAAAGAGATAGTGACTGGGGTCTTAAAGGCTTGAAGATAAACAAGCGGCCATCTAGCTCAGAAGCAACAAAGTCCACATGGAAGAACACACCAGCCTGTGTGATCGAGTGGTCCCAAAGGGATCAGTTACCAGGCATCAAAGAACAAAAAATCATATCATTGACTGCACACCTCCATGATAGGATCGCTGAAGACAAATGGGTGCATAAGCAAATGTGGTGAAGAAAGCTGATGGTGCCTGGCTATCAAAAGAGATAGTGTCTGGGGTCTTAAAGGCTTGAAGGTGAACAAGCGGCCATCTAGCTCAGAAGCAAAAAAGCCCACATGGAAGAAGCACACCGGCCAGTGCGATCACAAGGTGCCAAGGGACCAGGTATAAGGCATCATGCAAAAAAAAACACAATGATATAAGTGTGTGTATGTATGTGTATATATGTGTATATGTATATGTATGTATATATATATATATATACCATATTAAATGAAGGGGGAAGTGCAGAATGGATACCCAAGGCCAAAGTGTCGGCCAATGGAGATCCCTTCATAGAGGCATTTAGGAGAGGAGATGGGTTAATTAGGGTGCGAGGTAGTACCGATGAAGAACACAGCTTTCCCCCAGATCCTGGATGCTTCCTCCCCCCAACTACCATGATCCGAATTCTACCTTGCAGGCCTGGATAGGACAGAGGCTGTACACTGGTACATATGAGGACTGGAGGTACAGGGAATCCAGGGTGGATGATACCTTCAGGACCAAGGGTGTGAGGGACGATGCTGGGAGAGTGGAGGGTGAGTGGGTTGGAAAGGGGGAACTGATTACAAGGATCCACATGTGACCTCTTCCCTGGGAGAGGGACAGCAGAGAAGGGGGGAAGGGAGACTCCGGATAGGGCAAGATATGACAAAATAACGAGGTATAAATTACCAAGGGCACATGAGGGAGGGGGGAAAAGGGAGGGAGGGGAAAAAAAAAAGAGGACCTGATGCAAGGCGCTTAAGTGGAGAGCAAATGCCTTGAGAATGATTGGGGCAGGGAATGTATGGATGTGCTTTATACAATTGATGTATGTATATGTATGGATGGTGATAGGAGTTGTATGAGTCCCTAATAAAATGTAAAAAAAGAAAAGAAGAGAAAAAAATGATTAGGGCAAAGACTGTACAGATGTGCTTTATACAATTGATGTATGTATATGTATGAACTGTGATAAGAATTGTATGAGCGCCCCTAATAAATTGTTAAAATTAAAAAACAAACAAACAAACAAAAGTGGGTGGTGCCTAGCTAACAAAAGATATAGCATCTGGGGCCTTAAACACTTTAAGTTAAACAAGCAGCCATCTAGCTAGGAAGCAAATAAGCCCACATGGAAGAAGCTCACCAGCCCAAGTAGTCATAAGATGTTGATGGGATCAAGTATCAGGTATCAAAATATCCAAAACAATTATATCAATGTGGCAAAGGAGGGTTGAAGTGGAGGCCCAAAGCCCACCTGTAGATAACTAGACATCGACCTACAGAAGGGCGACAAGGAAGAGATGATTCAACCATGGTGCCGTATAGCAGCGACAAAACTCACATCATTCCTCTAGTTCAGCAGTTCTCACCTTGTGGTCGTGACCCTTTTGGGGGTCCAACGACCCTTTCACTGGGGCCACCCAAGTCATAACAGTAGCAAAATTACAGTTATGAAGTAGCAAAAAAATTTTATGTTTGAGAGGTCACCACAATATGAGGAGCTGTATTAAAGGGTTGCAGCATTAGGAAGGTTGAGAACCACTGCTCTAGTTCCTGAATGCTTCCCCCACCCCCACCCCACTACCATGACCCAGTTCTACCTTCCAAATCCGGGTAGACCTGAGTACACACATTGATACAGATAAGAGTTCTTGACACCTGGAATTCAGGGTATATAAAACCCTCAGGAATATTAGTGGGAGTAGCAATACATGAGGGTAGGGGGAAAGTGGGGGCAAAAAGGGGGTATAAAAGAGGGCGCCCATCATAAGGCTAGATATACAGCCCATCCCCCTGGAGGACGAGTAACAGAATTGTGGATGAAGGGAGACATTAGACAGTGTAAGACACAAAATAACAACAATAATATATAATTGATCAAGGATTCACGAGGGTGGGATGGCAGGGGAGGAAGGGGACTAAAGAGGAGCTTATACCAAGGGCTCAATAGAAAGAAAGTGTTTTGGAAATATTGATGGCAACACATGTACAAGTGTGCTTAATACAATTGAATGGTAGCTTATTGCAAGATTTGTAAGAGCCTCCAATATAAGGACTGATAAAAAATAAAAATAAATATCATATAGCCCTTGTGATAGATGTGAAGCTGGTGATGGCTTCATAAAATTTTATAAGACAAATGACTTCTTTATCCCAAACACTGTTTTCAACAGCACAAAAAGAGATTGTACAAATGGACTTCTCCAGGTAAGATATTTAGAAATCCTATAAAGAAACCATGGAGAAGTTCTGTATCCGCAGTTAAGAGGAGGCCAAGGGCCCACTGCAGAACAGACTTTCAGTTTCTCGGGTGTAAGTAGGTTGAAGCTGAGGAAAATGAAAGTAAGTCCATAGGAGCCCAACTACTTGACTTATCCTATGAATTTCAAAAACATCTCAAGAACAGATGTGTGTCATTGAACACTAATGACAAAAGACTTGAGATGTGAGAACACACACATGAAAAAACAAAGGCGTATTAAATACACGGAAAAAAATCAGAGTGGATGTCAGCAGAGAATCTCAAACTTGCTGTAGATCATAGAGTCACTATGGTAAATGGGAGAAATGATGAAGGAAAAATGCTGAGTAGAAAATTTTGAAGTGCAACTTAAAAAGACAAAGTAAAATATTATAATTAAATGGGCAAAAAACTAGAGTTGAAAAAGCAAAAAGCATGCACATGCTCCATAAAAACAAAACAAAAAACTGAAACACCTCAAGCAGAAATCAAGCCTCGGGTTGTAATATGGAAATATTCTATAGGAAAAATATGAATGATGCAGGAAGCATCCAAAGAAGACAGAGAGCAAATACAGAGTCACTGTACCCAAACTACTAGTGGACATTGAGACACTTCAAGAACCAATGGTACTGAACAAAGACCATGCTGCAATGAAGTGTTAGCCAAAAATGAGGTTCCAGGAATTGACAGAAGACCACTTGAAATACTTCAACAAGTTCATGAAGCACAGGTAGCATTCACTCATCCATGCCAAGAAATTTGGCCAACTGACTGGGACGTATCCTTATTTGTACCCAACCCCAAAGAAAGATGACCAAAAAGAAGTCGCAAATTATAGAACAATATCATGAATATCAAATGCAGGTAAAATTTTGCTCATGATCATACATCAATGGTAATGGAGGTCCATTGACAGGGAGCTGGCAAAGTTTCAGGCCAGATTTAAAAGAGGATGTGGAATAGGGGATATGATTGCTGATGTCAGACGGATTTCACCTCAAGCAGAGAATGACAGAAAGATGTTTACTGGTATTTTATTGACTATGCCAAGGCATTGGACTGTGGGGACCTTAACAAACTATGGATAACCCTGAGAAGAATGGGAATTCCAAAATGCTTTATTGTGCTCATGTGGAACCTTTACATGAATCAATATTCAGTTGTTCAAACAAAACGAAGGGATACTGTATGGATTAACATTAAGAAGGGTATACGTCAGGGTTGTATCCTCTTACCAAATTCATTTAGTGTGTATGGTGAACAAATAATCCAAGAAGCTGAACTGTAGGAAGAAATATGTGGAATCAGGATTAGAGGAAGTTTTATTTACAACCTTTGTTATGCAGATGACACTACCTGGCTTAGTGAATTTAAGGACAACTTGAAACTCCTGCTGATGATTAAAGATTGCAGTCTTCTGTGTGGATTATAGCTCAATGTAAAGAAAACCCAGAGCCTCGTAACTGGACCAATGGGTGACATCACGATAAGGAGAGAAAGGGTTGAATTTGTCAAGGATTTTATCTTGCTTGGGTCCACAATCAATGCCCAGGGAAGCAGTGGTCAAAAGCTCGAGCGGAGGCTAGCATTTGGGAAATCTGGTCCATACGACTTCTTTAAAAGGTTGAAAAGTAACGATAGTACGTTGAGGACTGAGGAGCACCTGCCACAATCCATGGGATTTTCGATCTCTTCATATGTATGTGAAAGTTGGACACTGAATAAGGAAGACCAAAGAAGAGTTGATGTGTTTGACTTAAAGTGCTGGCAAAGATGCTGAAAGTACCATGGACTGCCAGAACACCGAACAATCCTGTCTTGGAAGAACAGCCCGAACACTCCTGAGAAACAAACACGGCAAGTTGGGCATTGAGGAAGGAAAACCAAAGAAGAATCAACACAGCTGAATTATGGTCCTTGTGAAGAGTATTTGGTCCATGGACTACTAAAATAACAATCGAAGGGATCATGCATGAGGTGCAGCTAGAGTGCTCTTTCGATGTAAAGATGGCGAGACGCCATCCCATAAACTGTGGACGTGTTATCAGGAGAAATCAGTGCCTGGAAAAGGACATGGTACTTGGTGAAGTCTAGGGGCAGCAAAAGACAAAGACTCAACAAGCCGAATTGACACTGGGCTACAGCCATGGGCTCAACCACAGAACCAGTTAGGAGAAGGGCACGGGACCTGGTGGGGTTTCATTCTATTGTACACAAAACGGCTATGCCTTGGAGCCTACTGGATGACACCTAACAACAACAACATTTAAATTCATTTAATCTTTCAGAGATTGCATTTCTGTTTTGTTCGTTGAATACTTTTTTTGTATATGTATTGTACATACTGCATTCCATGGCAACCCCAAGCAGGACAAGATAGACGTCTGCTCCATAGGGTTTCCATGGCTGATTGTTTGATTGTTGAGACGTCGATCCCTAGGGCTTTCTTCTCAGATGCTTCTGGGTGGATATGAAGTGCCAGCATTTCAGTTAATACTTGAACTCTTAAAATAACTCCTTGAAATAAATACTTTTTAAAACCCTAATGTTGGCAGTTCTGCTAAAATTAAAGAATAATTTTCAAAGTTCTTTCCAGTTACTGCTTGGTAGATAGGCACGCTGGTCTATATTTTACGTATAGCTTCAGTCACAAAAGACTCAACAATAATTGAATGGTTCCATGAGTACAGGCATTGACTTCTCTCTCAGCGGTGGTACTCTGTCAGGGGAAGCCAGGTTTCTTTATGTTTATTAGAGTGCTAGGCTTTGCCATCTTCAATTCCTTGTCTTCTGAAATTGCTCTCTTCAGTGGCCTATTAGTCATGGTTAGAGGAAATGGACATAGAGGAAATTGATCGCAATTTTTTACAAAATTGATAGAAAGGTGACACTCATCACTTCTGTTCACATTTCACTGGTAAGGTCTCAGTCATTTGCTCACCCCTAGCTGAATGAACTCCTGATCCCAAGTGCTCAAGCTCTGTGATTTAACTTCAGTTGTGAGAAACACTGGGAAATATAGTCCATGATGGACTAGCTATATCACTTTTTAACCAAGGAATGACATATTATGGAGGATAACTCGTTGTTGGGAATGATGAGTCAGTTCAAACCCATAGCTACTTTATGCACAACAGAATGAAAGCAGAATTGCTTAAAACTGTGCCAACCTCCTCCTGGGTCCTATGCTTGAGCCCATTGTTGCAGTCACTGTGTCCGTCCAGCTCCTGGACGGCCTTCCTCTTTGTCGCTGCCCTTCTACTTTACCAAACAAGAGCTCCTTCTCCAGAGACTGGTCTCTCCTGACAACCTGTCCAAAGTAGGTAAGACTAAGTGTCCTCATTCTTGCCTCTAAAAAGCACTCTGGTTGTTCGTTTTCTAAGACAAATCATTTTTTCCTTTTAGCAGTCCTTGGTAATTTCAATCTTCTTCTTCAACACCAGGATCCAAATGCATGGATTCTCCTCCAGTCTTCCTTATTCAATGCCCAACTCTCACATGCATATGAGGCAATTTAAAATACCGTGACTTAGGTCAGGCTCGCCGTAGTCCTCCAGGTAACATTCTTGCTTTTCCACATTCTAAAGTAGTCTTGGGCAGCAGATTGATGCCCCCAAAATGCCTAGTTTGATCTCTTGACTGCTGCTTCAATGGGCATAGATCGTGGCCCTAAGCAAGACAAAATCCTTGACAACTTCATCATTTTCTTCATTTATCAGTTGCGAGGATTTTTGTCTCCCTTACAATGATTCATACCCCATACTGGAGGTTTTGGGGTTTTTTTCCCCCATACTGGAGGTTTTAATCCTAGATCTTCACCAGCAAGTGCTTTAATTCCTCCTCACTTTCAGCAAACACGGTTGTATCATCTGCTTCCTACAGCTTGTTAATAAGTCCCCCTCCAGTCTGGATGCCGCATTCTTCTTCTTACAATCCAGTTCCTCTGATGATTTCTTCAGCATAAAGGTTGAAAAAGTATGGTTGAAAAATTCCCAGATTTTAAACGATACAGTGTGACCTTGTTCTGTTTGCACCACTGCCTCCCACTTAAGGTACAAGAGCCGCAGGAGCACAGTGAAGTCCAGTTATTCTCAAGGTGATTTATGGTTCATTGTGATCCACACAGTTGGGTGTCTTGGCGTAGTCAATAGAGCAGAAGGAAACGTCTTTCTGGTGTTCTCGACTTTGAGGCATCATCCTTCTAACATCAGCCATGATATCTCTTGTTCCACATCTTCTTCTGCATCTGACCTGTCAGTGGATTGCTACAATCAATGTTTTGTGATCTTCAGCAAAATTTTAATTACATGTGATATTAAAATATTGTTCTAAAACTTGAGCATTATCTTGGGCCATCTTTCTTTGGAATGGGTAAAAATGCTAATCTGTGGGAGGTGGGAGGAAAGGTAGTAGTTTTAACAAACCCAGCGACAAGGGAACAACAAGTGATCCAAATCGGTGGTGAGGAGGGTGTAGGAGGCCTGGCAGGGCATCATCAAGGGTAATGTAACCAAGAGGAATTACTGAAACCCAAATGAAGATTGAATATGTTAGTGGGACAAGAGGAAAGTAAAAGGAAATAGAAGAAAGAGCTAGGAGGCAAAGGGCATTTACAGAGGTCTAAATATAGGCATGTACATACGCAAATATATTTATACATGAGGATGGGGAAATATATCTCTGTGCTTATATTTATAGGTTTAGTATTAAGGTAGCAGAAGGACATTGGTCCTCCATTTAATTACTCTCTCAATGCAAGAATACTTTCTTCTATTCAATTGGCATTCATTCTATAATGCTCACCTTCCCGACACAACCGCTAAAGACAAAGCGGGTGAATAAAAAAATGTGGTGAAGAAAGCTAATGGTGCCCAGCTATCAAAAGATATAGCATCTGGGTTCTTGAAAGCTTGAAGGTAAACAAGTGGCCATATATCTCAGAAGCAGCAAAACTTACAGGGAAGAAGCATACCGGGATAAGGTATCAGGCATGATCAGAACAAAAATATCTTATAGTGAATGAGAGGGTAGTGCGGAGTGGAGACCCAAAGCTCATTTGTAGGCCACTGGACATCCCCTTACAGAAGAGTCTCAGGGAGGAAATGAGCCAGTCAGGGTGCAATGTAGCCATGATAAAACATACAAGTTTCCTCTAGTTCCTAAATACTTCCTCCTTCCCCACTATCATGATCCCAATTCTACCTTACAAATCTGGCCAAACCAGAGGATGTACACTGGTACAGATAGGAACTGAAAACACAGGGAATCCAGGGCAGATGATCCCTTCAGGACAAGTGGCATGAGTGGCAATACTGGGAGGGCGGAGGGAGGGTGGGTTGTAAAGGGGAGCCGATTATAAGGATCTACATGCGACCTCCTCCCTGGGGGACAGATAACAGAAAAGTGGGTGAAGAGAGACATCGGACAGGGCAAGATATGACAAAATAATAATTTATAAAGTATCAAGGGTTCATGAGGGAGGGAAGTGTGGTGAGGGAGGGGGAAAAACAATGACCTGATGCCAGGGGCTTGGATGGAGAGCAAATGTTTTGAGAATGATGAGGGCAATGGATGTACAAATGTGCTTTACACCATTGATGCATGTATGGATTGAGATAAGAATTGTATGAGACCTTAATAAAACGATTAAAATATTAATCTATTCCAGTCAGTTGGTCTAGTAGCTGTCTTCCAAATTTCCTGGCATCAATGGGTGAGTGCTTCCAGTACTTCAGCGCCTTTTTGAAACATTATAATTAGTATTCATCATTTCCTGGGCACTTGTTTTGGATAATGCTTTCAGTTCAGCTTCAACTATACTTCCTTCAACACAACTGGTTTTTGCTACCTCCTGAAATGGCTGGTTTTTAAAATAAATTTTTACAGAGACCGTGGGTATCATTTCTATCTTCCTGCAGTGTTTCTTGCGTCATTTAGTATTTTGCTCATACAGACTTTCAAGAGCACAGCTCAAGGCTTGAATTTGTTTCTTGAGTTCTTTCTGTGTAAGAAGTATGCTTTTCCTACCTGGTGTTCTAGGTCTTGGCACATTTCCTTATAATATTTGGCTATGTCTTCTCTACGTGCCCTCTACCTTCTCTACCTGCCCTTTGAAAGTTTCTATTCAGCTCTTTGACCACATCCTTTCTTCCATTTGCTTGAGCTACTCTATGATTAAGAGCAAGTTTCAGAGTCTCTTCTGACATCCACTTTGATGTTTTCTTTCTTTCCTGTCTTTTAAATGATAGTTTGCTTTCTTCATGAATGATGGTATTGATGTCCTGCCACAGCTCGTCAAGTCTTTTGTCACGAGGGTTCAATGAATCAGATCTGCTCTTGGAATGATTTCAAAATTCAGACTGAAGGAAGCATTCTTGGTCTCATGGACTTATTTTAATTATCTGTTTTTGTTTGTTCTATTAGAGTTTATCTCAGAGGTGTTATGTCATTGGGGGTCACCCTCTTGAAGTTATGTTATATGTTTTTGTTTTTCAGTATATGAAACCCAGGGTTGATGTACCTATAGGGGCAGCAAATAGTAAAATGTTGATGTACCTAAGGGGCAGCAAATAGAAAAAGGTGGGGTGTACAAATGGGGGTGGGGGGTACAGTGGTGGTGGAGGTGGGGTAAAAGAGAGACAATGTCAAGGAGTGCAGGAAGAAAAAGAATGTTTGGTAACTGATTTTTGGTAGCAACTGTATAATACTGCTCGATGTGATTGAACTATGGGATGATATATGCATTAACTCCAAATTAATAACAAGTTTACAAATTAAAGACATGCTATTTAATCTCCCTGTCTTCTCATTCCAACCAGCACAAAAGAGAGTATCTTTCTGTGTCTTACAAGGTTGACACACCATCTCCCACCAACTCTGACTTCGGCTTTTGTGACTCTTTCTTTAATTCATTTGGTTCTGGTCACTTCGGAGCAAGCTCCCTTTTCAGAGATGTTTGTACTTGCTGTATTCCTTATAGAAATATTCTGCCCCTAGAGATTGCTAGATTCATTCACTTATTTTGACTCAAGATTGCACTCCTGGGTATTTCACTCTATTTTAAATTTTTAAAGTTTGAACAATGACACACAATTCATATTAGGGTAGAAAAGCAGAGAAACTAGTATGCATAAAGTAAAATATTTTGTAGTCCTATGAGTTGAAATTGTTTCAATGGTGGTGAGTTTTAAACAAATATTTTTATTAATATATAATTCACATACCATATCATTCAATCATATTAAGAGGAATCGTGCAATCATCCTCCAAGTCAATTTTAGCCCATTTTCTTCTTTGCTATGTTTTCAGCACCCCATGTCCCTCCGCCTCCCTGCCCTGGCCCTCGGGGTCCTGTCAGGTCTGACGCATGGCAACCCTCCATGCGACAGGAGGAACCCTGCCTGGGCCGGGCCTATCCCTACAGTCCTTCTGTGTGACCCATCGTTGCAGCCACCATGCCACTCTGCCGCACCGTAGGTCTTCTTCTTCTTCATCGCCCCTCCAATTTATGCATCATGATGTCCTTCTCCAGGACCAGCCTCTCCTGATAATGTATGCAGAGTGTGTGGAATCAAGTTGCACCGTCCTTGCCTCTCAGAGCATCATGGCCGCACTGCCTCCAAGACCATGTTGTTGCTCCCTTTGGCAGTCCATGGGACTGCCACTATTTTTTGCCAACTTCGAAATACAAATGCATTGGCTTCTTTTTCAATCTTCCTTATTCAATGTCCAATATTCACATGCATAGGAGACAACTGAAAATACCATGACCTGAGTCCAGTGCACTTTATTCTTCAAAGTAACATCCTTGCTTTTCAACATTTTAAAGAGGGCTTGTGCAGCAGATTTATCCAATGCAATGCATCATTTGATCTATTGATAGCTGCTTTCATGATCATTGACTGTGGATCCAAGCAAGATAAAGCCTTTTATAACTTCAATCTTTTCTTCATTTATCATAATGTGTTGTTTATCCTCTCCTCCAGGACTTTCCAAGAGTCAATAAGACTGGCTTATTACCCACTCTACCTTCAACGTCTAGAAGAGCTTACATAAACCTCCACATAAAACAATTTCATGACTTTCTAAAATTTATATATGATTTCTTTTTAGAAACACTTGAATTGTGGGCCAAAGAAGGAAACATTAATGAGATACTGATAGATGTCAAAGAAATGTGGGGATAGAAACAAGAGGCATTTTAGAAATATTATTTTATAAATAATTAAAATCTCTTTTCAGATCTTAAATGTTGTAAATCCAATGAGAAGCATTCAAATTCTATGGCATCAGATTGATTCTGACCCACGGTGACTCTCTAAGAGAGTGGAGAACTGTTCTTGTGCGTTTCTGAGACGGTAGATCTTTTCAGGAAAAAGAAAGCCTCCTCTTTCTCTCGGGTGGCTTTGAATTGCTGAGCCTGCAGTTAGCAGCCGATCACTCTATGCTGCCAAGACTCATCAAGAAAATCATCAGAAGGGTGAAAACAATGTAATCAAAAGTAGTATTCCATTTCTTTCTTTGTCTTTTTTACCCCACTTCTTTCTAATGACTCTCTAACTTCAAGATTAAAACCCTCTGTGGATCAGAATCTCAAAACCTATGAGTATTTATTTGGCACAAAAATGTATTGCTCAAGTGGATTGTGTGCCACAATAAAGCTTTAAAAATGCATTGCTCATGCTCATTTATTAATATTTATAAAAATGTAAATGGAATAATAGTAACTAAAATACAATGATGATTTAAATTAAATAAATTAAAGAAAATGTTTCTGAATTTGGAAGGGTCTTGAGTTCTCTGCTTCCTTGGCTTCATTTGAATTCTACTGGCCTAAAGTTGTTTTTATTCCAAGGTCATTTTTTATCTTTTCACTCATCTCTCTTGGTTCTGTTGGTTGTTGGTTTCACATGGTCCAGTCTGTCTCTGTGTCATGGTTTTCCAGGCTGTGCAACAGGCTGATCTTTCCTTTACAAACCTCAGTCCTCCTTCTTAAACTTTGATTTAGGAATCATTTTGTATCTCAGATCTGTGGGTTTAGGATTAGGGGTTTGTAGTCTTAGTATACCTTTTGGGGGTCCTACTTAAAATATAAAGTGAAGGAGTACTGACTCTTAAAATATCTGCAAGATATACCAGTTAAGTGATATGCTAAACAATTTCAGCAGCTTGTTTGACAAGCCCCAAGGCCTACAGCTAATTCTTTTAGAAAGCAAACGTCAGTGGAATGATCCCATATCAACCACTGCAAATAATATCATTATAGCTACATTCTATCTGAAATCCTGGCAAAGCCTGGAGAGTTTCTGTTGTTCTCTAGCCTGATCTAGTAATGCAGTCATGAAAATCATTAAAATACAGGCCTAGCACTTTTGTTTAGAAACGTATAGCTTATTCTTTAAGTCACTCCTAAAATTACTGGCCATAATCAACCAAAGAAATCCAAACTTTTCCTCTTCTCAATTCCACCCTTTCACACTGAATCCTCTGGATCCCATCCTTACAATTTTTAGACACAGTCAGCCTCCCTGGGCCACACACACACACAGATTTTTAATATTTCTGAAAGAATACCTTTATTAAAACAATATAGCCATTTTTAATATTGGATACAAGGTGGACAACATTATCAAGGGTCCCTTTCCACTACAATACATAGGAAGTATGAAAAATGAGTTATGGAGGAAAAATTCTGATCTTAAAAATATCTAGTTGAGATAAAAGCAATAAAAATTCCAGGTTCTGGAAAAGGACTTGCTGCCATTAAGTTGGTTGTAGTGAATTAACAGACGGAATAGAGCTGCCCCATCTGGTTTTCTCCGGATGTAATCTTTTAGTATAGGCACCCTGGAGGCTTAGTCATTCAGTGCTCAGTCTACATTTTGAACCCACTAGCTACTTCATGCAAGAAAGATATGGTATATATTTTAATCACTATTGTATTTGATTTACTATTATTTCATTTTAATTTATACAAATATTAATGAGTTTGAGTTATATACATTTGCACCATAGTTAATTTTGTTAGCATTACAAAATAATTCAGAGACCTCTTTTTTCTGATAATTTAGTCAATTTACTGTGAGAATATAGTTTATTGAGGAAAGTTGAGTGAATCTACTCATACAATTATATATAAGCCTGCTTTTGTTAGGAGAAAAGATATTTGATTACCTTTTAAATTCTTCCCAGGTCATTCATTTATTCTGTTCCTTCTTCCTTTTAAAGTCAAGATCATTCAAAAGCAGTGGATGAGATCACTGATACAGGAATAAACGTCAGATCAAGGACAGGCCAGGTCATGCAGTTAATCAATCTGGCCTCCTGGGTGGTGTGGCAGCTAGCCATTGATCACTCTTTTTATTGGTACACCAGGAAAACCACACAGAGGAGACTTCACCTCCACCGAGGGCCGTTTCTCACTTGTGTGTGTGTGTGTGTGTGTGTGTGTGTGTGTGTGTGTGAGAGAGGACCAAATACTTATGCTATGTGACAATGCCCTATTGTCACCCAAATTGGATGGACAGGGCTACATTGGTTTTCAGTTCACTTCAGTGGAGATTCATGACCAAGAGGAGTGGTGGGTGTGTCTCTCTCTAAGAAGATGATTCTATTTCTATTAGTGGGTAGAGCGGGGTGTGGGGGAGGCTGGGAGGGCAGCACAGCTTTCTCTTAGGAAAATGTTTGACATTGCTTATATGCCCCTCGCCCACACAAGGGAAGATCCACCCTGTATTACATGGCTAATCCTGTATTTTTTAAACTGAGTCTAGTTTCAGTCATTGATGACCCAGGTCCCATACTGTAGGCTAGCAGATTTTAGACTTTGTCTTCTCAAGGTGTACAGAGTACTACATAGGCCACATGAGAAGGATGTGACTTGAAAAACCCACTAAGTGAACTGGACTTTACTTAAACACACTTATTGCAGATTAAAGGAACTGACAAACACCTTTGGCTTTAAAGCTGCAACATCTTAGTGAGAGATAAAACAGAAGAGTGACCCCAAAGTCATGCATTTCGAAGTTATTGAATTTTGATTACAACATCTTGCTTTTCATGTTGCCCAATAATAGGCAACTTAAGTCTACCATATATTTGCCACTTTCCTATTTTCTTAGCTTTTATTGCCATGTCTTAGTTCTGCAGACATAATTCATAATTTTGTTGTAGTAAATAAGTGTTATTAAATTTTGCAGTGTGTCTTACCCTCATACTCATCTTAAACAAAATTAAGTTACATATGTATAAGTTTAAATATGTATAAGTGAATATTCAATATATTTTAGTCTAAAAAATGTCCCTATTTATGAATATTCTCCTCTCAGTTGTATTTTAAATCCTATGCCACTGGCTAGTTTAATGCTACTCTTATAAAAATTACCAAAGGTCCCATGGAACTTATTTATATTATCTCTCAAAAAGCTTATAATGGGGTCACTTAAGTAGAACACTTAGATATATGGATGGATTCTGAACTCACACTTATGCATGAATCCTAACCTAAGAACAATCATTTCCTATGATACTGCCCTGCTCAATACTTACCATCATGAAAGGATGACTGAAGATATGGGAACTATAGCAAATTGTGGTGAAGAAATCAGATGATACCTGACTATTGGAAAGAATTGTATCTAGGGTCTTAGCAGCCTGTCTTAAAGCCAGCAGCCATCTAAGTGAAGTGTCACCTAAGTCCACACGGAAGAAGAACACTAGCCTGTGTGGCCCAAGGATTGTAAATATAAAATGCAAGCGTAAATAAGGGAATTGGATCAGAGCTTACATTCTGAGCACCCTGTTTGCAGAAGACTAAGGATGACAGTGAGAGCCTCAAATGATGTTCAGTCTCCATGTGGATTAATCTCCATTGAATTTCCATAGATCGTTGATCAAAGATGTGAATAGACTTGCCCTCAGACAAAGTATATCAGAAAGTGTATTACTGCAGGTTTTGTTAGGCTAAAATCTAGCATCCTATTTTTCCTCCCTGTTTCCCCCATGGAACTCAATTTGTTCTATTAAAAATATTTTATTTATTTTTATTAATCATTTTATTGGGAGCTCTTACAGATATCATAAGATCCCATATTTTAATTACATCAAGCATACTGTACAATTGCTACCACAATCAGTTTCAAAACATTTTCTTTCTTTTTGAACTCCTTGATATCAGCTCCCCTTTATCCCCTCCCTCCCCCACCCTACCCCTCAGGAACCCTTATTATTATTTGCCATATCTTACACCATCCAAGATATCCATTCTCCTACAATTCTTTTACTTGCTATCTGCTCCACCCTTCCTCTCTCCCCCTCTCTTCCTTTCCCTTCAGGGATCCCACCACTGTTTCTGAAGGGTTATCTATCTTGGCTTTTATGTATCAAACAATCTAAAACATATAAATGAACATATGCAATTCTGACAAGGTTAATGAGATACAACAAAACCCATAATAGTAAGGAGCAGAAATATTAAAGAACAAGAGGATAGTTATGTGCTTCATCAGTACTATACCACACTCTGGATTTATCATCCCTTCCACGTGGCCCTTCTGGGAGGGACTGGCCAATTATCTTACCAGTGGGCTTTCGGGCTCCACTATGTCCATGCCCCTGCATAGCAATTTTGTAGCTTGCTTTTGAACTTCTGATACCTCTTCCCCTCGACATCTCATGATCACATAAGCTGGTGTGCTTCTTCCATGTGGGCTTTGTTGCTTCCCTGCTAGATGGTGTCTTGTTTACTACATGCCTTTAAGACCCCAGATGCTATTTCTTTTAACAGCTGGGCACCATCAGCTTTCTTCACCACAATTGTTTCTACACCCATGCGGTCTTCAGTGATTGTGTAGGAAAGGTGAGTATTATACATTGTCACATTATTAGAAAAGAAATGTTCCTCTACTGAGGTAAGATTTAAGTAGAAATCCAAAGTCCATCTGCTTCCTTGTTGTATTTACCCTTTGTGACAGTTACATAATCACCTGTCAACTCTAGGAAGGGGTGGAACCTACCCTGACAATCAGTTCATAGCCAATGATGACTGTGAGAATGGCCTTCTCCCGAGGAGGGGGGCAGAAGATATCTTTCAGCACAGGTGCTATCTGCATCTTTTTTTTTTTAATGATGTATGACTCATTGAATTTGTTCTGGCTCATGCCAGAGTATCTGGCCCTCAGCCTGGGAATTGTGTGTTGTGTGAATTTCCCCTTATACCTTTTCTGCGTTTGAACTTACCTCAGTGGATTCATGTTATACTTGACCTTTTGTGCTTGGCTAACTTTACTCAGCATAATATCCTCCAACTCATTCGGTGAGTTGCAGTGCTTCATCATTTTGCCACTACTCTTTAGGGATGTGTAATATCCATCGTGTGTATGTACTAGAGTTTTTAGTCCATTCATCTACTGATGGAAATGTAGGCTGTTTCCAGTTTTGGAACTGAGAACTGCACAGAGATAAACATTGGAGAGATGTCTGGTATTGTCTGTTTCTTATTTGTCTGGGTATACGCCCATTAAAGGAAATGCTGGCTCATAAGGTAACTAAATTTCTGTTTTAGGTATTGTCAAATTGCTTTCCACAGTGGCTGTACATCTCTACAAGACAACCAACAGTGAATGAGAGTGCCTAACTCACCACACCCACTCCAATATTTGTTGCTTTGTGGTTTTTGAAATGGGCTATCTTTGTGGGTGTTCAGTGGTGTCTCATGGTTGTTTTGATTTGCATTTTCCGGATGGCTAAGGATCAGGAACATTTTGATTTGTGGCAGTGCAACTCTAGTCTCTGCCTCCACTGGCATATAATATTCTTTTTTTATTGTTATTCTACAAAGACAACACTCCTAAAGCTATCAGGGCTCATATTAATAACTGCATCTTGATGAACTATGTCTGCTAAGTAAGCACACATTCACCTGCACTGGATTGTGGAGCAGGTAGGTAGACTGAAATGTAATACCTTATCCCTTGATCTCCTTTTTAACCCAATTTAAAGGTAGTTCCATTTCTAATATTTTTGCATTGTTTTTCATTTAGGTTTTCCTCTGCTCTGTCTTTGTTGTTGGGGTTTTGTTGTTGTTGTTAGCTTCCTATTTGTGTTTCGTAGGATTTGATTTCTGTATATGAAATCCAGGATAGATAAATCTACAGAGACACTGATGAGTAATTACCTAGGGGCATGGTTGGGGAGGTTGGGAAGCTAATAATGATGAGTATAAGAAGACAATGCTATGAAATTGGTTGCGGTGATGATCGCACAAATCTTAATATGATTTAATAATTAAACTGACAGGTGAAGTATATGCCGTTAAAACTATTTTTCAAAAAAAGGAATTATAACTTTTAATCGGAGTTAATAGCTTTTTAAAAAGGGTTGCTTTTAATCAGAACTGATTTGATACACCTAACCAGAACAGGTGACAATGGTTAATGAGTAGTTTGGAAGTAATTAAGTAATATCTAGGATAAGGACAAGTTGACAGTTCGAACCCATTCAGAGGCACTTCGGAAGACGGGACTAGTGATCTTTCTCTAAAAGCCACAGCTTCATAACCTAATTCACAGAGACAAGGCTGCACATCCCACTTTGGTAATAGTGACTGTAGTCCTAAAAGCTTGTGAATGGTTATCTCAGGTTCAACTTCCTCATCTGAACCAGCAAACAGTCAAGAAAACCAAAGCTGCAATAAAATGATTACTACTGCATACTAATATCAGCCTCCATTACCTGGAGACCCACAGAACTAGATGGCTCCCAACACGAAAGCAAACTGTTCTGAAAGGGAAGACAATAGGGGCTCCTGGATACAATGGTGGGGGGGGAATGTGGACCAGAGTGCAAAATCACAGACACACAAAGACTACGGTTACTGATATGATGGAGACTGGTAGAGCCTCTGCGACTATGGGCCTTAAGCCCCATTCAAGACTGGAACTGAGCTTACCCCATGACTCAACTTTCAACCCCAAATTAGAAAGGGCTATGACATGAATGATAGTACCAGGGAGATTTACAGCCCATAGGAAAATCAACCACATGAGAATCACAAAAGTAGCATCTGCCAGCATTTGCTCAGAAGGCCGGAAGAGATATGAAAGATGAGTGGAAAACATGAGAAAAGTGCTGTGTTCATTGTGGGGATCGTAGTCAAAGTCACAAAACCAAACCAGGATGAGTTGTGGAACGGAAAGCCAACTTGCTTTGTAAACGGTCACCCAAAACAAAATTAAAAGTTTTTAAAATAAAGACAAGAGAAAGGCAACCTTGAAAACCCTATAGAGTAATTATACTTTGTTGCCACAAGTCAGAATAAACACAATGACAACTAGCAATACCACTGAACATTTACCACATGCCCCTCTGTCATCTATACACTTTCCCTATTACAAGGAAAAGGAGTTTAGTATAATGTCTGGCATAAAGAAATATTGTTACTCTTTACAATATTAATCAAGTAATATTTTCAGAGAGAGAGAGAGACTCTCTTGACAACTGCCACCAGGATTGTTTTCCATTCTGTCTGACTTCTGTAGCATGGCTGTATACATTATTTATTTAAAATGTACCCTATAGTAGAGATGCTTCTTTATAAATCACCATTATTATTCTTTGGACAGTTTGTCACAGATAGCAGAAACCCATTCTATGCTTGTAGCTTGATGACTTAATCGATTATATGATTTCTTCATGTCCAGCAGTCAAAAGTCCACTCAGCTGCTGCATAAGTAGAGAGCAGCAAGGTCAGCGTGGGCACACCCTGGACAGGAACCACCTTGCAAGTTTCTAGTCATTCTGCTGGGCTATTTGCAACTCTTCAGCCTCTCTATGCACATGCACTCTAACGGGAGGCTGCATTTATGGGAGTAGGGGAACACTTTTTCTACAATCTTTGAACTGCTAACTAAGGTCACCTGTGAAGGCAGGGCAGATGGCTAATTTAATGCTGCTGTTTGGTCACCCAGTTGTGTAATTTGCCATCAGAATAATCCTCTTAATCAGGAACCAGTGACTGCAAAAGCACCATTTGCCATCGGTAGTTTGCATTACTCCCTTTGGAGTAATTACAAGTTTTTCAAAAGGGTAGATGCACATTAATTTTTCTTGAAGCGTTTTAATGACTTTTCTCGCTCTGAACACTTCAGACTCAGTAACGAGAACTGGAGTGTGCGAGCAGTGGAGGCCTGGGGAAGAAAGTCTGTAAAAGGAGGAAGTCCTGCGAAGAGGAAGTCAGGGTAGAAGAAGAGCGGCTTGGCCTGCTTCACCATGTGGTTCTGCTCAGAGGTCACAGGCTCTTTAGAGTGGAATGCAACCTAACTGTTCTCAAACGCAGACCTCAGGCCAGAACTTCCAGATCAAAATGAGTGACAATGACCCTAAATGCTTCATTTCTATGAAATGTGACTTTAGCAGCCAAAGGTCGAATAAACTCAAGAGTATTCAGATGTCTTACCCCAAATGCCCTTTACTCCAAACACTACAATTTTGGCTCCCATTACATTATCATTAAAATTATGTAAGAATAGTCATTGATAACTTGTTTATGTGCTTTTCAAAGCCATTTCTTAAGCAATGGGCTAATCATTTGACAATTCTGTCTATTTTCTTTTATGAGCTAAATAGCGATTTATCTCATCTCTGCTCCTCAGTGTTCAGATGTCTTTCCAGAGTAGCCGAATCCCCAGAGGTTCACAGTGAAAACAGACAAGCTAAAAACAGTCACCAACTGGAAATTGACAAATGGGATTTACTGAGAATAAAGCACCTGTGCACCTCAAAAGACCACCAAGAAGATGGCAAGACAACCCACAGACTGGGAGAGGATTTTTAGGAATGACACATCAGACAAAGGGCTCATTACTAAATCTACAACACCATCATGACCTGCAAAAAGAGGAAAACAGGTAACCCCCTAAGGAAGTGGGCAAAAGAACTGGAAAGAGCTTTCACTAGGGAGGAGACCCATATGGTCGATAAGCATATGGAAAAGTGTTCCAGGTCATTAGCCATAAAAGAAATGCAAATCAAAACAACCATGAGATACCACCTAACACCCCTGAAGCAAGCACAAATCAGCAAATCAGAGAGCAACAAGTGTTGGAGGGGCTGTGGTGAAGTAGGAACCCTCCTCCACTGCTGGTGGTCGTGTAGATTTGTACAGCCACTGTGGGAAGAAATGTGGCGATACTTAAAGAAAATGGAAATCGATCTACCTTATGACCCAGTCATCCCTCTACTGGGCATATACCCGGTGGAAGCAAGAAATAAAACACGACCAGTCATCTGTGCTCCAATGTTAATTGCGGCACAATTCACAATCGCAAAGACTTGGAAACAGCCTAAGTTTCCATTGATAATGAGTGGTTTAGTAAACTCTGGCACATACACACAATGGAGTACTACACAGCACTGAAAAGCATGGACAATCACATGAAACAAGTCATTTCATGGGAAGAGCTGGAAGGAATCATGTTAAGCGAGGTAAGCCAAACTCAAAAGGACAGGTATAACATGAGTCCCCTGAAGTCAGTACAATCAGCAAGGCAGGAATATAAGAATAAGCACCTATCTTACAATAAACGGGTGAAAGCATAGATAGTTGGAGGGAGGCCGGCCATACCTAGGGAGCTACATACATGAGAGCCCAACATAAAGAAGGGGAAGTGGGACAGGTGGAGGGAGAAGCAGGGTCGGGAGAAACCAAGTGGATGTCATGGAGGGAACAGGGCACTAACCCACCCAGGGGGAGAGTATTGGTTATGTCCCCACAGAACTGGAGCGTGCATACAGACCCCACCATGACACGCCAAACCAGGAGGTCAATGTAACGCATGCATGGAGGAATCCACAGAGATTGGACCATATGCCACCCTAACCAGAATTAGCCCGACCCCCACCATCGAAGGGAGTAGCACAGAAAATGAAAATAGATCATCTAGTGTGGGAAAGGAACTGACCTACCACACTACACCCAGAAGGAAGCTGAAGCAAAGGAAGGAGGAAGAACGGAGTGGAGCACACCTGGGCCCACCAAGCTCAGAGGACGATAGCACAGCTCGAAGGGCCCATGTACAGAGAGGACCATAGAGCCGGCCCCACGGCGAGATGCGACATCCTGCACTGACCCTGGCCCTACACGGGACAGCACCAGAGACACAGTGTAGGATGTGTGACTGAGCTGACCCCACCACATGAGGCAAAACACTGGGGTGTGCAATGGAGTGGTGGGGGAAGCAGAGCAAGGAGGTCCCCAGGGAGTATAAAGGATAGACTTTGGGGCCAGGACATGGCACCCCATCAGACTCGTCCGGAAAACACTCCTAAAGGTCAACAAACAGACATTGAACTACTAACAGGTTTTTTATTTTTTGCTGTCTTTTTTTTCTCTTCTTTTAAATTTTGTATGTCATTGGATTTTTTGTTTGTTAGCTTGTCAGTGTTGCTGCCGTCATCACCATGTTCTTATGTGCCACTTTGGTGCTGTCAAAGCCATCCCCAATTTTAATATTAATATATTTGCAGGTCCACCTAGATAAGATAGGCTGGACAAACAATGTGAAAAGAAAATAATGGGACCAATGATTCCGGAGGGACATGAAAGTGTGGGAGGTAGGGGGAGGGAGGAGGTGTTGGCCAACCCAGGGACAAGGGAAGAACGAGTGGTTCCAAACCAGTGGAGGGAGGGGATGGGAGGACTGGTAGGGAGTGACCAAGGGCAAGGTAACTGAGAGGAATTACTGAAACCAGAATGAAGGCTGAACATGGTAGTGGGATGGGAGGAAAGTGTAAGGAAATAGAGGAAAGGAGTAGGAGGCAAAGGGCATACAGAGAAGCCTAAATACAGACATGTACATATGTAAATATATTTATGATTATGGGGGAAATAGGCCTATGTGCATATATTTATAGGTTCAGTAGTAGGGTAGCAGGTGGACATTGGGCCTCCTCGCGCTCATACCCTCAATACAATAGCACCTTCCTCAGCTAAATGGTCATTCCATGATACCCACCTTCCTGACATGATCCCTGAAGACAGATGTGTGCATAAGCAAACTTGGTGAAGAAAGGTGATGGTGCCCGGCTATCAAAAGATATAGTGTCTGGGTCTTAAAGACTTGAAGGCAAACAAGCGGCCTTTTAGCTTGGAAGCAACAAAGCCCACAGAGAAGAAGCACACAAGCCTAAATGAACATGAGGTGTTGAAGGAATCAGGTAGCAGACACCAAAGAATAAAAACCATCATTGTGTGATCACCTTCTCCACATAAACGCTGAAGACGAATGTGTGCGTAAGCAAGTGTGGTGAAGAAGGCTGATGGTGCACGGCGTATCAAGAGATATAGCGTCTGGGGTCTTAAAGGCTTGAAAGTTAACAAGCAGCCATCTACCCAGAAGCAACAAAGCCCACTTGGAAACAGCACACCAACATGTGTGATCATGAAGGGCCGAGGGGACCAGGTTTCAAGCACCAAAGGCGAGGGGCGGGGGAAATCATATCATCGTGAATGAGGGGAGCGCATGATGGGGACCCAATGGCCATCTGTAGACAACTGGACATCCCTTGAAGAGGGCTAGTGGTGAGGAGATGAGTCACTCGGTTCATTTTCAGTGTAGCAGAAATGAAACTGACAACCTTCTTATAGTTCTTAAATGCTTCCTTCCCCCAACTATCATGATCCCAATTCTACCTTGCAAACCTGGTTAGACCAGAGGCTGCACAGTGGTACAGATGGGAACTGGAAACACAGGGAATCTAGGGCAGGATGAACCCCTCAGGACCAGCGATGAGAGTGGTGATACTGGAAGGGAAGGGGGGATAGAAAGGGGGGTCTGATCACAAGGATCTACATATAACCACCTCTCTGGGGGATGGGCAACAGAAAAGTGGGTGAAGGGAGATGCCAGGCAGTGTAAGATAAGATAAAATAATAATTTATAAATTATTGAGGGTTCATGAGGGAGGGGGAAGCGGGGAGGGAGGGGGAGGGAAAAAAGGAAAATGAGGAGCTGATAACAGGAACCCAAGCAGAAAGCGGATTTTTTTTTTTTAACAATTTATTGGGGCTGATACAATTCTTTTCACAGTCCATACATATACATACATCAATTGTATAAAGCACATCTGTACAGTCTTTGCCCTAATCATTTTTTTCTCTTTTCTTCTTTTACATTTTATTAGGGACTCCAACAACTCTTACCACAATCCATACATATACATACATCAATTGTATAAAGCACATCCATACATTCCCTGCCCCAATCATTCTCAAGGCATTTGCTCTCCACTTAAGCCCCTTGCATCAGGTCCTCTTTTTTCCCCCCCCTCCCTCCCCTTTCCCCCCTCCCTCATATGCCCTTGGTAATTTATACCTCGTTATTTTGTCATATCTTGCCCTATTCGGGGTCTCCCTTCCCCCCTTCTCTGCTGTCCCTCTCCCAGGGAAGAGGTTACATGTGGCTCCTTGTAATCAGTTCCCCCTTTCCAACCCACTCACCCTCCACTCTCCCAGCATCGTCCCTCACGCCCTTGGTCCTGAAGGTATCATCCACCCTGGAGAATGATGAGGGTAACGAATATATAAGTGTGCTCTACACAATTGATGTATGTATGGATTGTGATAAGAATTTTAAAAAAACTGTCACCATTGGGGGGCTGTGGGGGGTTGGGAGGAGACGTTATACAAGTTGTAACCAGATCAGAAGCACTAAAGACAAGTTTGGATAGAATCATGGTCTCTTGATTTATGCCCCTGCATAAATCTCTACATTTCTCAGCACATTGGTTATTTCCTCTATAAAAATGGGAAAATGAAAAATAATTCCATTTTCTATGAGGAGTAAATGGAATAATATTTGTGGAGTCCGGGGATAAGTTTGGCACAGAAAAGTCTTCCTGCAAATGGGGTCTTCCAAGCATGTCCTCCAAGATGCTACTAGTTCCTGTGGGGAACACTTAACCTGTGAATCAGTCCCAATGCTCAGTGAGCCCAAACTAACAGTTGATAGTGCCATTGTGTTCGTTCTGACAAACAGTGCCCCTGTGTACAACACAATTAAACCCTGCCCTGTCCTCTGCGATCTTCCCAATTGTTCTTAGGTTTGAACCTATTGTTGGAGCCACTGTGTCCATCTGTCTCATTTAGGGCCTTCCTCTTTTCACTCCCCTCTACTTTACCAAGCACGATGTCCTTCTCCAGGGACTCTTTTCTCCATATAACATGTCTAAAGTGTGTGAGACAAAGTCTCACCCTCCTTCCTCCTAAGAAGCATTCTGGTTGTATTCTGCTAAGACACATTAGTTGGTTCTTTTGGCAGTTCATAGTATTTTCAATATTCTTCAGAGTTCAAATGCATCCAATCCTCTTTGCTCTTCCTTATTCAATGTCCAACTGTCACATGCATACAAGACCATTGAAAATACCACGGGCTTGGTCAGGCATACGTTAGCTTTCAAAGCGAACCCCTTGCTTTTCAATACTTAAAGGAGGTCTGTCTTGTACAGCAGACTTATCCAATGCAATGTGTCTTTTGATTTCTTTTTTTTAAATAGTAAAGCCTTTTATTATCCTGTTTATGAATGAGAAAACCCAGCCACATCATAGCTATATACTTTTTCATGTTCTTCAAACTAAGAGATTGTATAGTTAGATCATGAAAGCAGCCACTCCGGTTTTGAAGTCTCTGAATATACCTATTGTATAATTAAATTAAATTAAGAAATCTATTACATAAGGGAAAATAATATACTTTAATTTCACAAGTATATACCCTTAAGAATAGATGAACACTTTTAATGTTGCTGTTGCTAGTTGCCATTGAATCAAAAATTGCTCCTTCCATGAACGCTGATTGTAAATCCAAGCATGATTAAATCCTGACACCATCACTTTTTTTTAACTCTAGTTAACTGGACCAATAGGTCCAGTTAACTTGGTCCAGTTTCGAGGATTAGGATTTTGGTTTTCTTTACCTTGAGTTGTAATCATAATGAAGAATGTAATCCTTGATCTTCATCTACAAGTACTTCAAGTCCTCCTCACTTTCAGCAAGCAAGGCTGTGTTATGTGCATATTATTAAACTATTGGAGTATTATTTAAATAAGTCAATAGTGATCTCTTATCTTGACCCCAAATTGTTTACCTCATCAGAGCAGGTTGAGGTCCTAGTCCAAAAAATCCACTAGCACCAAGTAAATTTGTACATCTCCATTTGTTCTTTAAAGTGTCTAAATAGTGAAATATATTTTATAATCAATCTATTTCATATATTAGTCACTAAATATACAATAATCAGTAAAAATATTTTAACAATAGCACAATCACTAAAAATCTCATCACTGTGCATATCTTGTAACACTGCTACCCTAGATAAAATGAAGCCCTGTGCCTGTCAAGCCCACCAGCTGAGTCTGTACTTTCATATGTCCTGACCCAGAGACTCTCCGCCTTGCTGCCAAAGGACTTCCTGGAGCTGCACATGACTGTCTCTTTTTCCCCAAGGTTTTTGTGTCTCTCATTCTAGTAGTCCCCAGTGCCTCTTTCCTCTGGAAAACCTCCTGAAGTCATTTGGGGTTGGAGAAATAATCTCTGTACTTGGCTGTCAATCCAGGAAGTAGACTGTGTAGCACTTCTATCTTGGTGGCCCATCTCTTTCCTTGATCAGTCCCTAATTTTCTCAAATTTACTACACCGGGGAGACCAACAGAGCCTCATGAAAGAAGCCACAGGGAAAGACCCAAACTCACTTCTTGGAGTTGCACGTTGTTGATAGCTAATCATCGTAAGTTGTTAGCTGTCCTCGGCTAGAACCTGGATTCACGGTGACCCCAGACCAGGAGCACAAGGCTGTACTTGGGTTACTGTAGATGGCACTGCCGCGATCTATAGGCTCACTGGCTCTTTCTTTCCTTTCTTTCCTATTATTCTCAAAGTTGTCACACAACTCCCTGAAGCTCTCTATTGATTTAGTTTTTGTCTTTTCTTACTACGTTCAGTTTTGCATCCTTATGGATGTTACGTCTTTAAACCAGTAATATCTTCTTGTGCTCACTAATCATATCTCGGGCAGTGACTAACTTGCTGTTAATTCCATTCATTCTATTTTTCATCTCTGACATTCCAGAAGCTCATTTTAGATACTTTAAAAAATGTCTTCCCAAAATAACAATCTATAGATTATCAGGGGATCGTGAGGGAGCGGGGAGCAGGGAGGGAGGGGAAAAAAAGAGGACCTGATGCAAAGGGCTTAAGTGGAGAGCAAATGCTTTGAGAATGATTAGGGCAAAGAATGTACGGATGTGCTTTATACAACTGATGTATGTATGTGTGTGGATTGTGATAAGAGTTGTATGAGCCCCTAATAAAGTGTAAAATTAAAAAATGTCTTCCACATATCTAATCTCAAATGCTCAATTCCATAACTACATGAAATACAGTTTTAAGAGTTTTAATGTCCTTACCTAGTAGTTCTATCACTAGGTACTTTCTGTGTCTGTTTTTATTGATTTTTTCCCCTTTATTGCATTTTTTCCCCACTGATTTGTATCACTTACAATTTTTTTCAGATGCCAAATGCAATACATTTTAACTTGTGAATTAATAAGTAGCATTTATTTAAGGGTATTATTATATATCTATTCCTATAAATATTTTCTGACCCTGTTCTGAAGTGCAAGTAAGTTATCAGCAAACACTTGGCTCTTTGGGGGCTTGCTGGCTTAAATGTTGTAAGCTAGAAGCCCTGGAGGCACAGTTGTTAAATACTAAGCTGCCAATCAAAGGGTCAGTGCTTTGAACAAACCAACCTTTTTGCAAGGGAATGAGGCAGTGTCCTTCCATAAAGATTTGCATGCAGTCTTGGAGACCTGGGAGGCAGTTCCCTCAGTTCCGTAGCATCTCTGGGCCTCACAGGCAACCTGACAGTGCTAGATTTGATTCTAGTTTTTAGACAGCCTTTAGGATTGATTTTCCCACTTTATCAAAACCATTAGGAGCCCTGGTGGTGTAGTGGTTACACGTTGGGCTGCTAAAACAAAAGGTCAGCAGTTTGAAACCACCAGCAGCTCTGAGTAAGACAGATGAGGCCAGCTATTCTCATAAAGAGTTACAGCCTTGGAAACCCTCTGGGGCAGATCTGCCCCATTCTATAGGGTTACCAGGAGTCTCGAAGGCGGTGGGTTTTAAAAAAATGGAAACAATTATTCCATCTTCTGTTTTTGAATTAGAAAGGTTTTCAATCTAGCCAGTAGTGCCATAAACTTTTCATTTCCGATACGAGCTCCACAAGTTTTTTTCCACTGCTGCTTCTGAGTGGTTTTAGCCACAAACATGAAAAGCTGCCACACTCATGACCTGCAAACTTGAGCAAGGCCCCGACAGAACTCTGCAGCTTTTGTTTTAAAAAAAAACAAACAGTTCAATCACTTTATTGGGGGCTCTTACAGCTCTTATTGCAATCCATACATCAATTGTATCGAGCATATTTGTACATATGTTGCCATCATCATTTCTACAACATTTTCTTTCTACTTGAGTCCTGGGTATCAGCAACTCTTTTTTCCCCTCCGTCCCCCACCCTCCCTCTCTCATGAACCTTGATAATTTATAAGTTGTTTTTATTTTCATATTTTACACCGTTCGCTGTCTCCCTTCACCCGTTTGTGTAGGTTTTCCCCCTAGGGGTAGGGTGGGGTTGTATGTGGATGCTTGTGATCATCCCCCCTTTTGCCTTCTTTCCCCCACACTTCCCCTACCCTCATGGTACTGCTACTGGCATTGTTGCTTGTGAGGGGTTTATCTGTCCTGGATTCCGTGTGCTGACAGCTCTTATCTGTATCAGTGTCCATGCTCTGGTCTAGCCGGATTTGTGAGGTGCAACTGGGGTCATGATCGTGGGGGGAGGAAGCATTAAAGAACTAGAGGAACGCTGTGTGTCTTGTTGGTGTTATATTGTACCTTGGCTGGCTTGTGACCCTTCTATGAGGAGACGCCCAACTCTCTACAGATAGGCCTTGGGTTTCCATTCCAACTTTTAATCCTCTTTTGTCCAGTATCGTTTGAGAATACAGGAAGTTACTGATAAATTATTCTTTATTTTGAGAATACATTTGGCTATATGTTGCAAAAGTAAGCTTAAATGGCATCTATAAGAAGGCAGAGAAATAAAATTAGAAAACTTCTAGAATCAATAGTTGCTTTGTTATTCCAATAAGTTGTAATATTTACCCTGAGTTCATTGACACAACTGACATATTGAATTTACTTATACAAATTATTTTATATGTCATGATATCTTTATATAAGAGGGTTTTATAGAAACCTTTAAAATGCATAAATTATGAACCTGATTCAATTATGAATACATTTTCTACAGACCTAATGGGGTTCAACACACCTCCTAACTTGTTATGCCAAGCATGAAATCATAAACCGTTTCTTTATATAATGTATTTGATGCACTTGTAACTTCAATTTTTAGTCATTTGAAAATAAACTTCTAAGAAATAGGACTTTTTGCATAGAGTACGAGAATAATCACAATTAATAATGGTTGTCAGTATTCATTTACACATATTTTTAGTATTTAATTGACTAATTGGATGAATTGAAGCAGAGTAACTTTCTATTATAACGTATCCTATTAAATTAAATTACAATTATTAACTTAGTCTTAAAGCTACTTTACCATATTTATGAAATGGTGTTAATTTTACAGCCTTATAAAAAGAAATGGTGTGGGTTGTAAGTCTGACCTTCAGCTACTTAAGGGGGAAAGAAAATCACCATCATCAGCATCAACTGCTAAGGGGTGATTCCTATGAAGTTAAGGTCAGACATGCTTCATCCTTTAGCCTTGCTTTCCAATTCTGGCACCAGCCATCTCTCTCTTCTCAGCTAAGTTCAAGAATTCATTATGGTTGCCATGCACACTAGTAACAAAGTTAATAGATTAAAATTCAAGTGAGAAAAGTTAGGGATTCAGTTGGTCAATCAAGACAGTCTTATCTGTGGTACCCATAGGCAGTCCTGTCTCTGTTCCTCGGGTTCTTGGCCTGGCCTCTACCCTACTCAGGCAATATTTAAAGTATTACAAAGATTTCTTTGGGTTGCCAATAAACATACAAAGGACATACAGCTCTACCATAAACAGTCTAAAGGCTTATATCTGTGGGTCAGCAAATCTGTTGTTGGTGTTAAGTGCTGTCATGTTGGTTCCAACCCATAGATACCCCAGGCACAACAGAACAAAAGATTGCGCAATCCTGTGCACAATTGTTCCTGTGCCTGAGCCCAGGGATGCAGCCACTGTGTCAATCCATCTCCTTGATGGCCTTCCATTTTTCCAATTCCCCTCCACGTCAGCAAGCATGATGTTCTCAAGGGACTACTCTCTTATGACAATGAGTTCAAAGTCTGTGCGACCAAGTCTCGCCATCCTTGCCTCTAAGCAGCACTCTGGCTGCACTTCTTCCAGTACAGGTATTTTTTTCTTTCAGCAGTCCATGGTACTTTCAATATTCTTCTCTAGCCCCATAATTCAATGTATTCTTTTTCAGTCTTTCTTATTCAACGTCCACTTCCACATGCGTATGGGGCAGTAGAGGATGCCATGGCGTGGGTCAGGTACACCTTAGTCTGCACAGTCTCAGCTTTGCTCTTCAATACTCTACAAACGTCTTGTTCAGTTTACCAAATGTGACTCACCTTTAAATCTCTTGAGTGGTTCCACGAGTATTGATTATGGAGCAAAGCAAGAAAAACTCATTACAACTTAATTGCTCCCCTTGTGAGGATTTTGGTCTCCTTTACAGTGAGCTATGATCCATACTGAAGCTACACTCTTTGATCTTCATCAGTAAGTGCTTCAATTCCACCTCAGACTCAGCAATCAAGGTTGTGTCATCTGCGTACTGCAGGTTATTAATAAGCCTGCCTTCAGTTATGATGCCACATTCTTCTTCAGATATTCCAGCCTCTCTGATGATTTTCTAAGGATACAGCTCGAACCAGAATGGTAAGAGGATACAAGCCTGAAGCACATCTTTCCTGGTTTTAACCATTTAGTTTGCCCTTGGTCTATTCACACAACTGCTTCTTGATCCATGTAAAAGTTCTGAATGAACACAGTGAAGTGTTCTGGAAGTCCCATTCTTCTCACAGTTTTTCCACAGTTTATTATGGTCCACACAGCTGAATGTCTTTGCATAGTCAATGAAACACAAGTGAACATCTTTCTTGCATTCTCTGCTTTGAGTCTGATCCCTCTGACATCAGCAATAATACCCCTTGTTCTACATCCTCTTCTGAAACTGGCCTGAACTTCTAGCTGGTCCCTGTCAATGTACTGCTGACACAGTTGTTGAATGATCTTAAGCAAAATTTTACTTGTATTCGATATCAATAATACCATTCTATAATTTGAAAATTCTGATGGGTCACCTTTCTTTGGAACGGGTATAGATATTGCTCTCTTCCAGTCAGCTGTCCAAGTAGCTGTCTTTCCCAGCATAGATGAGTGAGTGTCAATGGGTGTTCCATCAATTCCTGGAGCTTTGTTTTGGGCTAATGAATTCAATGTAGTTTGGATTTCTATGTTCAGCACCATTGGTTCTTGCTTGTATGCTACCTCCTAAAATAGTTGACTATCGCCTAGTTCTTTTTGGTACAGTGACTCTATATTCTTTCCTTTTTCTTCTTTTTTTTTGATGTTTCTCCTATCAGTCAATATTGGGTTCATAGAATTTTCCTAGATTACAATTCAAAGGTTGGATTCTTTTTCTTCTATTTTTTAAATGTATAGTATGCTGCATAGATTCTTCCCTTCTGTTTTTCTAATTCTAGGTCTTTACACATTTCATTATATTTGATTTTGTCTTCTTGAGGTACCTTTTGAAAATTTCTGTTCAGTTCTTTGACTGTATCCTCTCTTCTATTTGCCTTAGCTACTCTAGGATTAAAATGTGTTTCAATCTCTTCTGACAGCCACTTTGATTTCTTTTCTTTCTTTCCTGTCTTTTAAATGACCTTTGCTTTCTTCGTGAATGATGGTCTTGATGTCTTCCCACAGCTTATCATGTCTTTTGTCATGTGTGTTCAAGTGTCTAGTCTGTTCCTGAGATGTTCTAAAAATTCAGGTAGGATATAATCAAGTTTCTATTTTGGCTCTCCTAGACTTGTTTTAATTTTCTTCAACTTCATCCTGAACTTACATATGAGCAATTGATGGCCTATTCCACAGTCAGCCTTTTGTCTGGTTTTAACTGCTATTGAGCTTTTCCATGGTTTCTTCCCACAACGTAGTCAATTTTAAATCTGTGCATTCCATTTTAGATGTATAAACATAGGAATGTACAGATATAAATATATTAATATATAACAATAGGGAAATAGGTCTTTGTACATGTATTTATAGGTTAAGTATTAAGGTAGTAGACAGACATTGGGCCTCTACTCAAGTCCTCCCTCAACACAAGAGCAATTTGTTCTAATAGGCTCGTATTCTGTGATGCTCACCTTCCCGACATGATTGCTGAAGACAAAATGGAGGCATAATTTAATGTGGTGAACAAAGCTGATGGTGCCCGGCTATTACAAGATATAGCACCTGGCATCTTAAAGGCTTGAAGTTAAATAAGTGGCCATCTTGCAGGGAAGCAACAAACCTCACATGGAAGAACACACCAACCTGTGTGAACACAGGTGTCAACTTGGTCGGGTATCAGGCATCAGAAGACCCCCAAACAAACAACCATTTTGATGCAAATGAGGGGGGTTGGAATGGAGATCCAAAGCCCATCTGTAGATAACTGGACACCCCCATCACAGAAGGGTCACAAGGAAGGGACAAGTCAGCCAGGGTGTAGTAGAGCACCAACAAAACACACAACATCCATCTACCTTCAGCATGTAGCATCCTAAATTAAGTGCCTGAAGGCACCCTCATCCACACACTTGCCTCCTGCCTAAAAGGCCTCAAATTCATGTGCTAGGTGGGCTGGTGAGTTCATCAATCTCTTCCATGCTTTGGCTTCCACTACTGCTCTTCTGGTTTCAATGTTGTCTCCTGGATCAAGGAGACTCAATGCACACAGATCTCATGGTCCAAAGGACACCCTCCTCTCCTGGTTCGATTCTCTTGCTGATAGAGAGATGCTTTATTTTACATAGAGCAGGGTGACAAACACAATTAACCCTCTTAACAGTCACTCGCAGCTGAATCCCATTATTATCTTCCCCAACCTTCTCTTACCCCGGCCCGTGAGGAAAAAGCCATCTGGTGAGTGTTAGAAAGACTATGACTAGAGAAGTCCTATTGAATAACTCACTGTACTGTAAATCTGAAAACAGATTTTCTTTAGCTTTGTGACTTAAACATGCTTTCCATTAAATTATTAGAATACATATTGAAATATTCCTTTATTAAACCCAAAGAAGAATGTGTTGATTTTATAGGAATAGGAGTTAATGGATCAACTACTAACAATAAACACTATCATTGAGCACTAACTGTATATTAAATATGCTACTGAAAATCTAGAAATTTGTTCTAAATGTTTATTTTACAAAAGCTCGCCACAGTTTGATTTATGAACTGTTAAATATGAAGCATATGCATTTCCCCTCCCTTTCTCATGCTTAAATTTCTGGTATGATTGCTGTCATTAGGTGTCATTGAGTCAATATTGATCCATATCGACCTTATGTGCAACGGAATGGGACATTGCCCTGTCCTGCACTATCCTCATAATTATTCCTATACTTGAACCCATTGTTGTAGTCAATCCATCTCCTGGAGGGTCTTCTTCTCTTTCGCTGCTTCTTTACTTTACCAAGCATAATGACTTACAGACAAACGTATGTAAAACCAGACCAGAAATCCAAACTCGCTGGCATCGAGTTAATGATGGCTCATAACAATCCTGGAAGGCAGAGGAGAACTGGTTCTTTGGGTTTCTGAAGATGTGCATTTTTGCAGGAACAGAAAACCGTATCTTCCTCTCACAGAGAAGATGGTTATTTAGAACTGCTAACCTTGCAGTTATGAGCCCAACACATAATTCACCGCATCATCAGGACTCCTTACCTACCTATGTAACACATGCATACATATATGTAAATGTATCCATATGCATCCATATTCATGCGTGCTCATGTGTTAAGTATCTACTAGTAATTCTAGAAAACATTGCTGGTTGTTCTCAAGTTAATTCTGACTCATAGTGATCCCATATGATAGAATAGAGCTGCCCATGGGGTCTCCTAAGCTGCAGTCCTTACAGAAGCTTATTGACAGATCTTTCTTCCCCTGGAACTGCTCACTGCGTTCCAAAACCAACCTTTTCTATTAGTCTTCACTCTGGAACCAGGCCACCTGCATCTTGTGAAGTAACTACCAGCCATTGTGAGCTATTCCCTAGCAAAAGTCAGAATCCAGCCTACAGATACCCATTCCCATGCTGCTACTGGGACAATAATACCTAAGCCTATCACATACTGTGTTAGGCACTGTCCTAGGTAGTGTATATGTATCAACTCAACCAATCTTCACAGCAACCCTGGAAGGTACACATAGTCTTACATCTCCACTTACATAAGAGGAAACGGAAGCCTCAACAAGCGATGGAACTGTCCAAGGTTGGGGGGTTACCCAGTGTTAGAGTCCCACTCCAGGCCTGTGCTCTCCACCATCACCTACTGTCTCCGGGAACACATTCCTTAGTTTAATGTGGATGACTTTTCACCAAAAGAAATCTAGCTTCCCTGTCTGTGTTTTAATAGTGGGCTTAAAATCATGGATTAGAAGTAAGGATTATTGGTCACTGCTAAATTCAAGTAAAAATATGTAAGAAAAAAGAATGAATGAGTAAATAAAGAAATAAGTAAATTAATAAATTCAAACTGATACCACAATCATGGGAGTTAAATCTTTGCTATCACTGTGTTCAGTACATTTATTTTATATGCAAAGAAACTGAGGTCCATGTATACATAGACATATGTAGTGGAAATTTTGTTCAAAGTTTGAGATAGATTCCAGGGTTTTTCCAGAGCAAGGCATTTGGCCAGGTGCTGGGTTGTTCTCTTGCACAACAAATATCGAATGCTCTTGTTCCACAAATATTTGCTAAATTGAGCTGAAAGCCAACATCTTTTATGAGAATAGACTGGTGCAAAGCACATTTAGATATGCTTTGTATTGGCCAAAGCTGCCTGACTCACTTCTGCGCATAAGCGATAGTCTTCTGGGATATGAAGGGGCTTCCAAAAGTTTGTAGAACAATGAAATCAAAAGAGAATTGAATTCCCCCACAAGCTTCTTGAAGCCCCCTCATAGATGTTTTATAAATCATGAAATTGCATCACTGTTATATAAATGACCCCACACAATTTTCAATCAAATTATACTTGAATTATTTTTGCTTTTTCAGAGCACATTTCTCCTAAGTTTACCAAATCAGAATCAATGGCTTATTTAGGGGCAGAGGTTGTTTGTTTTGTTTGGACAAAGTAAAAGGCAGTGCTGCATGCCCAGGACTGATGTGGACTCAACTGTACTCAAGTAAAGTGTGAGAAACATTGTAGGCAGGTTAAGCAAGAAAAAATGATTCAGACAACCCTGCAATTTGGAACAACACTAATGAGAATTTGATAGGAAAAACTCGTTAATCAGCAAAAATCAATATATTTCTCACCCGAATGCTTTTAAATTTTTTCTTCCTTTAGGGTATTTGAAAATGTCTTTAGTTTTATATACACTGTAATTGAAGTACTTTAGAAAGGTTTTTGGAAATGATTGTATATAGTTAATCTCTTTAAATCAATATATGTTTCCAAATGTTTACATGTTGTTCTATATTCTAGCACGGGTGTATTTGCTTACACTATAAATGACGTCATATATAGTTATTATTTTTGTTGTATTCACTCTCTGAAGACGAAAGCATGTGCAGGGTGTCCTTTTCATCTGGCAAAAAGCAGCTTCTTTTCAAGAACAAACTCAAGAACCTGGGAGGCTTCATGACTCAGATGCTCATTCGAGTCTTCTATCTTGTTATATTCCTCCTGCCTGGATGAGTAGTTTGTTTTGATTATACATTTCAGAGAATTTAAAATTTTTTAATTTATTTGTTTTCATCTCTTAAAAAAACATATCCAAATTTAAGTTAGATAAATATTTTTCTATGATATCTTTGTCCCAAACTACCAACTCTATTTAAAGTGAAGATTTAATAGGCAAACCATTCAATGTTGAGAATAGACTGCTTCACTTCTAGGGCTCCTTGAAATAGTTTATGCTTTTCACTTTTTATCCAAAGATTTGCTTTGAGCTCACTTAATTTTTTTAAAGATTGATAACCTACTCTGAACTAACTTTTCTGTACAAGTTTTATTTATTTATTTTTGACACCAATTTTTTCATTTAATTTGTTTGCCTAGATTCATAAATGATTTTGTAAACAGAAAAAGTAATACATATATTTTTAAAAGAAGGCAAAGATATTTGCTTAAATTAATTTCATTTTTGCTCACAAGCCTAAATCTACCAAAAAAGAAATAGAAACTATGTATATATTTCTTCTAATTTTTTCTATTTATTTGAAACCATATTGATAAAGCACATACAAAAATTTAATTGATAAAACATGATTCAGCAACTTAGTACAAAGAAATTTGAAACACAGTGTTTTTAATTCATGGCTTTTAACTTAGAAAACCTAGATATAAATTTTGTGGGTATGGGTTCATAATGCTGTATTGTTTATTTATCAACCTATGATTCAGTCAGATTGTTTTCTGCAAATCCCAGTAATAAATTACAAACCTTTTGTTAAATTTGAAATGCAAGCTAAAATAAACGTTACCCACCTCCCCCTGCCTATTCCTCCAAACCACTCAGTTATCAGGGAAGGTAAATAATTCATCTTCTGAAGGCAAACAATAGCAAGCTAAAAAGGGGGGGGGGAACCTTTTAATCAAATGCTTATCAACAATAACCCTTTGTTCAGTAGCACGCATTTATAACAAAATAATCACTGAGGGGAAATCCTTATTCATTTAATCGAACTAAGATGAAAAGCAACAACACAACAAAATCACAAAGGGTAGGAAAAAATATTTTTTTCTTAAAGGGGCAAAACATGCAGCCGCTCCATACCCCTTAAGATGTACTTATCATTGACCACCCCCATCCGATGAGCTGCTAGACAAATTTAACTGGTTTGATATCATTTTTAAGATATGTATTTCAATGATGACTGATTGCTTTACCAAGTTTACTTAGTGTACCAACACAAGGCTCCTTCTTTTGGAAAGTTAAAAATAAAATCTTCCCCCAAAATAAAGATGCTTAAAGGTGGCACATGGCATATTCAGGGGGAGAACCCCATTCGTTAAATGAACACATCACGTCAAGAGACTGCGGATAGAACTAAGGAGGCAATCACTGGTCTTGTGATGGTTAGCATTCAGTCCCCGATATACAAATTCAATGGTAGACAAATGATAAAAGGTTTAAAAATTCTTCTTCTCCACAGCTAGAAGAGAGAAAATGCCTGTGGAAAAACTTTTCTATACTTAAATAGTCTTTAAATTTCATCTTCATGATAAAGATCATTAAAATATCGAGGGGAGTAAAAAGTATTGCTTTTTGAGTATGGAGTCTTAAAAGCTCCTAAGGGTCGCTTAAAGTGCAAAAAATGATTGATCTTTCTGTGATTGCAAGAATGGGGGCGATGAACATTGGAGAGACAGGGAAACTACTAGTCAATAGATCAATGGATTGCACACACATTAGTCTTCAGAACCCTGAGGCCAGAATAATGAGATAGTGCCCGGCTAGTGAAACCAACTGCTATGAAATGTATTTCATATAGCAAAGACCATATCTATAATTGCTGTTTATGTTGTCTAAATAAGTTTTCTTCAAGGAGTAAGTTGTCGGTCTTGCAAAATTCTACCACATGCTCTAAGCCTTGTTTCTATCACCTTGTATTTTCCAACTACTGCTCCTTTCGCTTCCTACATTTGTCACATCTGCGATTCCATTCTTGGAAACATTTTTCACACCCATCTGTTTCGAAGAATGGAATCACAGATTTGACAAATGTATGAAATGTACTGGAGAATAAGTTGAAGGTGATAGGTTGTTTTGTAAAAAGATTTTTAAATACATAGCTTTGAAAAAGAATCATTTTTTGAGGTGGGGGAGTGTCCCCCCTCATCTATATATGGCTGATACGATTGTAGAAGTGGGCAAGTCCAATACTGTATGTCCAAGGTAGGCTGGATCCTTCTGGCTGCTTTAGCTGTGGGGATTGATGATTAGCAGAAAGACTGGAAGATAGCTCCACTAGGCTGTGCACAAGGAGGAGTACAAGGTCAGGACGTCAAGCCTGTGGCTGCAGAGCCAAAGAATGCAAGATCTGTAGGTCAGGTGAAAGGTTGCTGACCACTTCTGGGACAGGCATTTGCTACAACAGGCTAATGGTTCAAGTCCAAAGAACAGGAGGTTGATGACGTAGATGCAGGTTCCGGACCCAGAAAGAATAGCAAAGCAAGATTTTCCACAGCATCTTTATATTGGAAGGAGACCAAATACTTGAGAAAAATTCCTTTTAATTGTATCACCATGACCTGAGTAATGGTGCTTCATTTCACCCCAATCTTATCCTGTGTGGAGGTTTACACTGACTGGTTTTTATTAAATTATGTGATGTCAGGTCATGGGAGAATACTAGGGGTTAACTGCCAAATCACTGAGAGTCCTGGTCCAGTCATGTTGACACAACACCTTACCTGCCACAGACCCAACGATACAATCTTCATAGACTTCTCTCAAAGCATTCATAGCTACTCAACGGTCAACAGCACAAAACACCGACGGGTCCTGGCCGGCATCACAGTGTGTAGAGTTGAGCCCATTGTTGCAGCCACGATGCCGATCCACCTCGCTGAGGGTCCTTCTCTTTTCACTGACCCCTCATTGAATCAAGCAAGATATCCATCCCCAGAACAGTCCGCAACACATCTAAAGTACATGTGATGGAGTTGCACCATCTTTCCACTGCCAGGAGCGCATTCCTGGCAGAGAATACCACAAAGATGTTTATTCTGTTTCATTGACGATGCAAAGGCATTCACCTGTGTGCATCATAACAATTATGGATAACATTGAAGAGAATGGGAATTCCAGAACACCCCATTGTGCTCCTGCACAATTTTTACATGGAGCAAGAGGCAGTTATGCAAAAGGAACAAGGGAATAAAGAATGGTTTAAAATCAAGAAAGACGTGTCGCATTGTGTCCGTTCACCACACTTGTTCAATCCATATGCTGAGAAAATCATGAGAGAGGCTTGCTTATATGAAGAAGAATGCCACATGAGGATTGAAGGAAGACTTATTAACAACCTGTGACATGAAGATGACATCACCTTGCTTGCTGAAAGTGACGAGGAATTGAAGCACTTGCTGATGAACATCAAGGACTACAGCCTTCAGATTAGATTACGACTCAATACAAAGAAGATCAAAATCCCCACTACTAGACCAATAGGTTACATCATGATAAAAGAAAACAAAAGTTGAAATTGTCAAATATTTCATCTTGTTTGATCCATAATCATTGCTCATGGAAGCAGCAATTAATAGATCAAAACACGAGTTGCATCAGGTACATCTGCTGCACAAGACCTCTTTAGAGCATTGAAAAGCAGGTATGTTACTTTGAGGACTACGGCGCACCTGACCCAAGTCATAGTATATCCCATTGCTTCATATGCATGTGAAAGTTGAACACTGAATAAAGAGAGCTGAAGAAAAATTAATGCATTTGAATTGTGGTGCTAGATGAATTGACACTGTGGCTGCAACAATGGGCTGAAGCCTGAGAACAATGGTGGAGCTGGCGTGGGGCCGTTCTGTGGTGCGTGGGGTCGCCATGGATGAGAACCAACTTACTGCCACCTATGAGCAACAACAGCAGGGCATTCTGACTACATGTCTTCCAAGACAAATGGTACATACAGCACTCTTCACCAACATTAATTTTTCAAATGCAGAGGAATTGATAGAAAATATTTCTGCTTCTAAAAAAACAAAATGAGAAAATATTGTGGTAGGAATCAGGAACAGCTTGGTCTCCAAAGAAACAGCCAGCTTTTTAACCCTTCAAAACAGTCTTGTGCAAATCTATGCCTAATGCAACACGTCATTTGATTTTTTGACTGTTCATCGTGAGGATTTTTATTTTCTTGATGATGAGGTGTAATCCACACTGAAATCTGCTGTCTTTGATATTCATCCAAAAGAGTTTCAAGTCCTCCTCTCTCTGAACAAGCCAGGTAGTGTTATCTACAAAGCACAGCTGGCTAATGACACTTCCTCCAGTCCTGATGTGGCATTTTTCTGCATATACTTCAGGCGGCTTGTTTAGCATAATAATTGAATACAAACACTGACAAGATGTAACTCTGACACAACCTTCCCTGATTTTGAACTGCGCAACAATTCCTTTGTTCTCCTCAAACAACTGCTTTGGGGCGATGAACTGGTTCTGGAAGAGCACAAATAAGTGTTCTGAAATTCCCACACTTTGTAATGTTATCCATAATTTGCTATAATCCACACAGTTGAATGTTTTTACACTGTCAATAAAACACGGGTAAACATCTTTCTGGTATTATCTGCTTGCAACCAAGATCAAACCAATGTCGTTGATGATATCCTTCACTCCATCCCTTCGGTTGAGCCCATCTTGAATTTCTGGGTTTTATACATTCTCTGCAAAGGAGTTGAGTTAATGTAACCTCTCTAGAAGGTTGGGGATTTCAGCTATAACATCTTTTACATATGTGTAAAAGTTGTGAGTTTTTGTCAGGAAATTAGGACCTTCCAAGTACAAAACAGAGAGAAGCAACGTTAAGATAGTCCTGAAAGAACAGCAGCAGCTCTCGGATCCTGGGGGAGGTAGACTGAGACCATGTCCATCACACTGAGCTCACACATAGTAAGATTATGAGGATGGCACTGGACTGGGCAATGTTTTGTTCTGATGTATTATGAATTATAACCAATTCAACGACACTGAATCGCCATAATTTAAACAATGACTAAAATCTCAGGAACCTCTGTGTCCAGGATAAGAATGCTCAATTCATAGAGGGGCTTAGGAGAGGAGATGGGTCAGTCAGGGTGCAAGGTAGTACCGACGAAGAGCACAGCTTTCCCCCAGATCCTGGATGCTTCCTCCCCCCAACTACCATGATCCGAATTCTACCTTGCAGGGCTGGATAGCGCAGAGGTTGTACACTGGTACATATGAGGGCTGGAGGCACAGGGAATCCAGGGTGGATGATACCTTCAGGACCAAGGGTGTGAGGGGCAATGCTGGGAGAGTGGAAGGCGAGTGGGTTGGAAAGGGGGAACTGATTACAAGGATCCACATGTGACCTCCTCCCTGGGAGAGGGACGACAGAGAAGGGGGGAAAGGGAGACTCTGGATAGAGCAAGATATGACAAAATAACGATGTATAAATTACAAAGGGCACATGAGGGAGGGGGGAGCGGGGAGGGAAGGGAAAAAAAAGAGGACCTGATGCAAAGGGCTTAAGTGGAGAGCAAATGCTTTGAGAATGATTGGGGCGGGGAATGTATGCATGTGCTTTATACAATTGATGTATGTATATGTATGGATTGTGATAAGAGTTGTATGAGTCCCTAATAAAATGTTTAAAAAGAAAAGGGAAAAGAAAATGATTAGGGCAAAGACTGTACAGATGTGCTTTATACAATTGATGTATGTATATGTATGGACTGTGATAAGAGTTGTATGAGCCCCTAATAAAACGTTTAAAACAAAACAAAAAAAAAGAATGCTCAACTAGGAAAGACACTACCATCATGTCTCTAACATTAGCTATTAATCATGTCAGTCTGGGAGATCCAGGTCTTGACTTTCTCTCCTATGTCCATGTGAATAATGATAAGATGTTGTGAAGAACACATCCTCCAGTACATTTACAGTTTGCAACTGATTGGTATGGAGCCTCCAATTTATACAGATTAGCTGGAATCTCTGGAGAACAGTCTTTAGAGAAATTACACATTTATGGGGAAGATAGAACCCAGGCAAGCAGCTTTGTTTAAGCACTTCCTTAAAGGGAAGGAGTCATCAACCATGTCCTATGCCTTAGGGAGAGCATTCTGTCCTTCTAAAGTTCACTACAATCTTCAGAAGGCATTGTACAATCTGTTGCAAAACACTTCTTTATAGTTTCAGAAAGCAAGAAGACCACTTTGATGATTCATATCTACCTCATCCAAGTAAATATCTTTTCAATTGCCTCATATACATACTTAAGCTAGACAAAGAGGAAGACAGAAGAAGAATTGATGCATTTGAATTAAACGTTTACCCAGAATATCAAACATATCAATGATGAAATCAGTCTTAAAAGCATTGCATCCAGAATAGTTCTTAGATTCAACTATGGTGAAACTTTAATTTGTCTGTTTGGGATACATCATCAGGAAAGACTCATAGCTAGCAACGGACACTGTATTTGGTAGAGGATCAGTTGAACGCAGGGAAACCTTCAATGACATTGATAGACCCAATAGCTTATAGCAATGAACTTAAACATACCAAGGGCTATGTAGATGGCACAGATAAGAGGAATCTCTATTCAAGCTAGTTTCCAAAAAACCACATTTCCAGAAATGGGTTAACTATAGCCCTGGCTAGAATGCTCACTGCACTAATATTCATATAGATGGTTAGATAACAGTGTCAGACAGTCAACGCTCCGTTCTATTTTGCCTAAGAGCATCATCATGAGTTGTAGCTGAATGGATAGCAACCAACTCTCATGGGAAAGGGAAAACAAGAAGGAATTGTTACTTGGATGACAATGGATGTTGGGGAGACACTAAGTGAAGCAACAGTTGTGGGCTGGCGAGAAGCGATCATATCCCCTGGTCATCAAAGTCAGGCGAACGGGAAAAGTTTGACTGGCGCTTTGGAGCATTTGTGGCAGATTTGGGACATCACTTTGGGATGGAGGTTGCTTCAGCAGCAGGCATTGCTGCTGAAAACATTATCACCAGAGAAGAAACGGGGTAGATGCCACACAATAGCCAAAGCATTCTGCTTCCTAGTACACGTAAAACGTAACTATTTCTGGGAAATGTAACTATTCAGAAACAATTGCAGCTTGACTATCAAGTAATGGCTCAAGTTCAATAACTGGCTGTGGAGCAAACCAAAGATAATATTCTTAGATAGGGAGCAGGGGCTACGTACAGCCCAGAAGCAATGAAGGCTAAAGAGTAACATCTCACACCCATACACAAATGCACACAAGCAATTCAAATTCAGTCCTTAGATTTTCATTAGAGGAAAGAGTGTATACACTGTCCTCTGTGGATGTAAACTAGTTTCCTAAATGTTTTCAATTAAAAAAAATTAAGTGCCATTCACATCTTTGTATTGTTAATTTTACGTACTACATATTTCATTTCTCTATTGTAATTGTCTATTGTAAAGGAGCCCTGGTGGCAGAGCGGTCACACATTGAGCTTCTAACTACTAGGTCAGGAGTTTGAAACCACAGTCTGCTCCTCAGGAAAAAGACAAGACTTTCTTCCCCATACAGAGTTATAGTCTCAGAAACCCACAGGAGCAGTTCCACCATGTTCTGAGCTACGAGCTATGCTCTGTTGCTGTGAGCCAGGATCAACTCGATGGCAGTGAGTTTTTTGTATATAAAAAACCTGAGCTTATAAACCTTGGTTTCACTAGCTGCATAATTTTTTCAAAATTGTGTATGCTTTCTGGACTCTGGTGGTTCTTTCACTCCTGGTGGTATCAGTCAAGCACGCATGTGACAGAATTTAACGGGTGGCTCAATCTGAGCTGGAACATCTAACATGGTCTCACTAATGAGGTGTGACAGTGTATGCTGGACGTTGTCTGGACTGCCTTGTTTGTTTTGTTTCTCATGTGGCCTCTCATCCCCTAGGAGTCTTCTTTCCCCAAGGGTGGCCCCTGCTCCCTTACTTCTCACAGGTCAAAACCGAGAGATGGAAGACGTCAGAGAGCCTAGTCCCAGAAGTGACTTCGATCCTTTCTAAAACATTATATTCGTTACTAAGTCCTAGGACCAGCTCAGACTCAATGGAAGTCTGATGAGAGTAATAAAAAAGTCATAGTGCAAAGCAGCCCGCAGGATAAGAGGATTGTTTGGCCATCATTAGAACCGCCCCATCCTATGTAAATACAGCTGCATAGTAAATTAACCTCAAGTTCAACACTGTACATGACTATATTTTGACGTGGAACAGAATGAGGATTGATCAATAGCATTGTGAGGGTTGGTGTCACCGAGAGCAATAACCCACAGTGTCAACCCCCACCTATGGATCTCATCTCTAGATCGTATAGAATTTATAATAATGGTTATTATCAATTGCAATCATAGATTAATATATGATAAATATAGTTGTGCATGATAATACATAGTCTATATGTGAACAGCAATGATAAATTGCTTAAATACAATATTTTGTAGATTAGGTGAATACTAACAAAAAATTCTTTTGTTAAATTTTTCTATACTGAACTACAACATTATCAGTTAAAGCATATTACTAATTAAATAGAATTCTTTTCTTGATTTTTTAGAATTTCCTTTAAGTACGACTTCATTCTCAAGAAAGTTATTGATGCCGGTTCATAAACACACATCATCCCAGGACTATAGCTAAAATATCCGAAAGGTTGGCAAAATTGGCAACGATAAAAACTAGCAGCAATGAACATCATAGCGCATGCAAATGAAACCAATGGCCAGACTCCATTAGGAAGGTCAGGAAGTAAATTAGCACAGACTCTTAGCCTTGAATGCATAGTAGTCCCTGGATTATAAACCCCTGAATTAATGTACAATTACAGTTATAAACTAATCGCTGTCAAGTCTGTTATATTAAAACGTTGTGATTTTTTTCATAATAGCAAGTAGACCCCAAAGCATTATTATTATTACTGAATTATTGTGTTAGAGATGTTTCGAGATACCTGAAAATGTTTCTTTATATATATTACTAAAAACAAACCTTTGATTAAATGACCTTAGATGCAAACTATACTTAACCTGTTCAATCCTGATTTAAAGGCAGATTTAGGAGTTCACTTTAAATTTGGAAAATGCCTGAGTATTGATTGACACATGTAAGCAGGTTTACAAAAATATTTTGTATAGTGATATTTTAATATAAAATTAAAAATTTCTGCTGAACAACTGCATGAAAACTGGATAGTGGTTTTGGTGTGACCCCCTGTGAGAGTGTCACTGGCGTAGTGCACACCCTCCAGTGACATCCTGGGAACTATTCTGTAAGAGAAGCATCTGTTTTCCATTGACACTCTCTGTTTTATGATCTAAATTTAGTAAACCATTAAAATACGATTAGCACTTGGATAAAATGTACTATTAAGAAATCAACGACTTAGTGAAAACTTCTCTATTGACCCATTCCTTATTCAAGCATGAAAGTATTAACAGATCACAAATTATAGACTTTCTCAAGGGGAAAATAGAGAGGCTTGGCTAAAATTTTATTACATTAATATAATTTAGTGCTACTTTTCTCCAGCCAAAGGTATTAAATGAGATAGAATAGCCTATTCACATCACTGGGGGACTTTAAGAGCATGTCTAGAGGGGGGAAAAAAGAATGAAAAACACAAGTGATAGTCTCTGTTTATAATTCTGAGTTACTGTTAGTAATTGTTTTGGTTGCTTTTGACTTTGTTTTTGTCTTGTTTTATTGTTCTTTAATGGTTTGTTCTTTCCCCGCACGCCAACTTCATTCATATATGAGGACATTCCTTATCGTGGCAAATTAGGTAAATGATCATTTTTAGTAAGAGGCAAAATTTTTGTTCCCAGTTGTAGCTAACAAAAATTCCATATTTTTAAAAAAAGAATTCCATATTGTTTCCCCCAAGACTGGGCAGCTAGATTATTAGCATGCGGACTAGGAAGCTCTAGGGGGCCAACTGGTACTTCAGGACTAGCAAGGGGTCCACTGGGTCAATTAGAAGTGGTTCATTGGGGGCAGATGGAGTTGAGAGCAGCAAAAGCAAAAACTTCAGTGGCTTCAGTTACACCAACTGTGTGACATCCTCTGGCTACCTTGTTGACCAATCATCTGTGGTTTCTAGCCAGTGTCTAAGCTGGTGGTCTAGGCCCCCAATGTCATTTCATAAACAGTAGGTACATTGTTTAGAACTAGGTACATATTGTCATTTTCCAAGCATATCCCTTTACTCAACCAGGCCGATAGAAAGATGATTCATTTTGCCAATGGTTAATGAATGTTTACCATGTAATACCAGCTCTGGTCGGTATAATGGAGGTGTCTGGGCAGCACAATGACTGGCACTGAAATACTAACTGAAAGGTTGGCAGTCTGAAGCCGCTCCCCCTCGCCTGCCCCCCCCCCCTCCCCGTCGTCCCAGTGGAAAGCTGTCTCTGTGGAGATGACTGCTAAGAACGAGCTGTGGAGCAGCGCTTCTTCCCGGACGCACTTGTGGTCAGAATCAAATCGGAGGCAACAGGATTTTTAGGTTTTGTTTTCAGTAGATCAAGCATTCAACAAACAAGACAAATCACCTTCCCTGTTAGAGCCTGTGTGGATTTAATGGGAGGTGGAGGGGCTGGCCGAAATGAAGGTGGCGGGGCTCGGGGACAGTGAGCGTTAGAGGGACAGGAAGGTTGATGAAAAACCAACCAACAAAAATGGTCGGTTGGAGTCCTACTGCGTGACATGAAGCAAGGACGGAGAACAGAGTACTAGGGATAGAAGCGGAGGCTTGGCTCTTTTAAGCAGTTATGTGGGATTCTTACCCAGAAACAGCATTTGGGCCGCGAACTTGCCGAAGGGCCTGTGGTTTTCTCTGAGCAGAAGGAAGACCACGCTAGGGATAAAGCTGAAGCCGGAGAGACAGCAAGGAGGACAAAGAAGGAATGGCGGGAGCGAAAGACGCCCTGCAGCCAGTGCCAGCGCCTCAGTGCTGTCCCGAGTGAACAAGAGAGCCCTCTGAGGGGTGTGGGCAGAGGAGCAGCCTGCTTTCCTTTAGCCTTGACAGCGAGAGCTAAGGCTTCCCAAACCCGGGACGAGTGTACTGGGGAAGGTGAAAGCTGAGACCAAGTCAGGATCGCACTGAATCCAGTCACACGATGGCGGCGACTTGGCCTAGAAAGAATGAAGACAAGAATTTCTTTTTCTTTCTGCTTTTAATAGAAAATGTGAGTTTAGGAAATTAACAGTGGGCGGCCTGGTCGGTTCCTCCTCCACATAATGCTTCTCTGAATCACTGTGTTCCACAGGCTACATGTAAGTCATGCAGGAGAGAGCTAGGTGAAGCATTGTTTAACTTGTCACGGTGAATCGCCTGAAGGTTTGTAGAGCAGAGCCTTTGACGGTCAGCAAATCTGGCATATTTTGTTTCCTCGTATCCCACCTCCTTCCTGGGTTGCCGGCGACCGTTCTTCCCTCTATCCTAACCCTTCTGAACGCTGTCCTTGGGCAATGTCTGGTGTGTGTTTTTTCCATCTCTGATGGTAGGTTTCTCTAAGGTGTGCAGACCTCTCTGGAGTCATTGTCCCACTTACAGGCTCTCTTCTATTTCCCTTCTTTGTTTAAAGCTCCAGGATCCTACTGTTGGGTGGAGCACAAGGCGGTTGGTCCTGTGGCATTGTTTCAGCTGCCTTTGAAGATCCTCTGACTGGCTGAAAACTCCCACTAAGCGAATAAGGCCTTATTCCTGGCGAAGGCCTTGCACATGTATGATATTGCATGTGTTCACGTTCTAATAATGTAACTCTGAATTGCCATCAGCACATTCATTCATATTAGTTTAACCAGTGGTCAATAGTGATAATGTTTAGAAAGAAAATAGGAAGAAAAATCCCCCCAAAGGAATATTGTTGGCAGTGTCTTTTGAGTCTGTCCCTCCTCAAAGAGGCCCCATACATAAGGGAATCCCACCTTTGAGATCTGTAGGATTTTCTTTCTTTCTGTTTTTTTTTAACATTTTATTAGGGGCTCATATAACTCATATCACAATCCATACATATACATACATCAATTGTATAAAGCACATCTACATTCTTTGCCCTCATCATTTTCAAAGCATTTGCTCTCCACTTAAGCCCTTTGCATCAGGTCCTCTTTTTTTTCCCCCTCCCTTCCCGCTCCCCCGCTCCCTCATGAGCCCTTGATAATTTATAAATTCTTATTTTGTCATATCTTGCCCTATCCGGCATCTCCCTTCACTCCCTTTTCTGTTGTCCGTCCCCCAACAGAGGAGGTCACATGTAGATCCTTGTAATCAGTTTCACTGGGTAACTTTTAGAAGTAGATTACTAGGCCTTTTTTACTAGTCTATTTCTTAGTCTTTTCTAAGTCTGTTTTTTTATTATTTATTGTTGTTGTTGTTTGTTTGAAACGAACCTGTTTGTCATTAAAGACAAGTCTGGGAGTTCTGTAGAAATCTATTCAGTAGCATAGCAGCATGCAACCCTCCACTGAACGACTCGTAGTAATGGTGCATGGGGTACATTTGCCAAAAATTGAAACTGAGTCTCAAGAATTTTACCATTAAATGGCCACTACTCTCCTAAAGACGAATACTGTGCATTAAAAGATAGGGCTGGTGCAGGTTACAAAAGGGCCAAGAATTCAGGCTAAATGAGGACAGCTGCTCCTTCTTCTGTAACTAAAAGAGAAAGTGAAACTAGAGAGAAAATCTTACACCTTTCAGAATTACATTTATAGGTGAACTCTCTGCAAACCCTACAACTAAGCACTTTCCACCTATTCAGGGCCTCATTAGATCTTTTGGACTAAATTCCTTAAAGTGGTGTTAACAAACCCAGGGACAAGGGAAAAACAAGTGATCCAAAATCAATGGTGAGGAGGGTATAAGAGGCCTGGTAAGGCTGGATCAAGGGCAATGTAACCAAGAGGAATTATTGATACCAAAATGAAGTCTGAGCATGATAGTGGGACAAGAGGAAAGTAAAAGGAAATAGAGGAAAAAACTAGGCGGCAAAGGACATTTATAGAGGTCTAAATACAGGCATGCACATATGTAAACCTATGCATATATGAGGATGGGGAAATAGATCTATGTGCATATATTTATAGGTTTAGTATAAAGGTCACAGGTGGACATTGGGCCTCTACTTAAGTACTCCCTCAATACAAGAACACTTTTTTTCTATTAAAATGGCATTCTATGATGCTCCCCTTCCTAACAAGATCACTGAAGACAAAGTGGGTACATAAGAAAATGTGGTGAAGAAAGCTGATGGTGCCGGGATATCAAAAGATATAGCATCTGGGGTCTTAAAGTCATGAAGATAAACAAGTGGCCATCTAGCTCAGAAGCAACAAAGCCCACATGGAAGAAAGCACACCAGCCTGTGTGATCATGAGGTGCCGAAGGGATCACGTATCAGGCATCAAACAAACAAAAAAATCATATCATTGAGAATGAGGGGAAGTGTGGAGTGGAGACCCAAAGCCCATCTGTAGGCAACTGGACAGCCCCTTACAGAAGAGTCATCGGGAGGCGTTGAGCCAATCAGGGTGCAGTATAGCAATGATGAAACATACCACTTTCCTCTAGTTCTTTAATCCTTCCTCCCAACTCAACTTTACAAATCCAGCTAGACCCAAGAATGTACACTGGTACAGACAGGAACTGGAAACGCAGGGAATCCAGGACAGATGAACCCTTCAGGACCAGTGGGTGAGAGTGACGATACCAGGAGGGTGAGGGAAGGTGGAGTAAAAGGGGGAACTGATAACAAGTATCTACATATAACCTCCTCCTTGGGGGAAGGACAACAGAAAAGTGGGTTAAGGGAGACAATGGACAGTGTATGACATGGAAAATAATAATTTATAAATTATCAAGGGTTCATGAGGGAGGGTGGGGCACGGAGGGAGGGTGAGATAGTTAAAGTTTAATTTGCCAACCTGGCTGATAAACACATGTGGGGTTAATTGAAGAGTAGAGAGCTAAATGGCTCGGTGAGCTTTGCCTTTCTAGTTCTCAGGTCTCTTGCTTTCTGATGGTCAGACCAGGGTGCAGCTGCCTTAACTAGTCCCTGATTCAACTGGCAAGGTTCACTTCCTGCAAGACACCCCTGAGGAGGAACCACATGGACCTACCCCAATGCACCCCTGGGTGCTGGAGCGACCATGCGGACACCCCTGTCAGCGCTGAGATGCTTACACATTCACTGACTCGGCTTTCCTCCTTGCAGTCAGCATCACTGCACGTGTTTTGTGGGATGGAGGGTGACTTTGTGGACTGATGTCGGACATATGGTCTAATCTTGTACTTGTGGGCTTGGGCAACACTGGGTTGGGATGTTTTCTTGATGTGCACTTACCCTTTATATAAAACTCTCTCTTATACATATAAGTTTCTGTGGATTTGTTTCTCTAATGTACCCACACTAACACCGAGGGAAAACATGAGGAGCTCATCAAGGGCTTAAGCAGAAAGCAAATTTTTTGAGATGATCAGGGCAAAAAATGTACAAATGTGCTTGACACAATGGATGTATGTATGGATTGTGATAAGAGTTGTATGAGCCCCCAATAAAATGATTTTTTTAATGAAGCAGTACTTAAGAAGAGAAATCTAATATGTTCTGCCTCTTTTCCTCATCTTTATTTAAAAGGATTGTATGGGTTTTCAAATGCTAGTACTTGAAAACATTCGGAATTTGCAATCAAATGTCTGAATCTTCTAGCCAGCCTCTTGGGCTTGTGAGTCACCAGAAGTTTGAAGATAACCTCTGATGAAGCGCTAATGAAAGTCTTGCGGCCATAGTTTCCACAAGTCATCTGCAAAACTGAGTTTCTACTGTGAGCCCATATCTGATGATACCTGAAAGGGAATGAAAAGCGAATCTCATTTTCGAAGAGCATTTGTTGGGTGCTGTTGAGTTGGTCCTGACTCACAACTCTGTGTACCACAGGGTGAAACCCAGCCCGCCTTTCACCGTCTTCATAGCACTGTGCTCACCTCTCTCCTGCCACCTTCCTGCTCACCTTCGGCTTTACCGACCACATTGTCCTTTCTAGAGCCTGGTCCTTCCTGATAACAACTCCACCAGATGTGAGAAGGCTCGTCCTCCTTGCATCTAAGGGACATTCTGACGGAACTATTTCTTCTGGAAGTCCATTGCCTAACCAATATAATTTTAACACTATAATTCAAATGCATTTCCTTTGATCCTTTTAATCACTGTAGGCTTTCCAGTGTATATCAGGCCACTGAAAATACCAAGGCTTGGGTCAGGTGCAACTTCGTCTGTAAGAAGACATTTTTCTTTTTAGTGTTTTAAAATGTTCTTTGGCAAAATATTTGTCCAATGCAATGTATTGCTTTATTTGGTCACTTGTTCTTCCATGAGTGTTTCTAGATCTTAGTAAAATAAATCCTTGACAAATCCAATCTTTCCTTTAACATAATATTGTTTATTGATCCAGTTGTGAAGATTTTTGTTTCCTTTAGGATGGAGTATCATCGAAACCAAAGATGGTGGTAGATGGATAATTTTATGTCAACTTGAAGATGTATGAGAGTGTAGTCGGGAGTCAAACCTGTCAACCAAGTCCCAGCCTGATGACTGACTCCTTGATGGTAGAAGAATGGGAGACAGTGGGAACGGCTCTCTCTCCCCTCCCTCGTGTTCCTGCTTTCTGGTCACCCTGGGAGCTGCAGGAGACTTGCCATATTCCCATAAAAACTTGGAGCCATATGACTCTGTACCCACCATGTGTGATCTTCCTGAATTCTGTATCATTGCAGGTGACTTCGTGAGTCCAAAGAGGGGCATGTGCACTAGTATCTGACGTTTGGAATTGAGTTAAACTGAGCTGGGATATGTAATTCTTTTTTTTTAAAAGTTTCATTGGCACTTCTTCCACATATTACACAATTCAGTGGTTCATTTATATCAAGAGTTGTACAATCACTACCACCATCAGCTTATAATTACTTCTTGACCTAAAGTTTTTTCTTATACATATATGAAAATCCTAGTGCACACTGATGCACAAGGTCAGAAGTTCAAAACTACCAGCCACTCCTCAGGAGAGTTACATAAAGCATGACCATCTTGGAAACGCTCAGGGGTAGTTCAGCCTGTCCTACAGGATCACCAGGAGTTGTCATCTACGCAATGGCAGTGCATTTATTTGTTTGTTTTATGCAGATATTAATGTCACTGGTTTTGTTTCACTACTTGACCCAGCCTAACACAACTGTAGTCTCTAATCTTCATCAGTAAGGACCATATCTACTCCAGTATAAGCCAACCTGAATATCAGCTAAGGCCCCTAATTTTACCACAAAAGCTGCATTAAAAACCTGCTGAAAAACTCGGCTTTTCCATGAGTATATACAGTACTTCAAATCCTCTTCAATTTCAGCAAAGAAGATTGTATGATCAGCAAATCACATACTGTTTGTGAATCTTCCTCTAATACACATGCCATGTTCTTCTTTATATAATCTATCTTTTCTGATTATTTATTCAACATAAAAGTTGAATTAATATGGAGAAAAGTTCCAACTCTGACACACACCTTTCCTGACTTCAAACCAAGCAGTAAGTATCCCCTTGTTCTGCTCACCTCCTGCATCTTGGGGTACCGACTAGCCCTACTGACAAGCTCTACCAACAAGCTCCACATGAGCAGAATTCAGTGTTTTGGAACTCCTGCTGTTAACAATATTACCCAGACTCTGTTATAATTTTCACAGTCACATGCCTTGTGTAGGCAATAAAACATAGTTCTGAAATCATGGTGAGTGCTATAGAAAATTAAAATTTTTTAAAAAGTAAGCACAAAAATCAATTATAATTTTCTTGCATTTTGTGCACAATCCTTTTTTTCCCTCTTCAACCATATTTGATGTGGCCTTAGAACAAAGACATGCCTCTCTGTAGCTTTTCTTCAATATCTAAATATTAATCGGTCAGTAAATATTGTACAGAGAGCGAGTGTAGTATAAAAGCATGACAAACAATGAATGAGAATTGGAATTGTCCAAGCCTAGACTCAGACTCAAGCCTGTACTCGTACAAGTCTTTGGGACTGTAGATAAGTCCTTTCATCTTTCTGAGCCTCAGTTTGTACATCTCTAAAAATTTGAAAAGGATCAGGCTTAATAGGTTGGGTGTATAAATATTAAACATCTCTGGCATGCGTAGTCCCTTTCATTGGGTATGTATGTGACTGCCAGAAACAAGACGCTCAGCTGAAATTGTCTTAAAGGGAAGGGGCTTCATTCTTTTCAAAGAGAGTAGATGGAGAGGGAGGAAGGTTCTGGGCTGGTAAAGAGGTTGAAAGGGACCAGAGACTTCAATCATTTTCTCTGTGTTTCTCTTGGCTGCAATAGCTCCAGATATTACACCTTTATCTGTCAACACTCATGGACGTTTATATTTGTATGTGTCACATCAGGGTGAGTTCTTCCCAGAAAGGCTCGTTATATCTCTTTGGATCTTAGGCTATCCTGAATGACAGGCCCAGGTCTGAGCTACAAGAGAGGCAACATGAAGAGCTTTTAGCATTTTCTTTCCTTGTATGAGGTATGAAAGGCATACCCGGGAGGGACATGATGGTGGCATGGAAAGGCAGCAATGTCCGATTTTTCATCTTTGGCATAGCAAGCACTTATAAGTGGTAGACCTCTATTGGCCATATAAAATATCAGGTGTTGGCAGGCACTTCCAGATTACACTGTTTTCTGTGAGGGTTGTAATGTGTTAGCTCACCTTCCCTATTTATTTTCCCCTGACACAGTACCTACCTTTCTATGTCTAAAACATAACTAGGCTGTCTGATTATAAAAACAACAGATGCAACAAACAACAAAGAAAATTTAATTTCCTTTTTATGCCAATCTGTAGGCAAATAATATGGAGAGACAAAGATACAGGTGTGAGAGAGGATGTGGGGTTTCACTATTTCTTGGTGTCTCCATTAAAATACGTGGATATCTTGATGTTTTCTTCAGATAGGTTCTTCTTTCATAGGCAATGTGTCATGTTCTGCTCTCGCTGACCATGTTCCTTTGCTCAGTATAGGCCACACAGGTAGTGATTTTTTTGTATTAAAAATGAATCACGAGTTTCTAAATAAATCCCCTTTCTCAGTGGCCACATTGAGCAGTAGACAGTAATGATGTTGGAGAAAGAAGAGGGCAAACTAAGAGAGGGGGGTTCTGGGGTAGTTAAGCGTCTAAGACTGCACCAAAGTAAGCTAGATTGAGTCACTATAATTAGAGAATGAAGGAGCCATCATTTTGCAAAAGATGAGGAAAGCAAATCTCTCATTAAAATTAATGAATGAAGAAACAGGAATCAAAGGCTGTGCTTAAGGGCAGCGCACGGACATTTTCCGAAGTACAATCTGCCTGTATGACATCACAACCCCAGCAGAGACAGCAAAGGAACGTGCAGTGAGGAACAGGGAGAAGGTAATATCGACCAGACCAAGACAAAGACTATGGACTTGAGTGCAATGCTTCAAGGTTCTTGCGAAAGCTTTAGGGAGGACACAATTCACAGTGAGATTTATACATCTAAGCATATGTCTGTGTTTGTATTTCCACCATGTAAAATAAACTCCTTAGTCATCTTCATAACCTTGTCAGTTAAAAACACTTTCCCTCCAGATACTATGGTACCTGGATGATATTGCCATTGCTTCCAGATTCTGAAGATCAGCAGGGAGCACAGGGGGACCTTCGATAATTTGGTTTTGATCTAGCTAAATTTTGTGTAGATGTGCTCCATCTTAGAGTAGCTCGAGGCATTTATGGAGTTGAGAGAAGGTAAGGTTTTGATTGCTAGATTTGGGCGCCTTGTGTATATTGGTGAGAAGAATTCCACATTATTTTCAAGTTACTTTCTACTTATTTAATTAGTTTCTCCCAATAGATTGCAAACACTTGATGGCTAGAGACTGCTTTCTACCTGCTATTTTATGTTAATTTATTATGTGGTTAAATACTGTTGGGTTGGCTTGAATTCATAGCAACCCTATCTCTGCAGCACAGGAGAACAGAGCACTGCTCGCTCCTATGAAATCCTCACAAGTGTGATGTTTCAGCCAATTGTGGTAGGCACGGTCTCAATTTGTCTCCTGGCAAATCTTTGTCTTTTTCACTGACCTTCTACCGAGCGTGATGTCCTTTTCCCAACACTAGTCTCTTGTGGGGAGCCCTGATGGATAGCAGTTACTAACCTCAAGGCCGCAGTTTCAACCACCAGGCACCTCAGAAATAGAGAGTATGCTTCCTATGTCTGTAAAGAGTTGTAACTTTGAAAAGCCATAGGGGGAGTTCTGCCACGTCCAGTCAGGTCCCTATGAGTCGGAATCCACTTGAGGGCAGTGAGTTTGGTTTTGAATGTTGGAGCCTCTCTTGATTAATTTCTTAAAGCCTCTTATAATAGACTGCCCACAGGGCATACGTTTTAGTCACTTCAAAAATTTTCTCAGTGATGCAAAATACTCATTATCTCACTGAAAATATTCTGTGAATGTTTAATTGTATAAAAATGTGTTAATTGACTTATCCATCAATTTTGTGATGTGAAAGTCTATGGTGAGTAAGTTTGTACAGTCAATGACCATTTAAAACAAGGGATAGGAGACAGGGAACTATGGTTACCAGATTATGAGCACAGGAAGATCTCCTCCACCACTACTAGAGAGCCTCTCGTGCTAGGACGAGCTCTCTAGAGAAGCAAAAACAGTGACACTCATACATGTATATGGAAGTGCCAGTCCAGTCCAAGTCAAGTCTACAAGTCCAATGGTAGCAGGGGCTGTCTTCTGACTCACTTAGCTGGCAGATTGAAGACACAGAAAGGTGAAGTGGGATACAGGAAGATTAGAAGCCAGCAGGTACCGATTTGAGTGGATCAAAACTCAAGGGGAACATGGCCGGGTGTTCCCAGATCTTAGGGTCAGTTACCCCGCATGAGAACACCTCTGGTAGTAGGTAGAGTTCAAGCAGACAAGAGTTGAAGTGGCAAAGAAAGAAAGGGGAAGTCCCACTTTCTGCTTTATGAGAAGACCACACCCCCAAGGTGACATCATCAGGCTGTGAGCTATGGTTGAGTTGGATCCCACCCTCACACTTTCATACAAATGGAAGTTGACACCAAGTCATCCAACTACCAAAGGCAAAGATAATAGTAAGCTCATATTTGAACTTAACATGATACAACTGATATTCATACAACGGAAAATGTACCAGCCTCATTTAAGTTCTATACTCCATAAATGAACAACACAAAATATTTATTGCCTAACAATTGTGGTTTTATGGATACCTGCACCATAATCCTATAATCATATCAACATCTTCCCCCATCTCTGAAAGTTTTTAAACCAACCACGTTATGCCTTTGTCCTCCCGCACCCCGCATTTTGCATAACCAATTTCTGTACTGCCCATTTCCAGCAACCAAGTGTTGTCAAGAGACAAGTATGCACTTTGATGAGGAGAGTCTTCATTCTAATTGAAAATTTGTGTGTCTGAATCCATAAGCAAAATAAAATCTTAGAGCAAACCGTTCATCAGATTGCTTTCTCTTCCTCTACTCTGGTTTAGTGTTACCCACTCATTCCAAGCTAGATCTACAGGTGGAGAGAAAGCTCGAGAGTTCCCCACATGACTCCTTCCACTTCAGACCACTGGTCCCTTCACGCATTCTCAACAGCCCTAGCTCCTGCAGGTTAGGTCATGCCATTGGCTCTGCACGACTCTTAAAAATGTCAGACTAGTCAGCCTGGTCTTCTCTATCCTCTAGTCCCTGTAAGCCAGGTCCAGGAATATCAGTGACAATATCCACCCATCTCTCCATTCTTGCATTTCCCCCACCTCCACTAAACAAGTGGATCCAGGTGGTCACCAAAGAAGCATTTCAGCTGCCTACAGGCTTTCTTTAACTTTCGGTCTTAGAGGGGGAAATTTCTCTAATGGGTCCAGACTTTCCTAGTTTAGTTGCAAAAACACTTGCTCAAAACTCAAAGAGTAAACGTTTCCCTTTTTTCCCCATCAGTATCCTAATATAGTAGTAGAACCCTGAACCTCACAACACTAACCCATTCTGGAAGGAGCATTGAGATACAATTGCAGTCAAGTTCTGAATCAATTTTTCCCATAAGAAATAACTGAAAATGGATTAATTGTTCTTGACCACCACGTTTTTACCCTAACCTTGCCTTTTTATACAGAACATTACACCGGAATTTCAAAGTAAATAAGTTCAGAGTTAAATAATGTAATTTAAATAAGAATGCAACATTAAAAACATTTTTAATAACTGCATTATGGCCCCTACCTTGAGACTGATGAGGCTGTGGATCTGCGGACATGGATGTGGAAGGAGGGATGGAGCCAGAGCCATTGTTTTCAAGGGGAATCTCCTTCCATAAATCAACTGGTAGCTGCTTTTCAGGAGTTTTTTTCCTTCTTTGCTTTTTTTCACTAGGACCTGGCTGGCTTTCTCTAAAAAAACAAAAATCAATCTTTCCATTGTGGTCTGCTGTTGGCATTTCCTTAACTATTTTCTAAAAGGGTTTACTAAATTATCATCAACAATATTGATAGCACCAGTTCCTTATCATGATGATTCTTTTCAAAAAAACTTTATTAGGGCCCATGTTCGTTTGTTTTTTAATCTCAAAACAGTACAAAAAGACACAAAAACTAAGAAAATTATAGCAGACCACTTGGAACACAGCCGCAAAAGGTTTAAACCACGCTTACTAACAACACCAGCTAATGCCGAGTGATCAGAACACGAATCGTTTTTGTGTACAAAAATCACGTGCGTCGGGTCAGATTCTGATGTTTTGTTGGAGCTCTGATGCAAAATGTTCTCGGACATTTTGCATCAAAATCTGGTTATGTTGAGTACTAGCTCATGTGGTTGAGTTCTGGGGTTCTACAGCATGCCTTTTCAAATGCAAATGCCCTGTCATTCAAAGCACTAGGCGGTGCTTACATTTTTCTTACATAACGTTGGCTTCAAACAGAAAGCCTTTCTGTGCAGGCAATTCTTAAAGTTCTTTCCAGCAGATCCAGTGGTAAAGACGGAAGACAGTGTGCTTACAAGCACCGTCTAATCGTTAATCGCCATTACTCATTTCTTTTTTTTTTAAACATTTTATTAGGGGCTCATACAACTCTTAACACAATCCATGCATATACATACATCAATTGTATAAAGCACATCCGTACATTCTTTGCCCTAATCACTCTCAAAGCATTTGCTCTCCACTTAAGCCCTTTGCATCAGGTCCTCTTTTTTTTCCTCCTCCCTCCCCGCTTCCCCCTCCCTCATGAGCCCTTGATAATCCACAGATTGTTATTTTGTCATATCTTGCCCTATCCAGAGTCTCCTTTCCCCACCTTCTCTGCCTTCCCTCTCCCAGGGAGGAGGTCACATGTGGATCCCTGTAATCAGTTCCCCCTTTCCAACCCACTCACCCTCCACTCTCCCAGCCTCGCCCCTCACACCCTTGGTCCTGAAGGTATCATCCAACCTGGATTCCCTGTGCCTCCAGCCCTCATATGTACCAGTGTACAACCTCTGCCCTATCCAGCCCTGCAAGGTAGAATTCGGATCATGGTAGTTGGGGGGGAGGAAGCATTTCTATTATACAATTATGTCAATAATGGTAGGTTGGAGAAATAAATAAAATTTATTATACAAAACCGAAACCAAACCCATTGCTACTGAAACAATTGTAAGTCACAGTGAACCTATAGAACAGCTAGAACTGCCCTCTGTTGGGTTTCAAGACCATACATTTTTACAGGACTAGAAAGCCTCATATTTCTCCCATGGCAGTTGTGAGGATTTTGGTCTTCCTTACATTGATTTGCAATCTACACTGAAGGCTAGACTCCTTGATCTTCATCAGCAAGCGCTTCAATTCCTCACTTTCAGCAAAGCAAAGTTGTGTCATCTGCATCTCACAGGTGGTTAATAATCCTGATGCCACATTCTTTTTCATATAGACTGAATAAATATGGTGAGATAATACAACCCTGATGTACACCATTCCTGATTTTAAGCCATGTAGCATTCCCTTGTTGTGTTCATACAACTGCCTCTTGTTCCACATTCAAATTCTACATGGGCATAACAAAGTGTTGTAGAATAACTCTTCTGCTCAAGGTTATCCATCGTTTGTTATGAGCCACAGAGTCTAATGCCTTGGCATAGTCAATAAAACAGAAATAAACATCTTTTTGTTATTCCTTTCTTTTAGCCAAGACCCATATGACATTGACAACAATGTTCATTGTTTCTCACCCTCATGATTCCGGCCTGCACCTCAGGCAGCTTCCTGTCAATGTACTGCTAAAGCTATTGTTAGATGATCTTCAGCAGACTTTTACTGACATGTAATCATAGCAATGCTCTTGTTGTAAATTTGAGCATCTGGTTAGTTGACCTTGGAATGGTTATTAATATGGATCTCTTCTAATCAGTTCACCAAGTAGCTGTCTTCCAAATTTCCAAATTTACTTGGCATAGACAAGTAAGAGTTGAAACATTTCAATTGGCATTCCATCAATTCCTGGAACCTTATTTTTGGCTGATGTTTTTAATGTAGCTTGAACTTCATCCTTCGGCACCTTTGGTTTTGGCTCTTATAGTGGGATATCGACTATTTTTGTTACAGTGACTCTCTGTGTTCTTTCCATTTTCTTTTGATGCTTCCTGCATGTGTCAGGGTAGACTAGAGAAATAAATCCACAGAGACGCATATGTTTATAAGAGAGAGTTTTATATAAAAGGTAAGTGTACATTCAGAAAGTATCCCAACCCATTCCAGTCCAAGTCCATAAGCCCATATGTCTGACACCAATCTACAAAGTCCTCCCCAAACTCACAAAACACACACAATAATGCCAAATGCAGGATGATCACAGGCCAGTGGGTAGAAAGTCTTTGAATCCATTGGCGGTGTAAGCATCTCTGCTGGCAGGGTCTCCACGTGGCTGCTCCAGCACCCAGGGCTGCATCAGGGTTGGTCCATATGGCTTCTCCTCAGGGATGTCTCACAGGAAGTGAGCCTTGCCAGCTGAGGCAGAGAACTAGCTATGCAGCCATAATTGATCCAACCAAGAGAGCAAAAGACAAAACAGCGAGGCTCACTGAGCCATTTATCCCTCTGCCCTTCAATTAAACTGCCCTTCAATTAATCTCAAATGTATTCATTGACTAGGTTGGCACAATAATCCTAACTATCACACTGCATCATTCAATATTTTGCCCATAGAATCTTTAAAAGTTGCAAGTCAAGGCTTGAAAGTTTTACTGAGTTTTTCAGTTAAAATTTGTGGAGCATGCTGTTCATTTTGGGTTTCTACCGCTGACATGCTCTCCTTCAACACAAAGCAACAACACAAGTTGCTTCTTTGAACCCCACTCCTTCCAGGTACAGCTGATATTTCTGGTCTATGAGGAAACCAAAGCACCCAAACCTCTTTCTTCACATTATCTGAGGTTCCTACTTGGATAGAAGATCCAAAGAGAGAATCCTGAGGGCAGCTAGGGCAAAAAGAACAATCATCCACAAATAGAAGCCAATAAAAATAAGCTAAACTTCTCAGCAGAAACTACGCAGGTCAGAAGACAATGACGTGACATGTAATATTCTGAAAGGAAAAAAAAAACAACAGCTATCGACCAAGAATCCTGTATTCAGCAAAATTACTCTTCAAATGGGAGGTAATTTTTCCTGACAAGGAAAAGCTAAAGGAATTCATAAAAACAATAGAAGCATTCCAAAAATATTAACCTGAGTACTATGGACAGAGAATCAACAATAACAGCAGACAAATCTGAGAGCATCATCGAGTACAAGACCACTCAAAAAAGAGTACAATGAAAGCAGCACAAAAAACACACAGAAATAGTGGAGAAACAAAGATACCAATAAATCTACACACAAAATAGATCTATGTGCATATATTTTTAGGCTTAGTATTAAGGCGGCAGATGGATATTGGGCCTCCACTCAAGTACTCCCTCAATGCAAGAACACTTTGCTCAATTAAACTGGCATTCCGTGATGCTTACCTTCCCGATATGGTCACTGAAGACAAAGTGGGTGCATAAGCAAATGTGGTGAAAAAAAAACTGATGGTGCTGGCTATCAAAAGATATAACATCTGGGGTCTTAAAGGCTTGAAGATAAACAAGTGGCCATCTAGCTGAGAAGCAACAACGCCCACATGGAAGAACACACCAGCCTGTGTGATCATGAGGTATCAATCAGGGATCAGGCATCAAAGAACAGAAAATCAAATCATTGTGAATGAGGGAAGTGTGGAGTGGAGACTCAAAGCCCATCTGTAGGCAATTGGACATCCCCTTACAAAAGGGTCGCGGGGAGGAAACGAGCCAGTCAGTTTGCAGTATAGCACCAATGAAACATACAACTTTCCTCTAGTTCTTTAATGCTTCCTCCCCTCCACTATCATGATCCCAATTCTACCTTACAAATCCGGCTAGACCAGAGGATGTACACTGGTACAGATCAAAGCTACACAGTGAATCCAGGACTAAAAAAACCCTCAGTTCCAATAATGAGAGTAGAGATACCAGGAGGGGAATGGGGAAAAAGGGGAGCCAATCACAATGATCTACATATAACCCCCTCCCTAGGGGACGGACAACAGAAAAGTGGGTGAAGGGAGACATCCGACAGTGTAAGACATGAAAAAATAATAATTTATAAATTATCAAGGGTTTGTGAGGGAAGGAGGGTGGGGAAAGGAGGGGGGAAAAGGAGGAGCTAATATCATGGACTCAAGTAGGAAGAAAATGTTTAGAGAATGATGATGGCAAAAATTGTATAAATGTGCTTGGCACAATGGATGTATGTGTGGATTGTGATAAGAGTTCTATGAGCCCCCAATAAAATGATTTTTAAAAAATAATAAATAAATCCACACCCAAAAAAAGAGGAGAAAGGGGGAAGAAACTAAAGACAAATACAGTCAAATCACAACAAATAGACATGTGTCAATAATGACATTGAATTTCCATAGATTAAATGCAAAAATCAAAGGACAGAGAGTAGTAGACTGGATTAGAAAACAAACCCATCTACCTGCTTCTGATAGCTTAATCTCAAAGACAAAAATAGAATAAAAAGCAAAGTGGCAAAAATTCTACCGTCAATGACAAACATAAAAAGACAAGAGTGGCCATATTAATCTCTTATAAAATAGATTTCCAGGTTAATAACATAAAGAGAGACAAGAATGGACATTATACGCCAGGAACATATAACCTTTAAAAACGTACCTACACATACATCAATCAAATTCCCACAGAATTATAAACAAAAATTAAAAACTCAGCAATCCTACTAAGAGACTTCAACATACCACTGTCAAAGAAAGACAGATTCCGAGGAAAGAAAGTCAATAAAGAAAAAAGAGCTAAACAACACAACCAGCTCAACCTCCTAGAAATGTACAAAGCCCTCCACTCAACAACGGTGTAGTACATAGTATTCTCCAACACACACACAGTACATACACTATAATAGACCACACATTAGGCCACAGCCGATTCAAAAACAGAGAGCCTGCAGTCTATTTTCTCAGATAAAAATGCTATAAAACTGGAAAGCAACAATAGAACAGGAACATAAAGACAAACACATGAAGATAGAATAACATACAACTTAAAAACTACTGTTTAATAAATGACATACGTTTTAGGACACAGCAAAAATAGTTATTAGAGGGCACTTCATAGCAATTGATGCACATGTGGAAAAAGAGGGGAAATCCTAAATCAAACCTTAACACACGTCCAACCACTAGAAGCAGGGAAACAACATAAACCCTCCAAAAAAGAAGAAGAAGAAAGCAATAATAAAAATTAGAGCAAAAAAGAAGTAGAAAACAGAAAGCCAATAAAAAAATTCAACAAAATAAGAAGTTGGAGAATTGGTTCTTCGAACAGTTTTCAAAATTGACGAACCACTGGTAAACTTAGCACAGGAAGAGAAAGGAAGAGGCAAGTACTTGGAATTGAAGAAAAGGGTGACACGAGAACAGATCCAAAATGAAATACATGGAATAATTGCACAACAATGCAAAAGGCTCCTCCTAAACGGTTGATAATCTATAAGAAATGTACAAATATGTAGAAATACACCATCTCTTCAAATTAATGCAGACAGATATAGAAAACGTGAACACATCCATAATAAAAGAAGACATGAAGGAGGTCATCAAGGAACTGCCTACCAGGAAAAGCCCAAGACCAGATGGCTTCACAGGGGATTCTACCGAGCACTCAGGGAACAGATGTCACCACCGACTACACAGACCATTCCAGAAGACAGAAAACCAACCAAATAACCCAAACTCACCGCCTCATAGCAACTCTAAAGGACATGGTAGAAATGCCCCTGTGGGTTTCTGAGATTGTAACAATTTATGGTGCAGAAAGCCTCCTGTTTCTCCCATGGAGCAGCTTGTGGTTTTGAATTCCTGACCTTATGGTTTGCTGCCCAACATGTAGCCCACTACTCCCTAGAAAATAGATAAGAACACAAACTCTGAAACTCAGTCTATGAAGCCAACATAACTCTGATACCAAAACCAGGCAAAGACCCCACAAATACAGAAAACTAGAGTCCGATATCCCTCATGAACATAGATGTAAAAAATCTCAACAAAATTCTGGCCAATAGAATACAACAGCATATCAAAAAATTAATTCATCATGACCTAGTGGGACTTATACCAAGGATATAAGGATGTTTCAACATTTGAAAAACAATTAATGTAATTAATCATATAAAAAGACAATGAATAATAACTGCATGAACATATCAGTAGAAGCAGAAAAGGCATTTGGCAATATCCAAAACCCATTTCTGATAAAATACTCAATAAAATAAGAATAGAATGGGAAAGTCCTCAACATAAAAAGGCCATACATATATGAAAATCCAACAGCAAGATCATGCTCAATGGGGAAAAAGACAAATGGAGAACATTTTCCCTAAACACAGTAACTAGACAATGATGGCCCCCATCACCCTTAGTCAACATCATGCTGGCAGTCTCAGCTGAACCATTAGACAACAGAAAGAAATCAAAGGAATGCAACAGGGCAAAGAAGTGAAACGCTCGCTCTTTGTAGACAATATGATTATATAGACAGAGAATCCCAGGGGCTTCAAAAAGATTGTTGGAAACAATTGAGGGATTTGATAAACTAGCAGGACACACGTAGAAATAATTATGTAAATTTATACCAGTGAAGACAGCTCCAAAAAAAGACATCAAGAAAACAATTTAAAAGCCACACAAAAGATGCAGTGTGTAAGTGCTTTATTTTCAATAAATTATAGTCCTCTATGTTGTCTTCCACTGTGCGTGCTGCTTTTATTGGACTTGGTGATTCATGTATGCACTTAAATTTGTCCCAATTTTCTGATTGACAAACCGTACAGCTCTGGAGTTTATATTTAGGTCCCTAATCCAGATGGAGTTCATTTTTGTGCAGGGAGTGAAGTATGGGTCCTGTCTCACTATTCTGCAGATGAAGATCCAATTTTTCTAACACTATTGCTGAAGTGTCCCTTTGCCATTTAAGGTTTTTTGGTCCTTTGTCATAAATTGTTACCTATAGGTAGATGCATATCTCTACTATTTTAATGTTCTCCTTGCTTTCTTATGACATGCATTAGTCTGGTAGGTATGATTTCTCACTTTGTGAATGAGTGTTATTGAACGTTTGTCCACATCACCAACCTCCATCATTCTTGTAAATAGTGTCCACTCAGGGGTTTAATCTGTACAAGTCACCAATTCATGTATTGCAATCTGAAGCTGAACTATACTTGTATGATTTCATTTTATCAACAGTGTTTTAAATTCTATATCACTGGCTTAATTAATCACACTATAGATAGTATTACCTTATGCCCCTGGGGATGACATAATGGTCTCTATCAAAAAATGAAATCTCTAAAGTGAACTGAAGATATATGTAAACCATAGATACTTGAATGAATTTTAGGTTTGTACTTAATTCTAGCCCTAATCTAAGACCAATCAGTTATGACATGAACCGTCTCGATACTTGCCCTCATAAAGAGATCACTGAAGAGATGGGCACTACAGCAAAGTGGGAAGAAAACAGCTGGTGACAGCTATCGGGGGAAATGGCATCTGGAGTCTTAAAGACTTATCTTCAAATAAGCAGCCATCAAAGTGAGGTGTCAATTGTGGAAGAGGCATACACGCCTATGTGATCCAAGGATTGTAAATAATAAAATGCAAATCTGAAGTAAGGATTCGTATTAGAGATTAAATAATGAACACCTGGTTTGCAGATGATTATGAATGACAGTGGAAGCCCAAAATCCATTTGCTGAGTCCCCACATATACTAAGCCTCTATTGAATCTCCTCTGATCACGACATGAACAGCCATGCTATAGACAGAGAGCATTGTAAAGTCGATTGTGACAGATGTAGTTAGGTTAAAATGTCATTACCTATCATTTGATCTCCCTTTTGACCCATTTTAAAGTTTCGATTTAAAATTTTGCTACCCTTTTTTGGATTGGGATTTTTCTATGTTTTGTCTAGTCATTGTTTTTGATTGTTTGTTTGTTCACTTGTTTCCTGTTGTATTTTATATACTTTTCTGTACATAAAATCTAGGATAGGTAGATCTATCGAGACAGTAACTGGATTAATAATTATCCAGGGATATTGCAGGGGCAGGTAGGGAGAAATGGGGAGCTTTCCACAATGAGTATGAGGAGAAAATCTTCTGAAATTCATTGTAGTGATGATTGCGCATCTCTGCTTAATATGGTTTAATTCAATTGTATGATATGTGAAGTTTATGCCACTAACATATTAAAAATGGATAGTCACCAATGTTGCTTTGTAATTACACATCTCAAACAAAGCTAATTGCCATGAAGTCAATTCCAATGCAGAGTGACCCTGGAGAGAAGAGTAGACCTGCCCCCTGGGGTTTCCAAGGCTGCAAATCTCACAGGAACAGAAAGCCTCATCTTTCTCTTCTTGTCATCTAGGGGATTTGAGCTATTGACCTTGTAGCTGGCCAGTTACTTGGCCTTCTAAGCCACCAGAGTTTCTTGTAACTCCACATTGACCAAAATAAAAACTCTGGGGATTGCTGTACCTTTTTTCTTATCACTTTAAAATAATGTGCGTTTAAGGTTTCCATTTCTTAAAAATGAGCATCAATGTTGACTCAAAGAGCCCTGGGCATTTATGGGGGTGATTACAGCCCTGCGGTGCTTTGTTGGCCACCTGATCCTGCAGACTGTGAGATGAAGGGAGTTGTCTTTTCACTCGGATACCTGAGGGTACCTAAGGGATGGGGACTGTATTGTAATATAACCCACATATGACAGACATGGAGTTTAAAGGCTTGGTCATCGCTATTTTAGAACAAGGACATTCATTGTTAAAACCTTTAGAAATCGCTTCACTAATACAGCAACCACAAAGTTCAGAGTCAGCAGCTCAAAAGAGTACAGAAAGAGAGGAAAGGACTTGTTTGTTTACTCTTTTGATGTGTACTTTGAAAACACAATGGTGGGAGAAGGTTTGTTCCAATTTTTCCCATAGATAGTATACCAAGGGAATGTACGTAGGCAGAACAGAATGGGCTTACTATGAGTTAACAGAAATAGAACCTGTAGTATTATTTTAGTCTAAACATGATTAAATGGGACCATTCCTTTGTTCTCTGTTTCCTGTACTCTTAAGGTGGAATTTAATGTGATCTTGTTTCACATGAATGACTCTCTGATAAATGGGAATGACAAATTTATCTGTTACAAAAATTAAAATATTAACCTCCACACCTCCAAACTATAATTTTTTATTAATAGAAAAAAAAATCTCAAAAAATCTAGACATTTTCTTTGTTCATGTACTATTCTTGTCCGGAGCTTGGGCAAACCTGAGAAGTCCTTTTATGTCTTCCTGCAGAGGTAAAGCGTGGGCAACACAGTGGGTTACTACGGGGTTTATAGGTATTAGTCCAGCAAGAGTGGAGGGATTCATTGCAAGCTGAGACACTCTCAAATATAACAACTGAAAAGTAAAACCTCTCATTAAGGATATAAATGGGCCCCCAAATCAGAAGTTGGCTTTTATAAAAAGTGAAGCTTTCACAATTTATGTTTAGCCCATCTATCCTCTTTATTCTTTTTGGTAGGCTTTTATGTATTCAGACGTGTAGTTTATTCTACTCTTCAAAGTCTTAGCTTTTCATGTTTACATTAATATGGTGTCTGTCCCAGGGATAATTATAATACCATTTCTCATACACAATAATTGAAAGATTGGTGATTCAAACTCACCCCACAATGCACTACATAAAAAGGCTGAGTAATGTCTCCCCCGGACATGGTTTCAGGCCAGTTCACTTCTGGAGCCTGTCTCACTTGGAACAAAATAGGCTGGGGGGAAATAAGAAAAAACAATGGCAAGAACCCGAATCCTCCTAACCCAGTGGACTCAGACTTCTCATCAGAGCTTCAGATAGAAGCACAAGTAGCCCCAAAGAAAGAGGTAGATTTTAGAATTACAAGGTTAAAAGCAATATTTGATCCCCAGGCCCAAATAAGCAAGCCTCCAGAAGTCAAACCTGAGACCGTGACAGCACTGTGACAGTGGACAACCAGAAGATGGTTTCATGTTGACATGCCTCTGACTTTTTTTTTTTTTAGTAGATAGTGAACAGATTTCAGTAATGCCTTCTGGAAGATCAGAACAGACAGACACATAGTGGGGGGTGATGAGGTATCTAAGGAGCACTGAACAACATCAAGGCACTCAAAAGGTGTTTGTTGCTATTTACAGAATAGCAACACTTGTGTTATGGTGGCATAAGGAGCTAAAGTGTTCAGCTGCCAGCCAGGAGGTCAGAATTATTAATAATAATAATAATAATGAATATACCTCAAAGTAAGCAGATAAACCCTAGGGATCAGTTCCAATCTGTAGCACACCGGTCACCAGGAGTCAGAGTCGATTAAACAAAGAGAATTTTTTTGCTATTGCTTAAAGAAATTAAAAGCATCAGATGAAATACAATTTTTGCAAAGAATATAAGGGTGGAAGTCAAAAAGTATTGCTACTAGTGTTCTTGTTCATAATCATATGTGCATGATTTGAACCTTACTTAATCCAGCCTAGAGCCTTGCTCTTGCCTCTTCAGAATTCTTTTTGCTCCCCAAACTCTAAGAACTTTGTAAGGAAGTATGATTTATGTCCCCTGATGATGCCAAACCTCCCACTTTGATGTAGTGCAAACCAGACTGCAAATTCTTTGGGAAGGGATCAAGAGATGAAAACATTCCAGAAAAGTGTCTAGACCAGTGGTTCTCAACCTTCCTAATGCCGTGACCCTTTAAGGCCGTTCCTTATGTTGCGGTGACCCCATATCATAAAATTATTTTCGTTGCTACTTAATCACTGTCATGTTGCTACTGCTATGAATCGGGCGACCCCAGTGAAAGGGTTGTTCGACCCCCCCAAAAGGGGTCACAACCCACAGGTTGAGAACCACTGCTCTCAGACCTAGATAGAGGATATGCCAAAGAACAATACTTCACATTCTGATGTTTGTGTTTGATAAAAGTTTGCATGATTTTTTACTTAACTGCATGTATGTTTGTGTATTTTTATATGTGTGGGTGTATTCCTTCCATTGGCCCACCTTAGTATATATAGGAAGGCCCAGAAATCCGTTTTGTTTTTTTTAACTACAGAGGTTCTAGGTGGGTTTTGTGCCATGTATTGAGAAGTGGTTCCCTAAATTAAATAGCACTGTGCCTTTGGATTTTTCACTTGATTTTTAAAAAACATTCTTGTTTCTAAACTTTCTAATAAATACAACTTTCTCCACGTGAAGTGTATGATCACTAAAAATCCATTATACTTGATGTCTTTCAGCAAGTATTACTATGAACATGGATGTAGCTATTTTATTTCAAAATTAAATCGTATTAAAAACACTACATTTATATATTTATTTATTTTTGAAAATAGCACTTCAAGTACTCTTTAAATCAGGATTGATGTATTAATACTAAGTTGACTGGAACTGGGGCACCATCACCACCTGGTGGCAATGCATGAAAATTGCAGGTTTAGTTTCTGACCATTGATACGCATGCATCCCCGGGAAGTGTTAGCTCCCCAGTTCCTGGTACAGTCAAATCTAGCAACATAACAGGTACTTGGAGTAAACCTATACATAAAATTTCTAGTGCAGAATCTTTTCCATATGGTAGTCCAACTTCATCTCAGCCCAGTGTAGAAATACTAACAACCCGCTCTTTGTTCCAGAATATTAAAGGTATAGCTGGAAGGTTTTTACAGAATAACTCAAACACCAAGGTGCACCTGACTTAAGCCTTGGTATTTTCAATCACTTCATAAGCAAGTGGAAGTTGAATGTTGAATAAAAAAGACCAAAGAAGAATCTGTGTACCTGAATAATCATGCCGGCAAGGATTATTAAAAGTATCATGACCTGCCAGAAGACCAAACCAATCTGTCTTGGAAGAATTACAGTCAGAATGAAGGGAAGTGTAGACAGTGAGACTTTGTATCATATACTTTGGACGTGCTGTCATGGGAGATCAGTTCCTGGAAAAGGGCATCATGCATGGTAAAGACGAAGCACAACGAAAGAGGAAGACCCTTCATGAGATGGCTTGTCACATTGGCTACAGCGGCCTCAACTATAACACTTGTGAGGACGGTGCAGGACCTGGTAGTGTTTCCATCTGTGGTGCACAGGGTTGCCATGAGACTGAAGCAATTTATGTCCCGAGTGCACAGTCATGATGTACTGGTCAGCCAACCCCAAGGTCAGCAGCTCCAAACCACAGCATGCTCAAGGGGAGAAAGATGAGGCTTTCTACATCCCTAAAGAGTTAACAATCTGAAACCCAGAGTGGCAGCTCTACCCTGTCCCATGAATCAGACTCAATTCCATGCAACGAGCTTGATAACAGTAACAAGAGCATTTATCAATGTGTCCTGTGTAATCTATGCCCGGCGCTAAGAGGCAGATGGATATTTTCTGAACTTTTATCCTTCTCGTCTCTCTTGTCCCTTGGCTTAACAACCCCAGTGGCAAAAGGTGATCTTAACTTTAGGACACTTTGTGAAAGTTCTTTCCTCCACGATCACATTACTATCGCCTTTCATTTAGATTTACCATAAATGTTCGCCCACATTATAATGAAAAATTAAAAAATTATCAGAGGACAACAACAGCAAACGAACTGCAGTGTAAAAGTACAGCATAGAGGGAGAGACTAGTACTTTCATCAAGAGTTGTCTTACATTGTGAGACCCTGGGAAGCTGGCACTGAGGTAGAGTGTGCTGGCCCCAAGATCCACTGGTGAGAAGGCTGATCCTGGGAATTTAGATGAGGACCCTGGATTCTCAGCACTCCAGGAATATTTTAGACCTCCCTCTTTGATTTTTCAGCCCTGGAGAATGCAGCTGTGGTCTCCTCCCTCCCCGAGCTCAGCAGGTTTCCTGGGGCAGCAAGTGCAATCCTGATCCAAATTCCTGCAACATTCTCTAAAGAGATGAAAAAATGAATTTCAAATGGAGAGGGAAGAATCCCAGGACAGGAAAAGCACTCCTCAAACAGAAGAGCAAAGTAGGTGGTCTTGGACTACTTTACCTCAAAATGTACGACACAGCCACAGGTGTCAAAACAGACTGGTACTACTGTAGTGATAGCTATATGGACGAATGGATCAGGTCAGAAAACCTCCAAATAAAAACAGGCACGTAGAGACAACTGATTTTTGATGAAGACCCAATAATCACTGACTAGGAAGGGGATGTCTTCTTCAATAAATGATGCTGGAAGACCTGGATTTCCATCTGCAGAGGAATGAAACAAGACCCATATCTCACCCCATGCACAAAAACAAACTCAAGGTAGATCAAAGACCTAACTGTAAAACCCAAAGCTATCAGGATCATCAGTGAGGAAACTGGGATACATCTCAGTGCCCTAGTACAGAGCATACACGGACTACCTGATATAACAAAGGAAGCACACACTGCGGAAGATGAGATAGATGAATGGGACCTGTTAAAAATAAAACACCTATGAACATCGAAGGACTTCATTAAAAGAATAAAATGAGAGCCCACAGATTGAGAAAACACATTTAGCAATAACACAATGGACAAAGGACTAATAACTAAAACCTACAGAATACTATAAGCCTACAACATGAAAAAATGACCAACCCTCTCAGAAAGTGAGCAAAGGACCTGAACAGATGATTCCCAAAAGGATGCCAGCTGAATGGCTAATAAACACACGCGGGGATGTTGCTGGTCACTAGCCATGTAGAAAATGCAAGTCAAAACAAACACGAGATACCATCTAAGACCCATAACCATGCCTCAATTAAAAAAAAATCCAAGAACAACAATTGCTGGAAAGGATGTGGAGAGACTGGAACTCCTAGGCACTGCTGGTGGGCCTGTAAATACCTACAGCCACTGTGGAAGTTGATGTGGTGATACCTAAAACAGATGCCAATAGAAATACCATATGATCCAGCAAAAGCATTACTGAGCATATACCCAAAAGAATAAGAAACAGATCATTCACATACATGCTTCCCCATGATTACCACAGCACAGTTCACAATAGCAAGAAGTTGGGCATTAACCTATACACCAGTGTCCCAAAGTGTGTCATCAGCAGAATACTAGATTAAAAAAAACACCTCTGATATATACACACAATGGAATACCACACATCACTAAAAAACAGTGACGAAGCCACAAAACCTCATGACATGGAGGGATCTGGAAAATGTTATGCTGAGTTAAGTTAGTCAATCACCAAAGGACAAACATTACAGGAGTGCACTGCTGTAGGAGCAAGCAACTGGACAGGCACCGCTCAGGCTGACAGGGTGACCAGTCTGCTGGCCAGGGAGACCAGACAGCCTGGTAGAGAGACTGGTACCAATGAGCTATACACCACCTTCTCCCGGTATGTACCTTAAGGTCACTTGGGTGGAAGGTTCCTCCTGTCAGCTGAGACCAAACTGTTACTTGGGAAGCAGGGATGTTGACTACGGAGTGGCTGCCATGGAAAGTTATTATGGGTTCCACTCCCCCACTCTCCCAACGGGTGGACATCTTTTTCAGAGGGATGAGGGATATTGATGGGGAAGTCAAGTTAGGGGAGGGGAAAGGGAGCAGACAGGTCTGCGGGAGCACACATGCATGACTATTGGTAGCAAAAGTGGGGGACCAACCTCCAAGTGGGGCAAAAATGACTAAAATATTTTCAAGGATGCTAAAGGGGGAGTATCCCTGTAATATGTACCAAATAAGCCACCTTAACTCGAGTTTCTAGGCACATCCTGGGAACCCAGGCCAAGGGTCATTGAACACTGGGGCCCTGACTTCTGGATCTTCAAGGTGCTCAACACGCTCCGAAGGCTGCACCAGAGAGATCCAAGGTGGACACTCCACCGGGTGGACTGGCCTCTGCCTCAACACATGGGTAACCTGAGGGCTTCAGACTGAAAATTTATGGTGTTTGAAGAACCAGAAGACTGCTATACCAAGAATATTGAACTGTCGGCAGGCAGACAAATACTGACTTATTACATCCACTAAGTATAATTAATTACATCAATTACACCAATGCCCTATATGCTGTATTGAGATAGATCTTATTCTGGCAAACCTGTGACTGACATTATCAGTGAATAGTATTGTAAATTTTCCCTGACAACCAACTCCCATCCTTTGTGTAAATAGCCTTCAGCCACAAAAGGATTGATTCTGTACAGGTGAATATTTCAGGCATTGAGATGTGGAATTAGTCTACAATTGGCCCAATATCCCTCTCTCAACAGAGTTTTTAAAAAAATTAGTGCCAGGCACTAATCAATGACAATATTAACAGAAGATATTTTTGCCCCAGGGAGATGATTGATAAGACTCTCCACCATACATTAAATAAACAAGGAGGTTTCTAAAGGAATCCAAAGGCAGATAAGACATAGATCCAAGAATGGGGTTGGGGCTTGCACTAAATCCTAGCTCCAATTTCAGAACCATTAGTTCTCACATCATGGCCCCTCAATACTCACCCTTGGGAAGGTGACAGAAGATAAGGGTGCTGTAGGAAAGTGTGGTGAAGAAATTAGATGGTGCCTGGCTACCAGATAAAACAGTGTTTGGAGTCTTTAAAGCTTGTTTCCAAACAAGCAGTCATCTAAGTGAAATGTCCCCTAAGTCCACATGGAAGAAGCACACCAACATCAGTGACCGAAGGACTGTAAATTATATAACCCAAAGTCAAAGGGAGATACAGTCTCAGAGCCTATACATTGTGAGATTCTGGTTTGCAAAAGACCGTGGAGAATAAGATTGGGCTTATGCTGTCGGGTGGGAGTGAGGCTTCAGATAAAGGATAAGTGACCCTTGGTGCAGGATTTGGAGAGGTTTTAGGTATTAATCAGGGGGGTTAAAGAGACTTTTCAATAGCTCTTTCTGGATTTCCATTTCAGCACAGAAAGCTCACTTTTCATGATTCTGAAAAGTCACGAACGTTGAAGTTGGCAGAAGATTGGAAACGGGTGATCAAATTGCTTATCCGGAAGCACCCTCATTTTTACTTGATGTTACTCAGCATGAAGCTTCAAAGGGACCCAAACTACTAACAGCTCTTCCTGGAAAACATTACAACGAATCCAAAGTCCTGCTCCACGTCAGTCTCTACGTCTTAAACTTCACTCTGCATAGTTGACCTTATTTTTTATGTTTATTTTAATAAGTCATTTTATTGGGGGCTCTTACAACTCTTATAAAAACCTATACACCAACTGTATCAAGCATATCTTACATACGTTGCCATCATTTCCAAATATATTCTTTCTACTTGAGCCCTTGGTATCAGCTCCTTTTTCCCCCTTCACTTCCCACCCTCATGAACCCTTGATGATTTATACATTATTTTTATTTTAATATTTTACATGGTCTGCTGTCTCCCTTCACCCACATTTCTCTTGTTTGGCCCCTGGTGGGGGCGGGAGGGGTATCGATCATTGCAATCTGTTCTCCCTTCTCCCCAACCTTTCCTCTACCATCCTGGTGGTCCTACTCTTATCTTTGGTCCTGAGGAGTGTATCTGTCCTGAATTCTGTGTGTCGAGAGTTCTTATCTCTTACAGTGTACATGCTCTGGTCTAGCCAGATTTGTAAGATAGAACTGGGGTCATGATAGTGGGTGGGGAGGAAGCATGAAAGAACTAGAGGAATGTGCTATACTGTACCGTACCTTCCTTGTGACCCTATGTGAGGGGCTATCTAATCATTTCCGGGGGGGGGTCTCTATTCCAATCCCCCTCGTTCATATCGAAATGTTTGTTTGTTTGGGGTCATCTGATGCTTGATACCTGATCCCGGTGACCCATAGTAATCACCCAGGTTGGTGTGCTTCTTCCATGTAGGCTGTGTTGCTTCCCTGCTAGAAGGCCGCATGTTTAACTTCAAACCTTAAAACTCCAGGTGCTATTATCTTGTAACAGCCAGGCACCATCAACTTTCTTCACCACATCAGTTTATGCACCCATTTTGTCTTCAGCATTCATGTCGGGAAGGTGAGCATCACAGAATACCAGATTATTAGAACAAATTGTTCTTGCATTGAGGGAGGACTTGAGTAGAGGCCCAATGTCCATTTGTTATCTTAATACTTAACCTATAAGTATATGTACTTAGACCTATGTCCTTATTGTCATGTATTAATATATTTACATATGTAAATAGCTATGTTTATATTTCTATAAATGTCTTTGCCTCCTAGTTTTTTCCTTTATTTCCTTTTACTTACCTCCTGTCCCACTATCATGTTCAACCTTCATTCAGCTCTTTGTACTTCCTCTCAGTGACATTGCACTTGATTGAAGCCCCACCAGGCATTCTTTTTTTTTTTTTTTTTTTAGTGAGTTCAAGGATTGTTTGTTGGCCTTTAGGAGTGTTTTATGCCCTGGCCCCAAAGTCCACCTTCAGCATTCACTGGGGACCTTGCTGCTCCATTCCCTTGCTGTTCTGTTGCACCCCCTTAGTGTTCTGCCTCAGTGAGGTGGGATCAGACCGGGTGCAATTCCTACACTGTGTCTCTGGTGTTGACCCTTGTAGGGCCATGGGACAGTGAGGAGTGTCATGTCTCATAGTGGGGCCGGCCATGTGGTCCTCTCTGTGGACTGGCTGCTCTAATTGGGAACATTGCCCTCACGACTTGGTGGGCCAGGATGTGCTCCACTCTCTCCTCTTCCCCCTTCATCTGCTCCCATGTGCTCCGATCAGAAATGTCCCTCTCTCGGAGGTGCAGATTCAATGCCATCCTTTGAAATAAATTCTTCTGGGGGGAGGGGCAGGTGTCCACTTAGTAGTTGTGATTGGGGCCGGCCCCTCAGAACTCTCCACTGGTTCCCTACTCCACCCAGTCATGTTGCATTCACATCTTAGAGACTGGGTTGAACTCTGGTTCCTCTTTCCCTCCCACCAGGCATTCTATGCCCTCCTGGCCATTGATTTTAGATCTCTTGTTGTTCCCTTGTTCTTGGGTTTGTTGGTTCACCCTTACTTCCCCCACCTCCTCCTCTTTCCTGTGTCCCAAGAACCATTGGTCCCTTTGCTTATACTGACTATCTTATGTAGATAGACATGAAAAAAAGAAAGAAAGAAAATAGCCTATGAAGAGTTCCAGGTCTGTCTGCTGGCCCTTAGGAATGTTTTCTGATTGGGTCTGATGCAATTCCAAGCCCTGCCCCCTGAGTCTGAAATCTATTTTCGGAATTCCTCCGGGACTTTGTTGCTTTGCTCCCCTTGCTGCTCTGTTGCTGTGTGTGTGTGTGTGTGTGTGTGTGTGTTTGTGTTTGTGTGTGTAAGTCAGACCAGGTGAAATTCCTGTACGTGTGTCTCTGGTGCTCCCCTCACTTCTCCCTCCCCCACCCCCACCTGCAGCTGTGGGTCACCAAAGGGACATTGTGTCTTGTGATGGGGCCAACCATACCATGCTCTCTGTGCCTTGGCTGCTGCAAGCTGGAGGGGCCAGGACGCTATTCTCCCTCTCCCTCCCTCTGTCTCTCTCCCTCTTAGTTTGCCCCTGTGTGGTCTGGGAAGACCTTCCCCTCTCCCTGGGCTGTATCTTAGTGCTGTAGCTCCTTCTTCTGGAGGGGGGTCCACATAGCTGGGATAGGGGCCGGCCCGGCCTTGAGAACCCCTCTGTTAGTCCACTGCTTCGTGCCAATATGTTGCTCTCAAGGCTTTGTGCACCAGGTTGAGGTCGGCATAGTTGACTTTAAATGGATGAATGATCAACAAATGCCTACTAGCTCAATATTTAGACAAGAAAACCCAAAATAACCACCTCCGCATTTGCCAGTGTTTATAACAACTAAAGCAGCAAAGTGCATCTCATAGGGCACCACTATGAGTTTCATTAGTTTGTTTTTCCATTAAAAACACTTTATACCGGTTGCAAAACTAAATGAAGTTTGTTTGTTCTTCTCTTGTATCTAGCTTGGATACCAGCTGGCAGAGTGTTGACTGATTCTCAGCCAAATCCAATAAAGCCATTATCCTTTTGCTTTTATCTGCTCTGCAAAAGAAACCTATTCCTACACAGGAATTGTATCTTACATTAAATGTGCCCATGTCTCCCTTTCTTTTGTGGTGAAACACATTTTCTATCTTTCCCTGGATAAATGTAATAGGGAAGTGTTTAAAATTCAGCACACTATCCAGCATTACACTTCCATATTTACTACATAGTACTTCCGAGTAGTAAAAACTTAACAGAAAAATGCACTGATGATACAAGCTAAGACTGGAAGATCATGTTGGGAATCTTTTGGTATGGAGACAAAAGTAGAGTAATGAATATATCATTTTATCTTGTTTGTTATTGTTTATCCATCTACACCACAGAAAGAACTTACATATAAATGCTATTTAATTATTTGCATATTAAATAAGGGCAAAGGGGAGAATGGTGAGGATGGATGTATTCTAGTTATACTTTCAATCAGTGTGTTTTGAAAGGAAAAATAGACAGGTGAGCCTAATTAAGCTTCATGGTACCTATTGGGTGGCAGAATTATACACTTCAAATAGCATGCAAAATCCTGGTCTTATTGGTACAAAAAGAAGAGGAATATGAAATCCAAGGCAGAAAGAGAAATGTTGGCATTTAATTATGCTTTCTTATCTGCCTGGTGTTTCACATATCAAGGTTCTCTCAATATGCATGTTCTATCTCCCCCAAAAGATTGAAATTTAAACTGTAAAGTAGGAGTTCAACTTCAATGAGTTGCCAACAATTTGATTACAAAGCTTAGGAGAAGTTATTTTAATGAGCACTAAAGAAGCTTTTAAAAACACATCCCAAGCGAAAAAATGCATTCCTCTTTTACTTAATTTGATTTTAAACTATGTAAATAATAGTATATTTATTTTATTCAAGTTGATAGGAAATATGAGATGAAACACTCATAATCTACTTCTCCTACTCTAATTTCTTGAGTTGAGTATATATTTTTCCTGTATTTTATAGGAAAAGCTTGTCTAGTAGAAATGTCTGTGATGATAAAAATGTTCCAATTATGTTGGCCAATATAGTATCATTAGCCACATGTGACTGTAAACCAAAAACACACTGCCAGTGAGTTAATTCGACTTACAGGGATCCTTAGGACAGGGTAGCACTGCTCCGGTGGCTTTCTAAGACTATAACTCTTTACTGGGATTGTGGTCTTGAACTCCTGCCCTCTGGTTAGCAGGCCAACCCACACCCACTATTCCACCAGCGCACTTATGGAGACTTTAAAATGCAATGACCATATTGGACACACGTTTTCTGGAGTCCCATATGCAGCAACAAATGTTCTTTACTATTTTTTTAAAGTAGCATATTTTTGAACCTGCAACTTAATTTTGCTTCTTTTATTAAAATATGTCAAAGAATTTTATCCAAATTCACTATCTGTATGTTAATCTGAGAAGCTAGACAATATGAAGAAGAATGTGGCATCATGATTAGTGGCAGACTCTGAACAACCCATGACATGCAGAAGATATGACTTTGCTTACTGAAAGTAAAGGGTCAAAGACTACTGTCTTCAATATGGATTACATCAAGAAAAACATTCTTACAATGAGACTAATAAGCAACATCATAAGGAATGAAGATTAAAGTTGTTAAAGACTTAATTTAACTTGAATTTACAAACAATGTCCATAGAAGCAACAATTAAGAAGTCAAATGGCATATTGCATTGGGAAAATCTGATACAAAATAACTTTTTAAAGTATTAAAATGCAAAAGCTTTACTTTACAAACCCAGGCACACTTTCCCCAAGTCATGGTATTTTCAATTGCCTCATATGCATGTGAAATCTGGACAATGAATAAGGAAAACTGAGTAATTGATGAATTTGAATTGTGATGTTGTCATAGACTGCCAGAAAGATAAGTAAATCTATGTTGGAAAAAGTACAGCCAAAATGCTCATTAGAAGCCAGGATGGTGAGACTTTGGTTCATGTACTTTCGACATGTTCTCAGGAGGAACCAGTTCCTGGGGAAAGATCTCATGCTTGGTAAGTCAGTGAAAAAGAGATGGATTGAGACTGGAGCTAAAAGAGTACATTCAAACATAGCAACAATTATGAAGCCAGCACAGGACAGGGCAGTGTTTTGTTCAGTTGTAGACAGGGTCCCTCTGAGTCAGCACTGACTTAATGGAACCTAACAGCAGCAAGCACGCACACACACATATGAGTATACAATGTATATAGTATACACGCATGCAGTTGGTATATATATATACACATATACAGATAAGTGTTCATACATATAGACATGCATAATGTCATATATATATATATATATATATATATATATATATATATATATATATATATATATATATATATATGTTGTTAGTTGTCTTTGAATCAGTTCCTACCCATAATGACCCTACCTACAAGTGAACAAAACACTGCTTGATTCTGCATTACCCTCACAATTGTCATGCCTAAACCCATGGTTGCAGTCACTGTGTCTGTCTTGTTGAAGTCTTTCTCCTTTTTGCTAACTCTCTACCATGTCTATATATGAGGGCACTTCAAAAGATCATGTAAAGCTGGAAAATGGAATTAACAGGTAATGAAAATTTTCCACGTACTTATAACACATTCTCTCTCCAAATTCATATACATGTATACGAATCTATTATTTATTCAGACATTCCCCTCTTGATGAACAGTTTTTGGAAGTTACAATTTTGCCAATGTAAATTGTTGCAAGAAAGCAATCTTGTATATATAATCATATAAGCATGCAAACCTTTTTTCAGTACATTTTTATTCAAATATTTTCAATCATTCTACAATAGTGCATATTCCCATGAGTAATGGGAATGTGAACCAGTTTTCTTATTACCTTCACTGGATATATAGATATATTCAGGTTTCATCTAGCTATTAAATACATACTATGAAAATAACAAAATAGATTCTTATTCAAAATTAAAATCTCATCTTTACTTTTATGTAGTTTTTTAAAATTATCATTAATTTGAGGCGCTTGTCTTTGTCTCCAGAAAAGCACTGGTAATTAAAGCACTGGTACTCAATATTATGGAGCTTTTTAGTTTTGCCAGTCTGAGAAGCAGGCTACAGTATCTAGTATCTCATGCTAGTTTTACTTTATTTACATGTCCCAGCCACTAGTAGGGGTGAACATTCTGTAATGTTTTTGATCAGTTAAAATTTGGTGACAATATCTCAATTCAAAGACACGACCACTGGTACTCTCTTGAAAGTGAAAATTCGTTGGTCACTTCCATTAGGATGACAGCCTTGGGCACACATACTACTGAGACCCTCTCCAGCAAAGATACTGGATGCTAGGAGAAACAGATAAGGATTATTTTCAAGGAATTCTGAGCTTCCAAGGAAAGGATTAATATTGACCGAAAGAAGATCGACAAAAGCAGCCAAAGAGAAAAGAAGGGTGAATTGTCACCTTGACGTGATGCGACCAGGATCAGCTACTCTTGCTCAAGACAACACCAAGTGCATACATACACTGGCGGCTCAGAACAAAAAATGGTGGAATTCTCCTTTGTCACTTATACCTTCCTAGTGACTAAAGGAGCAGCCAACCTCTAATCTCGCCCACCCAGTAACCAGTTACAGCTGCCACTGCATACACCATGCTCCGTCTCAGGTCAGAACTGCGTTGTGGGTTCAAGTAAATGATGACCACAAGAGCGTCCAGCAAAAATCAAAGAGACTTAAATTAAGCTAGCCAACTGCAGGAAACTGGTGTATTCTCCTATCCTACAGCCCTAAACGCAGTTACAAACAAGTCTATCAAAGCAAAAACGACCTAAGGACTTTCTTATGAAGCAGGCAAGCATTACAGAAGCAAGACTAGCCCGACGAATCTTAAGCACATCCCGATTTTGAACCACATCTCAGTTCGGGCTTAGCAAGGTACATTTAGGAACAACCAGCTCTCTGAGAAGGCAGGAAAAGGGGAGCAGGTCACTTACCTGTCAACAAAATGGAGTTACTGTGGCTAGTTTGCCCCTTTCCCTACTGTTTTCATTTGGGAATCAAATTGTTGATTCATCAGCGACTTCTTCTGAATTTAGGGTTGTATATTGGGTCCTTAACACCATGAGTTTGACAGCCCCAATTCTGTTCTGTATAAATTTGATTAGTGCATTTAATATGTATAGCCTAAGTATGAGTCCTAAGAGAAACAAGATTAGGGGCCTGCTAATCCAGTGACAAGAGTGAGGGGACAAAGAAAATAAATTCTGACACCAATTCCCAGTACAGTCTAACTTTTTTTCTGCACTCTTCCACACTTTTTCTGACTAGGGCTAGGGTCTCCAGGACTACTAGTTTTATTAGCATAAAAGCAACACTCTTCTCCTAAAGCTGCGCACGACCTACCTTGTTTTAAAAATAATAAATCAAGACCTCAACTATTTTGTAAGGCCACCTCAGTTCAGGAATCAATTTGATTTGACAATTCTGAAATGGGAGTTTCTAGTCTGCTTATACCTGTATCAATAATGTGGGAGAGGCCTCTTAGGCCTTGATCCTGGGCGATGAGTACAGAGATACCTGGGCTACAATACCTGCAGTACCTAGTCCTATGACAAAGGGGGTTGATGTAGGGGCTCGTTTGTGTCTGGGATGTTCAGGAGCAGGCATCGGGGTTAAACCTTGGTCCCCATTATGTGTCAACGGAGGGGCTTAGGTTGTTGATCCCAAGTTAAATTAGATCTACTTGGCTAGTTCCTTTGATAACCATGCGCAGAACGGTGGAAGGGGAGACTTCCCAGCAGATGCCTACAGCGCAATGCGCGCACAGCAAGAAGATCATTTGGGAGAAGGGGACGGTGCAGGTTATAGGTGTAAGTGGTGGGCCCACCGGGTGACTCCGTCTCCCTTTACAGCGGTAAGTGTGGTGAGCAGCACAGTCAAGGAGCCCTTCCACCTCGGGGTGAGGCCAGTTGCAGTGTGCTGCTTGAGTAACACCAGGTCTCCGGGATGGAACCAGTGAAGAGGCTTGGCTGGGGATGAAGGGCAGGGGACAGTGTCCTTTAGTCTGGAATACCTAGCACTGTACCACCTGGAGTGTCTGTAAGAACTTACATACTTTTGGGTTATACACTTCAGCTTGTTTTAAATCTTGGACTTTATGCAATAAGGGGCTTGGTCTCCCAAACATAATTTTATTAGGGGCAAAACCTTTCTTATACAGAGTGCACCTTGCTCTTAATAAAATAAAGCGAAGTAAAGATAGCCAGTCTGCCCCTCTTTCTAATACAAATTTAGACAAAGTTTCCTTTATGGCTCTGTTCATTCTTTCACCCTGTCCTGAACATTGAGGCCTAGAAGCACAGCACAATTTCCACGCAACACCCAAAGGTTTTGAAATTACTTGTGTTACTATAGCATTGAAGGCTGAGCCATTATGGGGCACAATTAAGCCCTACTTTGGAATGACTTCTTCTGAAACCTTTTTGGTGACTATCACGGCAGTCTCGTGATGGTAGGGAAAGCTTCAAGCCAACCTGGAAACGTGTCAACTGGCTCAAGCAAATATTCGTGCCCCTTAGCTGGAGGTTTAATTTCAGCGAAATGTAACTCCCATTGTTCTCCCAGAATTTGTTAACTTTATCTCATGCCTTGATGGGCGGGGACAGAAGTGCAAACATTTGCCTGAGCACACAGAGTGCACCTAAATATTATGCTTTCAAGTATGGTATTTAAATTTGGGGTATAAAACTATTTTCTGATTAATTCCCCTCACTTTGTTTTCCCTAAATGACTAGCCTTGTGCATTTGTTGTCTTATTGACTTACCCAGTGCCTCGGGGACAATAGACCTACCAAGTGGGAGGGTCTACCCATCAGTGGCTTCCTCGACGGCTGGGTTATTTTGGGCCCCAATAACTTCTGCTCCCGTGTAATGAGGTACTTGAGGTAGGAAAGGCTCCAGCAGGGGACCCAAAGTCAGCTCCTGCTCAGGAAGTTCCAACAGGAATGCTTGTTTGGCTTCTTCATCTGCTTTCTGACTTCCCCCGGCTTCCCGTGGGTTACCCTTCTGGAGTGCTGGGCAATGTACAATTGCCAGTTTGGTTGGAAGTCACACGGTGTCCAGCAAAACCAGTATTTCAGTTCTGTTTTTGATTTCTTTTCCTCCTGAAGTTAGAAGGCCGCTCTCTCAGTAGATGGCCATGGGCAGTGGAGATGGTCACCCCCTTTCCCTCTGCCCTGCGGAATGCCTTGGTTAGATCCACCAGCTCAGCCTTTGGGGAGGATGTGTCATGCGGTAAAGGTGCTACCAGATCACTGAATTTGGAGAAACAAGACAGCCCCTGTGTACCTGGTGCCGCTCTCAGTGAAGCTGCTTCCATCTGTGACCAGCTCAACCTCAGCCAAGAAGGGGCACGTCCGTGATGTCCGGTCTTACCAGGTGGACCTGCTGGAGCATCTCTGTGCAGTCACGGCCCAACTTCCACTTCTGGCAAGAGAGTGGATGGCCTGGGTGATAGGTGCATTAGTTATCTGCGGGTCAGGTGGGCTTTGGAGTAAAGTTTCTCAAGCCACTCCAGACTGATCACACATGAAGAGGAGGAAGGATTTGCACACACTTGGTCGATCAAGAGCCGGTGTCTGCACAAGGGGTCATTGTCAGTGTCCATCTACTCTAAGGCCCGATTTCCCTTTGGAACTTGGTGGAGGGGGTTGGCCAGTTCTGCAAGACCCAACATCGTGAGTCTGTAAGAGCCAGCTGTTCCCAGGAATTCCCTTACCTGCAGGGAACTGCTGCATTCTCCTGTCCTGCCACCCCGAAAGCAGTGACAAGCTAGTCTATCAAGGCAAAACCCACACAGGGGCTTTCCTATGAAGCAGGCATGCTCTACAGAAGCAAGAATAGCATGATTCATCTTAACATTGTGAACCACGTCCTGGTCCCTGGTATGCAAGGTACAGTTCATGAACAACCTCCCGCGGGGCTTTCCGAGAAGGAAGGGGAAGTGGGAGCAGGTCACCTAGCAGTCAACAAAATGGAGTTACTGTGGCTAGTTTGCCTCAGCGATGTCTGTGAAACTCCTGCCCGTGCAGCAGCCCCAACTCTGGAGGCAAACGCACTCCGCTCCATCCGAACCCTGAGAGCACAATCACCCTGCTTGGGAAACACATTCTTCTATAAACATAACCACCTTGCCCCTGACTGCCCTAAGAAGAGTTTATTTCTTGGAACAAGCACCCTTACTCAGCCAGTCTAGGCCAGCACAAACTAGTTCCAGATTAAGCCCCTAGCCCCAGATAAATTAGCATAAAAAACCCCACAATCTTCCTGTGCCATCCTCACAATTGTTCCTATGCTTGAGCCCATTGTTGCAGCTGGTGCCAATCCACATCTTCGGGGGCCTTCCTCTTTTAGGATGACCCTCCCTCCACTTGACCAAACAGCATGTCTTTCTCCAGGGACTAGTCGTTCTTGACATTATGTCCAAAATGTGTAAGACAAAGCCTTGCCATCCTTGCCTCTAAGGTGCACTCTAGTCTTACTCATCCAATACAGATTGGCTTGTCCATAGTATTCTCAATATTCTTCTCCAGCACCGCAATTCAAATGAACCAATTCTTCTACAGTCCCCCTTTCACATGCATATGATGCAGTGACAAATATCATAGCTAGTATCATGTGCATCTTAGTCCTCAGAGTAATATTTTTGCCCTTCAATACTCTAAAGAGGTCTTGTGCGTCAGATTTACCTAATGCAACTCACCTTTTGATCTCACGGCAGCTAATTCCATGAGCATTGATTGTGGATTCAAGTAAGACCAAATATTGACAACTTCAGTCTTTTCTCCATTTATCAAGGTGTTACTTGATACTATTTTGAGGATTTTGGTCTTCCTTACATTGATTTGCTATTCATACTGAAGGCTATAATCCTTGATCTTCATCAGCAAGTGCTTCAATTCCTCCTCACTTTCAGCAAGCAAGGTTATGCCATCTGCATATCACAGGTGGTTAATAATCCTGATGCCACATTCTTTTTCATATAATCCAGTTTCTCTGATAGTTTGCTTAGCACATAGATAGAATAAGTATGGTGTGAAGATACAAACCTGATGAACATCCATCCTGATTTTAAACTATGCAGTAGTCCCTTGTTCTATTCCCACAACTGCCTCTTGATCCATGTATAAATTCCAAGTGAGCACAATGAAGTGTTTTGGAATTCCCATTTTCCCAAGGTTATACAGTTTACTATGGTCCGCACAGTCACACAGTCAAATGCCTTGGCATAGTCAACGAAACACAGGCTACATTTTTCTGGTATTCTCTGTTTTGAGCCTACATCCATTGGACATCAGCATTGACATCCATTATTCCACATCCTCTTCTGAATCTGACCTGTGAATAGTTCCCTGTGAATGTACTGCTGCAACAATTGTTGTTTGATCTTTTTGTTTTGTTTTGTTTTGTGAAGATTTATTTGTGTTAGTTATGTTAAAATCTTATTCCATGGGTATCCAGCCATCCAGCTAGCTTTCAGCAGGAACTGGCATGGTTATGATCATTACAAATCCTTCAGGTCTCCAAATATGAAGTCTTATATCCTATCCTTTTTTTGAGAACTCATTTCCATCCTCTATAGCAAAAATCTGACTTCACATCTTTAAAGCACTCCAATGTGCACCAATTAAGTGGTTCTAGGCATGTCAGACTCAGTCCATCATTGTGACTTCCAGTTACTTTCTAGTGTCTACAAAAGGCAGTTCCTCCTAGTGTCTGCTGTGCCCATGGCCGAAATTTCTGCGATATTTTCAAGACCCCACAACTGTCCTCATGTTGGATGATCTTAAGCAAAATTTTACTTGTGTGCAATGCCAACGATCTTCTTCTATAGTTTGAGTAATCTGCTGGGTCACTTTTCTTTAGAATGGGCACAAATATGGACTTCCAGTCAGTTGGCCAGGTAGCTGTTGTATTAGTTCGGGTAGATGAGAGAAACAAATTCATGGACACTGATGTGTATAATAAAGAGCTTTATATACAAGAGCAATTGAATATTGAGAAAACATCCCAGCCCAGTCTAGATCAAGTCTATAAGGCTGATATTAGCCCATATGTCCAATATCAATCTAAAAAGTGCTCTTCAGACTCGGGAAACACATGCGATGATGCCGAATGCAGGAAGAGTCACAGGCTGCTGGGTGAAAAGTCTTGTGGATCCAGTGGTGTTGTAAACATCTCAGTACTGGCAGGGGTCTCCACATGGCTTCTCCAGTCCCCAGGGCTCTGGCTACATCAGGGTAGAAATATGTGGTTTCTCCTCATGGATGTCTCACAGGGTGTCAGCAGAGAGAGTGTGTGTCTCCCACCTCCAGGGAGGAATACAGCAGTTCTCAGAATTCTCAGAAAGCCATGCCTACACAGAGACCTCATTGGCTATGACCTGATTGACAGCCTAGAGTCCACTCCTACACTCTTAATCCTCAAATTAACACCAGATTATGTAACTACCACAGATGTCTTCCAAATTTTCTGTGATAGATGAGTGAGTGCTTCTAGTGCTTCCTCAGCTTCTCGAACCATTTCAGCTCCTTCAATTCCTGTAGCCTTGTTTGGGCCTAATTCAGTCAGTGTAGTTTGAACTTCTTCTATCAGCCCCATTGGTTCTTGCTCATATGCTACCCTCTGAAAAAGTGGACTATTGACTAGTTCTTTTTGGTACAGTGAGTCTGTATATTCTTTCCATCTTCTCTTCATGTTTCCTGCATCAATCAATAGTTTGTCCCCAGAATCTTTCACAACTTCAATTTGAGGCTTGGATTCTTTTCAGCTTCAGATATGTTGAGAGGTTGCTTATGGTAGTAACACAATTTAATATCAACTTGATAAATAAAAATGAATGGGTCAATCAGGTCACAGCCTGGTGATCACTCCTTGTGGGCATGGCCTGATTATAAGGATTCTAGGACTTCTTTTCTTCCTCCCTGGAGGCAATACACACTCTCTCTGTTACACCTTCCTGTTGACAAGCCACATGGAGACACCATGATGGCAACCAGAGCCCTGGAGATGCTTCCACAACCACCAAATCTACAAGACTTTCCACCCACTGGCATGTGACTCTTCCTGCATTCAGCATCAAAGCATGTGTTGTGTGCATCTGAAGAGGAATTTTTAGACTGATTTCGGACATATGGGTTAATATCAAACTTATGGACTTGATCTGGACTGGGCTGGGCTGTTTTACTGATGTAATAAAATAAAATTCTTTCTTACATATATATGAGTGTCTCTGGAACTGTTTTTCTAATCAACCTAGATTAACACAATGCTCTTACCTTTAGTCTTTCTAATTCTAGGTCCTTGCACATTTCATTATAATATTGGGCTTTGTCTTCTGTAGCTTCCCTTTGAAATTTTCTATTCAGTTCCTTGACTCCATCCTTTTTTCCCATTTGGTTTAGCTACTCTATAATTCCTAGCATGTTTCAGAGTCTCTTCGGACATCCACTTTGATCTTTTCTTTCTTTCCTTCCTTTTAAGATGACCTTTTGCTGTCTGCATAAATGATAGTATTGGTGTCTTCCCACAGCTCATCAGGTCTCTTGTCATTAGTGTTCAATAAGTCAAATCTGTTCTTGAGATGGTCTCAAAATATAAGTTGGATGGACTCAAGGCAGTACTTTTATTTCTGTGGCGTTATTTTTATTTTCTTCAGCTTTATCTTGAACTTACTATACAAGACATTAATATAGAACACTGTTGGTTCCTGGTCTGCTTTTAGCTGTTGATAGTGAGTTTTTCCATTATGTCTTTCCACAGATATAGTCAATTTGATTCTGTGTATTCCATCTGGAAAAGTACATATGTATAGTTGCCTTTTGTGTGGTTGAAAAAAAATATTTGCAATGAACAAGGCATTGGTTCTGCAAAATTATATCATACAATATCCAATCATGGCATCATTTTCAGAAAGAATCTGGCTAAATGCATCATTAAATACAATGCTACCTGTGATTGGATTGCATCTATCCGCCTTTGAGGAAATCCAATCAGTACAACTATTATTCAGCTTAATGCAAGAACCACGAAAGCTAGTGATGAAGAATTTGAAACCCAGCTATAGAATTATTCAAAGTAAAACAAACCTGTAATAGTGACAATAGGGACTATAGACATGAATTTGTAAAGAAGATAAATGCAAAGTAAATAGATGGCATTGTGTAGTTTCAGGTGTTTCAAATGGAACCAAAATTATGAAGTTTTGGTAGAAAAAAACTGTCTTAAACTTGGGGAACACTTACTAAATTTCAGAGTAATTCAAAGGAAGTGCGTCAACCTCATAAACTAAAAGAAAACAAATATTTAATAAACAAAAATAGCAGCAATGAATAAAATGATAAGAAGTTTCAAGAACAAGAATTATGTGGAAGATAGAAACCAGGCCCACCACAAACAATGTGGACAACAACGCAGCAGCCATAAGCTCATGTCACTGTAAGACAGTGAATGGAATGGAAAGCGACTGAAAGCGCCAGTCACGACACTGAGAGTAGCACAATAGATAAGAACGTAGGACCTCTCAGGATGGGGTGTACTTGCACCTTGTAACTTCCTTATAAACCATCAAATCTGTGTAGGGCATACTGTCTATAAGAGATATAACTCAGATCCCAAAATGAAAATCAAAAGGTAGAAAAAACATATATCCAACTATTGTCATCTAAAAAAGAAAGAAAGGAAGCAGAACTGGCAGTATTTATTGCTGATAAAATAGACTTGAAGGCAAAAGCCAGCACAAGAGGCAAGGAATATAATGATTAAAATGGTCAATTGGACAAGAAGACATACCTATAATAAATACCAATGCATCCAATAAAAGATCCTTAAAATACATTCATCAAAATCTTACAGAATTATAAGGATTATATTATACAATATAATATTTCAATGAAGGATAGAAAAACTAGAAAGAAAGTCAACAGACACAAAAGAACCAAACAATACAACTAACCAATTTAACATCATAAACAATAGAATTGTGTACACTCTTTTAGGGCACATGTAGAAAATTTTCCAAAATAGGTCATATGCTAAGCCACAAAATATCAAGATTTTACAAAACATACACTCAGACTACATCCCTATAACATTAGAAATAATTTAAAAATAGGAAGATCAAATAAAAAAGTCAAATACAAGAAAATTTAGCAACGCCCTGTTTAAAAACTACTGGTAATAAAAAATTTTTTTTAAATCATTTGAATTAAACAAGAATATAAACTATAACATAACAAAACCTTTGGACACATCAAAAGCAGTGCTCAGACCGCAATTAACAGCAATAAACGGATACATTACAAGGAAGAACCAAAATCTAAACCTTTACCCAACATCACCAATAATTAGAAAAATAGCAACAAAAGAAGTTTACAGTGACTTGATAAAAATAATAAAAATTAAAACAGAAATAAATGAAACAGAAAAATAATAGAAAGAACCAACAAGAAATTGACGCTGAAGAGACTGAAAAAGCCATGAACCACTATGAAACCTAACAAAAGAAAAAAGGGGTATATGCAAATAAAATGAATAAAAAATGAAGAAGGCAACATCATCAGAGAACAAACTGAAATATAAAGGATAATAATAGAATACTATGGAAAACTATGCTCTAATAAATTGAGAAATACAGTTCAAATAGGGAAATTTCTAGAAAGGCACTACCTATTTAAACTAGCATGGGCAGAACTAGAATCCCCAGACATAATTTTAACAAAAATAATTTGAGTGAGCCATTAAAAAACTTCTAACCAATAAAAGTCAATTCATTGGTTGACACATAGTCAATTTATATGTCCCATTCAGTGACAATCCCTTTGGGGACACATTTTAAACTCTAGCCTGGAGTAATAATCCCAATGTGGATGGAGTTCTCTATTTCAGGACTAAGGTGAGATGTAGTGTGTCTACACCTTAATAGAGCATGTAGCTCAAGACAAGACCTTTCATATCCTTGGGAATATGTTCTGCTGAAAGACAAAACCCACTTCTCCATATGAAAAAGAGCCATATGCGAAGCAAGAACCCACAGAGCAATCTCAGGGCCATTGGAAGAAAAGCCACCAGTGAAGCATGCTGGAGATCTCTGTCTGAAGCGGCAGAGGCTCAGAGCAGAGCTTCTCAACATGTGACACGGAGGTCATAACACATCACAAAAGAGCCAGATCAAGACCCCCACAGCAGCTATTGAAGATTCAACTACTGGCTTATTCCCATCCAGAGGAATGAAGAATAAAAAAATAAATACATGTTGAAACCAATGGACTAATGGATCACGTGATCATCACACTCCACAAACGTAGACCATAAGCTATGCCCACTAACAACTGCTATCAAAAGGATCACATTGGAATGTCCCGCACAAAGTGGAAGAAAATGTGACACAAACCCCCAATCATTATAGAAACCAGATTTACTTGTAGGATAGAAGCTGGAGGGACTTCACAGCTATGGCCCTTAGGAATCCTTCAGGTATGGAAGGAAACTCTTACCTGTGTTAGAATGATCGACCATTTAAGATCAAGCGGGCAGAATTTCCCCAAGGACAAAGTCCAGAATGTTAGGAAAGATGAAGAAATAGACACCAGAGAAAGTGGAATTCATGATAGCACATTAAGAGTTTTACAACAGATGAGTTGAAACAAAGTATGTATAAAATGTTGAATACAGAAATGATGATTTGCTCTGTAAACTTTCCCTTAATCCACAATAAGCAGCTAAAATAAAAAGAAGAAAAGAGTAGCGCTTACTGTGTTCTGGTGAGTAGATTACATCTTGAAATTACCTTATAGTACAGAGTAGAACTTCCCTATAGGTTCTATAGGTGGTATTTTTCATAGGGAGGAGTCCTGGCTGTACAGTTAAGTGCAAATCTGCTGATTGAAAGGGCTGATCCACCGGCTGCTCTGTGAAAGGGAATTGTGCAGATCTGCTTCTGCAAAGCGTCCTAGCCCTGGAAACTCTGTAGGGTCGCTAGTCTACTCTGTCCTGTGGGGTAACAATGAGTTGGAATTGATTCAGTGGCTTCGTTCTTTGGAGGGTGTGGTTGCTTTTAAACAGTGTTATGGCACTTCATCACATAATATACAATCCAATATTCAATCATGTCAAGATTAGTTGCACAATCATTACAACAATCAATTTTAGAAGCTTTTCTTCTTTCTTGTACTCATTGTTATTAGCTCCCCATTGCCCCCCGCCCACTTCTCCTGCCACACCCCCAAGAAACCATTCATCCATACTGTCTTTCTAGATGGACCTATCCTGAATTTCATATAGAGAAAAACATACAATAACAAAATCAAATAGAGAAAAACCTCAATTGAAAAGAAGTAGAACACATTAAAAACTAAAACAGAGAAAGAGGTGCTTTCGCTTCTGTTACACTTTCTTTCCTGCTCATCTGGCTAAATCAGCAGCATAGACAGGCACTCAAACTGACTTCTCAGACCTGCCATGGTCACCCCTCCCGCCAAGCAGAAGGAGTGTGCAATTCAGATGTTTGACCATCCGACTACCGTCTCAGGCTTCAGGTACTTTTCTGATGACAGCTAGAATGAACAGTTGGGACTTCTTGAACTTTCTTGTTAAACGTGATTTTCTTGGAGAGAAATTTCCGTTGTGACTGATACATTTTGGCCTGAATTCTTCGAGGATGGCAGGACTCTCCTGGAACACTTGGTTCAGATTCTCTACTTTCTTTACAAAACACAGTGACACCATGTCACTTCTGACAACATGTCTAGAGTACCTGTGATAAAATCTTGACCTTCTTACTTCCAGGGAACATTCCGACTGGACATCTTCTGTGACAGATATTTTTGTTTTTTTTCTGGCGATCCATGGTATGCCCTAAATTCTTCACCCACACAGAGCTACAAAGTGCTAATATGAACATATTTGTTTTAATTATTTATTAACCATATTTTTTGTTCCTTAAAAAGAAACTAGAACAAATTTTGAATGGGTCAAGAGGGAGATCAAATGAAGAGGTATGAAATTTTAACTTAACTGCATCTTCAGTAATCCATTCCAATACATTCTGCTTGCTAACAATGCTATTCATATGCCTAGTCAACGGTCAGAGAGGATTCACCTGAGGCTTTAATACAAGTTTATTTCCTCTTCCCTTTTTAAAAACTGAAACAATGTTTAAATTGGTCAAAAGGAAGATAAAATAATAAAATATTACATTTTAACCTAACTACCATAATGAACTTTACAATGATTTTTTTGGTCTGATAACAAGGCTATTTAGATGACTGGACTATGGTAAGATGAAATTCATTGAAGGCTTAAATTATGTGTGGACACTGCAAATAGATTTTGGACTTCTATCATCCATAGCCTTCTGCAAACCAGGTGTTCACAATGAAAGCTCTGATACCATTTCCTCCTTGGGGTTTGGATTATATCATTTGCAATCTTTGGATCACATAGGCTTCTGTGCTTTTTCCACTTGGACTTAGTTGACAACTCACTTAGATGGCTGCTTGTTTGAAGACATGCCTTTAAAATTCTGGACACTATTCTTTCTGATAGCTGGATACCATATTGTGTCTTCAGTACACTCTGCTGTAACACCCATATCTTCAGCGATCTGTTGAAGGTAAGCACCAATCCATGTCATAAGAATGAAGTGTTTTTAGAATGGAGCTAGAATTAAGTTCAAGTCTCAAATCCACTCATATATACATATATATGAATTTTATATATGAATTTATTTTTGTCTCTGGTTCACTTTAAGACATTATATTCATTTCATCTCCTTTTGAAAGAGAACACTGCATTACAAATCATTTCCCTGTGGCATAAGATAATTCTATTGATAATGCCATTAATTTAACCAATTGTACATAATTTAAAACACCTTTGAAAAAAGACTTTGGACAGAGATTTATGAATTGTTGACTTGAACAGATTAAATTCTTAAGTAATTAAACACTCCCAATGGTAGAGCCATGCCTACCAGATTAATTCATGTCACAATACCTCAAGGAAGGCATTAAAATAGTAAGTATATGGTAGTCCCAGCCCTCCATTCATTGAGCACCCACAAAACAAGAGATTAGAACCAAAGTCCACTGACCATCAATCAGCTCTTTACCCTGGGGTTAGCAGCCATCTGCTTCTTTTCACTCTAGGATGGTTCAGGCCTAAGTCCTGTAAATACATTCTAGTTCACTTAGTGGGGTTTCCACATCTAGTCGTTCTGGTGGCCTATGGAAGAGGATGTTGTGGTTTTTGTTCACTCGTTTGTTTTATCTTTATGAGAATAGATAGCTAAGTATTTTCTTACTGGGATGTAGGCTTGAGCTACAGACCTTTAGCTGAGCACTTAGCTAAAGGACTTCCAAGGCACCTTAAAGTGGATGTGAGAGAACCTCACTTCATTGTATTATAAATAATTTGAAGGCTGAATGGACTACCTTCAATAGGAGAGAAGTTCAAAAAGTTCATGGAAAAAATATTTTCATTTCATATTCCGCTAAGCTTTGGAAACCCCCTCGTCTATATGGAATTAATAGGTTCATATATCAGTTATATAGAAAATTCTATTGCTGAAGATTGTGTTGTTCTATAGAGATTAGCATCCACAGGTAAAGAATTGGGTAAAAAGAAGAATTAAATTCAAAGGCACTGTTTCTTAGAGTGTGGCCCAAGAATTACCTGCATCAAATCACCTAAAGAAATGTATTAAAGAATCAGATTCCTGGTCCCGAAGCCACAGTCAGTAAATAACCAGTGCCCTGAATCTGCATTTTACTAACATCTCTATGTTGTATTTATGCAACTAAAATTTTTCAGTGATGTGAAAGACTAAATTAATGGTAGATTTTTGTATGTATGGTCTTGGCTTATATCTAACCAATTTTCATAGCTGAGATAAAACATAATCTAACAAGATGCTAATCTTTGAAGTAAATTTAAAAGCATATTAGAGTATATGGAACACCTTTTTCCTATAATAACAATTTGAATTAATTATTATTACAGTATTTGTACAAGTTTGATGGTATTCTATGAAGAAGTAACCAAATAAATATTTTTAAGTATTTCATAAATGGATTTTTATTGTCATTATAAAAGACTTTTAATGTCATTATAACCCCACAAAAAGCTCTCTAAATCCCTTAATTTTAGATTAAAAAAAATAACCACCCATCTGTCAGTTTGCTGTACTGTGTTGATTTACACGTTGCTATGATGTTGAAAGTCATGCTATCAGTATTTTAGATACCAGAATAGGAAGAACGACTTGCAAATTTTCTACTTGTAAACTTAGAAAATGTAACTCATATGGATCAGAATATGTCCAATATAAGGCTGGAAGATGAGTCACTTAGGGTGACAGGTACTAGAATTACACAGTGGTGATAGTAACAATCAATATAGTATACCAACAATCATGAAAATGACACTTAATGGGACAACATCTTTTCTGTTGAACATGAATTTACTGTGAATTAGAATTGATGCAACAGCAGTTGACAGCAACAACAAAGTGGAAATATATGTAAAGATTATCTGCTAAAAGGTAGATAAATAAACCAAATCTAATAAATGGTGATGGAGGTGGACAAATCTCTGGTTTCCCGATTGTCAAGAGGCAGAAGTCACTTGGCTCTCCACTCCATCCTTCTTTACATATTCTGACACCAACCTTTCCTCTCAGGCATTGCTTTTTAATGGTGAGTTGGATCATTGGTTTTAATGGCCATACAGATTCACAGACAATATTAACAAATTGGGGTAAGGTAATAGATTAAAACAAGTCAGAATCAGCAAACAGTAAGGATAGTCATTGGTTCACAGTAACACCACTCCTCAGCCAAAAGCCAAGTCTCTCTCTGGACCTCAGTCTCTCAACCATGTGGGTCCTCAGTTTCTGCCCCATGGTCAGTAAACCAGCCTGCCTATTACTGTCTCACAGTTCCACAGTCTCAAGCCAGAGGTAAGGAAGGTTTCATAGTGTCTCAGTGATGTTCCTCTAAATTTTCAGGCCAGAATCTTTGGTGTCTTTGGTCTTGGTGGCCTCTCTGCAACTTCACACAGAGATCTCGAATATACTCTTCAAAATGATCCTGTCATTCCCTCGGACACCCAGGTGATTTTAAAGGAAGTGTGGATATCTTTTAGCAGATCACATTGTTGTTGTTTTTAGGTGCCATTGAATTGGCACTGACTGATAGATGACACTATGCACAACATAATGAAACACCGCCTGGTCCTGCATCATCTTCATAATTGTGCCTAAGCCTAAGCCCATTGATACAGGCACTGTGACAATGCATCTCTTAAGGACTTTCTTCTTTCTCACTGCTGCTCCACCTTAACAAACATGGCCTCCTTCTCCAGGGACTGGTGTCTCCTAACAATGGGTCCAATGTATTTTAGACCCAGGCTTGACATTGTTGCCTCCAAGGAATACTCTGGCCTTACGTCTTCTAACAAAGATTGGCTTGTCAGTTTAGCAGCTCAAGGTACTTTCAATATTATTCTTTAGACCAGAATTAAAATAGATCAGCTCTTCTATAGTCTTTCTTATTCAATCTCTGATTCACATGCATGTGATACAATGGAGAATACCATGGCTTGGGTCAGGCCCACCTTAGTCCTCAAATTAGCATCCTTGCTCCTCAATTCTATAAAGAGGTCTTGTGCAGCAGATTTCTTTAATGCGAGACATCTTTTGATGTCTTGACTGCTGCTTCCATGAGCATGGATTGCGGATCCAAGTCAGATCCAGGTAAGAATCCTTGACAACTTCTACCTTTTGTCCATTTATCGTGATGTTACCTGTTGGTCCAGTTGTGAGGATTTTGGTCTTCCTTTCATTGAGTTATAAGCTATACTGGAGGTCAAAGTCTTTGATCTTCAACAGCAAGGGCTTCAATTCCTCCTCACTTTGAGCAAGCAAGGTTGAGTTATCTGCATACCACAGGTGGTTAATACGCCTTTCTCTAATCCTGATGCCACATTCTTCTTCATATAAACTTCTCTTGATTTGCTGAACATACAGATTGAACAAGTATAGTGAGAACTTGCAACACTGACACACACCTTTCCTGATTTAAACCATTCTGCTGTATTCCCTTGTTCTGTTCCCACAAATGCTTCTTGATCCATGTACAAGTTCTAAATGAGGACAATGAAATGTTGTGGAATTCCCGATCTTTTCAATTCTTTATCTGTGGATGCTAATCTCAATAGAAAAACATAATCTTCAGCAATAGAATTTTCTACACAATTGATATATGAGTCTGTTAATTCTATATATATGAGGGGGTTTCCAAAGCTTAGTGGAAAATGAAATGAAAATATATTTTCCATGAACTTTTTGAACTTCTCTCCTATTAAATGTAGTCCATTCAGCCTTCAAATTATTTATGATACAATGAACTTAGGTTCTCTCACGTCCACTTTAAGGTACCTTGGAAGTTCTTTAGCTGTGTTCAGCTAAAGGTCTCCAGTTGAAGTCTACATCCCAGGAAGAAAATACTTTATTCTCATAAAGATAAAACAAACGAATGAACAAAAACCACAACGCCCTCCATAGGCCACCAGAACGACTAGATGTGGAAACCCCACTAAGTGAACTGGAATGCATTTACAGGACTTAGGCCTGAATCATCCTAGAGTGAAAGGAAGCAGATGACTGTTAATATCAGGGAAAGAGTTGATTGATGGTCAGTCAACTTTGGTTCCACTTGAACTATATTTTTCAATTTATTATAGTTTTTCATAATATTCTATTATTATCCTTTATATTTCAGTTTGAAGAGATTGAAAATCCACGAACCACTATGAAACCTACCAAAAGAAAAAAGGAGTATATGCACATAACATGAATAAAAATTGAAGAAGGCAACACCATCAGAGAACAAACTGAAATTTAAAGGATAATAATAGAATACTATGAAAAAATATGCTCTAATAAATTGAAAAATATAGTTCAAATGGAAAAATTTCTAGAAAGGCGCTAGCTATTTAAATTAACATGGAGAGAACTAGACTCCCCGGACATAATTTTAATAAAAATAATTTGAGTAAGCCATTAAAAACTTCTAACCAAATAAAAGTCAATTCACTGGTTGACACATAGTCAATTTAGCCTGGAGTAGTAATCCCAATATGGATGGAGTTCTGTATTTCATGATTAAGGTGAGATGTAATGTGTCTACCCCTTAATAGAGCATGTAGCTCAAGATAAGACCTTTCATATCCTTGGGAATATGTTCTGCTGAAAGACAAACCCATTTCTCCATATGAAAAATGGGCCATGTGAGAAGCAAGAACCCACAGAGAAATCTCAGGGCCATTGGAAGAAAAGCCACCAGTGAAGCACGCTGGAGATCTCTGTCTGAAACGGCAGAGGCTCAGAGCAGAGCTTCTCAGCATATGACACGGAGGTCATAGACAACACAAAAGAGCCAGGTCAAGACCACAGCAGCTATTTAAGATTCAACTACTGGCTTATCCCCATCCAGAAACGAAGAATAAAAAAAATAAATACATGTTGAAACCGATGGACTTAATGGATCATATGACCATCCGACTCTTCAGAGTCAACTTCTTGCCTCAGTGGTTCTTTTTATTGTTTTCTGTTTCATTTTTTCTGTTTTTATTTTTATTATTTTTATGAAGTCACTGTAGACTTCTTTTGCTGTTATTTTTCTAATTATTGGTGATGTTGGGTAAAGGTTTAGATTTTGGTTCTTCTTTGTAAAGTATCCGTTTATTGCTGTTAATTGCCGTCTTAGCATTGCGTTTGATGTGTCCAAAGGTTTTGCTGTGTTATATTTTATATTCTTGTTTAATTCAACTACTTTTTAAAATTTCTTTTATTACCAGTAGTTTTTAAACAGGGTATTGCTAAATTTTCTTGTATTTGACTTTTTTCTTTGATCTTCCTTTTTTTTATTTCTAATATTATAGGGATGTGGTCTAGGTATATATTTTGAAAAAATCTTGATATTTTCAAATTTATTGAGACTTGTTTTGTGGCTTAGTATATCCTATTCTGGAAAATTTTCCACATGTGCTCGAAAAGAGTGTACATGATTCTATTGTTTATGGTGCTAAGTTGGTTAGTTGTGCTGCTTGAGTCTTCTGTGTCTGTTGACTTTCTTTCTAGTTGTTCTAGCCTTCATCGAAATATTATTGTATAGTTGTCTGTGTCTCTCTTCAATTCTGAAAGGTTTAGATGAATGTATTTTAAGGATCTTTTATTGGAAGCATTGGTATTTATTATGGGCATGTCTTCTTGTCCAATCGACCATTTTCAATCATTATATAATGCCCTTCCTTGCCTCTTGGACTGGCTTTTGCCTTCAAATCTATTTTATCAGCAATAAACACTGCCACCCCCCTTCCTTTCTTTATTTTTTAGATGACAATAGTTGGATATATATATTTTTATATCTTTTGGTCTGAAGAGGAATTCATGGGCTAATATCGAACTTATTGATTTGATCTGGTCTGGACTCAGGTGATTCATTGATGCATAAGTACTTCTTCATATAGATTTCTTGACATATATGAGTGTCAATTAATTTTTTTCTCTAGTCTACCTGGACTAACACAGCAGAGAACACCAGAAAGATGTAGACTTGTGTTTTATAGACCATGCCAAAGCATTCAACTGTGTGAAACAGAATAAACTGTGGATCACCTTGAGTGACTCATCTCGTCTTATATTGGACACATTCTGATCCATATAAATTACACTATCTAAGTTTACAAGTAGAAAATTTACAAGTCATTCTTCCTGTGCTGGTATTTAAAATATTGACAGCATAACTTTCAACATCATAGTAACATATAAATCAACAGAGTACAGCAAACTGACAGATGGGTGGTTATTTTTTAATCCAAAATTAAGGGATTTAGAAAGCTTTTTGTGGGGTTATAATGACATTGAAAGTCTTTTATAATGTCATTAAATTTTATAATGACATTAAAAGTTTGCTTATGAAATACTTTTTAAAATATTTATTTGGTTAATCCTTCATAGAATACCATCAGATCTAAACAAATACTGTAATAATAATCAACACAAATTGATATTATAGGAAAGAGATGTTCCAATACTCTTAATATACTTTTTAAAATACTTCAAAGATGAGCATCTTGTTAGATTACTTTTTATCTCAGCTATGCAAATTGGTTACATATAAACCAAAACAATATATACAAAAATCTACCATTGATTTAGTCTTTCACACCATTTATAAATTTTAGTTGCATAAATACAACATAGATGTAAGTAAAATGTAGATTCTAGGGTACTGATTATGTAGTGGGTATGCCTTAGGGACCAAGCATCTAATTCTTTAATACATTTATTTAGGTGATTTGATGCAGATAATTCTTGGGGCACAATTCTTGGAAACAGTACCTTTGAATTAAATTCTTATTTTTACTCATTTAATATTTTGGGGGTCCTTATCAAAGATCAGTTATCTGTATGCTGTGGACTTTATCACTGTATTTTCTGTTCCTATCCATTGGCCCATTAATCTATCATTATACCAGTGCCATGCTGTTTTGAAAACTGTGGCTGATGCCGAGGCAAAGCACTGGGGGAGTGCAGCAGAACAGCAAGGGAATGGAGCGGCAAGGTCCCCAGGGAATGCTGAAGGCGGACTTTGGGGCCAGGGCGTGGTACCCCAACAGACTGGACTAGAAAACACACCTAAAGGCCAACAAATGATCCTTGAACTAACTACAAGCTTTTCTTTCTTGTTGTGTTTTGTTTTGTTGTCAGTGGTTTGCTGTTGTTGTTTTGTTGTATATTGTTGCTTGGTTTTGCTCTGTCTTGTTTTTGTGCATGTTATTATCTCCACAGGTCTGTCTAAATAAGATAGGCTGGATGAACCATCCGGAAGAGAAAACAAGAGGACGGACAGTTCTAGGTGGACAAGGGATGGGGGAGGTGGGGGGAAAGGAAGTGGTGTTAACAAACCCAGGCAGAAGGGAACAAGTGATCCAAATTGGTGGTAAGGTGGGTGTGGGAGGCCTGGTAGGGCATGATCAAGGGCAATTTAACAAAGAGGTATTGCTGAAACCCTGGTGGGGACTGAGCATGATAGTGGGACAGGAGGAAAGTCAAGAGGAATAGAAGAAAGAGCTTGGAGGTAAAGAGCATTTATAGAGGTCTACATAAAGACATGTATATATGCAAATATATTTATATATGAGGATGGGGAAATAGATCTATGTGCCTATATATATAGGTTTAGCATTAAGGTAGCAGAAGGACATTGGGCCTCCACTCAAGTACTCCCTCAATGCAAGAATACTTTCTTCTATTAAATTGGCTTTCTATGATGCTCACCTACCCAACACAACTGCTGAAGACAAAGTGAGTGAATACGCAAATGTGGTGAAGAAAGCTGATGGTGCCTGGCTATCAAAAGATATAGCATCTGGGGTCTTAAAAGCTTGAGGATAAACAAGCGGCCATCTAGCTCGGAAGCAACAAAGCCCACATGGAAGAACACACCAGTCTGTGTGATCACGAGGTGCCAAAGGGATCAGTTATCAGGCATCAAAGAACAAAAAAATCACATCATTGGGTGCACACCTCCATGATACGATAGCTGCGGAAAAATGGATGCAGAAGCAAATGTGGCGAAGAAAGCTGGTGGTGCCTGGCTATCAAAAGGTATAGAGTGTGGGGTCTTAAAGGCTTGAAGGTAAACAAGCAGCCATCTATCTCAGAAGCAACAAAGCCCACATGGAAGAAGCACACCAGCCTGTGTGATCACGAGGTGTCGAAGGTATCGGGTATAAGGCATCATCAGAAAAAAAAAATCTTATCATATAGAATGAGGGGGGAGTGCCGAGTGGAGACCCAAAAGCCCATTTGTCGGCCACTGGAGATCCGCTTGCAAAGAGGTCTAGGGGAGGAGATGATCCAGTCAAGGTGTGATGTAGCACCGATAAAAATACAATTTTCCTCTAGTTCCTAAATGCTTCTCCACTACCCCCACCCCCCTGCCACTATCATGATCCTAATTCTACCTTGCAAGTCTGGCTAGACCAGAGGATGTTCACTGGTACAGATAGAAACTGGAAACACGAAATCCAGGGCGGATGATACCTTCAGGACCAGGGGTGTGAGTGGCGATACTGGGAGCGTAGAGGGAGAGTGGGTTGGAAAGAGGGAACCGATTAGAAGGCTCTACATGTGACCTCCTCCCTGGGGGATGGACAACAGAAAAGTCGGTGAAGGGAGACATCATATAGGGCACGATATGACAAAATAATAATTTATAAATTATCAAGGACTCATGAGGGAGGGGGGATCATGGAGGGAGAGAAAATAAAGAGGACCTAATGTCAAGGGCTTAAGTGGAGAGCACATGTTTTGAGAATGATGTGGGCAATGAATGTACAGATGTGCTTTACACAATTGATGTATGCATGGATTGTGATAAGAGTTGTATGAGCCCCTAATAAAATCATTTAAAAAAAGAAAGAAAACTGTGGCTGTAAAATAAGTTTTAAAGTCAGGTAATGAACACCCTCATATTTTATTCTGCTTCTTGAGGAGTTCTTTGCCAATTCTGGCCTTCTTCCCTTTCCATATGAGGTTGGTTGTCAATTTTTCCATTTCTTAAAAAAAGGAATGCAGGTATTTGTATCAGGATTCCATTGACTTAATATAGTGCCTTAGGTAGGATTGGCATTTTTACAATATTGAGTCTTCTGGTCCAAGAGCATGGGAAATTCTTCTATTTCTGAAGGTCCCATTTGGTTTCCTGTAATAATGTTCTGTAGTTTTCCTCAGACAGATCCTTTATTTTTGGTTAGGTATAACCCTAGATATCTCAATTTATACTTGACCATTATGATGGGTACTACCTTCGTGATCTCTTTTTCTATAATTCCATCAGTTGTATATAGCAGTCTAATTGATTTCTGCTTGTTGATCTTGTATCCTGCCACTCTATCATATTCCTATATAGCCTCCAGCACTCCTATTGTGGAATCTTTGTGGTTCTGAATATATAAAATCATATAATCTGAAAATAGTGATAGTTTCACTTCATCTTTCCGCAGGCAAATACCTTTAATGTCCTTACATTGCCTTATGTTATTAGCTAAGACCCCTAGGATGATGTTGAGTAAAAATGAGGACAAATGGCATCCTTGTCTGGTCCCCTTTTTAGTGGGAATATTTTTGTCTTTTCTCCATTGATTGCAATGCTGGCTGTTGGTTTTTCATACATAACTTGTATTATATTTAGGTAATTTCTTTCCAATCATATCTTTTTAGTGTCTTAATTAGGAATGGGTGTTGAATGTTGTCAAATGCTTTTTCTGCATCTAATGGTGTTATCATGTGGTTCTTGACATTTTTCTTATTAATGTGATGGATAATGTTGAAGGATTTTCAGATGTTGAACCTTCCTTGCACCCCTGCTATGAATCCCACTTGGTCATGGTGAATTATTTGTTTTATATACTTTTGTATTCCATTGGCCATGATTTTGTTAAGGATTTTTGCATCAATATTTATTAGAGATAACAGCCTGTAGATTTCTATTCCTCTGGAATCCTTGCCTGGTTTTGGTATCAGTGTTAGACTAACTTCATAGAATGTGTTTTGGAGTGTACCATCCTTTTCTATCCTCTGGAAGAGCTTGTGTAGAATTAGCATCAGCTTTCCCCTGAATGCTTAGAATTCTCCTGTGAAGCCATCTGGGGCAGGACTTTTTTGTTGGTAGTTCTTTGATAAGATCCATTTCTTCTTTTGCTATGATTCAGCTCAGGTTCTTTACATCTATATGAGATAATATGGGGAGTGCTTGTTTTTCCAAGTATTTGTCCATGTCTTCCAGGTTGTATTCATTGGAGTACAGACCTTCATAGTATTGTGTAATTAGGCTTTTAATTTCTTTAGGGTCTGTGATTAATTTCCCATTTTATCCTTCATTATGGATATTGATGTCTGCTCTTTCCTATCTTTTGTTAGATTTGTTAATGGTTTGTTGATTCTGTTAATCCTTTAGAAGAACCAACCAGCTTTTTACTGTGTTGAATTTTCCCATTATTTTCTAGTTTTCCGATTTATCTCTGCCATGATTTTTATAACTTCTTTTCCTTTCTGTGACTCTGTTCCAACTGCTGAAGGTTTTGTGATGAAGTATCAACCATAAATCTCACTTCCTTCTTCATAGATTCATGTATGGCTATCAAACTTCCCCCCCATAACTGCATTTGCTGTACGCCATAGACTTTGGTATGTTGTATTCTCGTTCGCATTAGTTTCTAAAAGCTTGCTTATTTCTTCTCAAATTTGTCCAGTACTCACTCCCTTTGAAGAAGAATGTTATTCATCCTCCAAGTGTTTTTAAATTTTTCTTTTGTTGGTTTCCAGCTTTATGGCACATGGTTCAGAGAAGGAAGTCTGAGTGACCTGTGTGTGTTTGAATTTACTCAAACTTGACTTCTGTCCCAGCATGTGGTCTCTTTTCAAATGTATGCCATGTGCACTTGAAAATGAATGTGAACTTCTGGGCTTTTGGCTGGAGAGCTCTGAATATATCTATCGGGTAAAGTTGTCTAATTGTAGAGTTTAACTCTGTAGCCACCTGTTGAGCTTTTTTTTTTTAATCACACTGATCTGTCTTTGTCAGAGAGTGGTGTATTGAATCTCCTATTACAATTGTTGACCTGTGATTTCTCTTTTCATCTTTTGAAGGATTTTATTGATGAATTTCACAGGTCTCATTTGGTGCTTATATGTTTATGATACTTGGTGGCTTTTGGTCTACTGGACAGACTCCTAAGCATTATATAGTGTCCATACTTATCTATTGATATGTCCTTGAACTTGAGATTGATTTTATCAGAGATTAGGATCACAACTCCTGCTTTTTAAAAATTGCCATTAGTTTGGTGTACTTTTCGCCAGCATTTGTTTCCTACCTGTTTTTGTCTGTGAGCTTGCAGACAACAGATAGATGGGCTTTGTTTCCTAAATCAGTCTGCTAGCTTTTGTCTTTAATGGGTGAATTCAGACCATTGGCACCCAGCGTTATTACATCCATCTGTGGATTCTTTTTTTGTCATTTGGTAACTTTTCTGTTAGATATTATCCTCCCTCCCTCCTTAGCAATGTGTTGTGCTTGTGGGCAGGGAAAGGGGATTCATTCTTGCCTTCTTTTCACCATTGTGTCAATGACGTCTTGGGGGTTGTTTTCAGTACAGTAACTTCTAGATAGTGTTATGACATGCTGTAGTCTCATGCCTGTGCTTTGTGGATGTTGGTCTAATGTCCAATGCGAGTTGGAAAGAAATTTTCATAATGCTGGTTTCTTTTTAACGTATTCTCAAAAGTTTTCCTTGTCTAGGAAAACTCTTACTTTTCTGTCTATTTTGATGTATAGTTAGGCAGGATACAAGAATCTTGGGCAATGATTATTCTGCTTCAACTTTTGAAAGATGCTACTCCCCTCTCTCCTCTTCTTCTTGGTTCCTGCTGATATATTCTTATCCAATTTCCCTTATAGGCGACTGCATTCTTTTCTCTAGCTACTCTTATGATTTTCTCCTACTCCTCAAAGTTGCATAATTTGACTACTATATGCGTGGTGTATTCTTCTTGAGGTTCAGTCTAATTGGTGTCTACTCTGCTTCATGGATGATTGTCTAATCCTCATTCATCAAATTAGGGAAGTTTTCTTCCAGGAATTCCCTTACTGTTTTGGCTGTTGATTTCTTCATGATGTCTTGTTCTGGTATCCAAAGATTTGAATATTTTTCTTCTTCATAGCATTGCTCATTGTTCTCAGGTTTTCTTCAGCTTCTTTGATTATGTTATACTATTTCCATTTCTACCAGCTTGTTGGTGAGGTCTCTTACCATATTCTTTGATTCTGTTGCCTCATCCCTTAACTCTTGGATTTCACTTTGGTATGTGGACTCTATCCTCTCAATTATTTCATCCTTTTTATTTATTTATTCCCTCATATCCTGTATAATTCTAAGCAGCATTCTGAAGATTTATTTCTGTGGTGGTTCAAAATCTGCTTCTATATATGTCACTAGGTTCAAGTCCTCCTTGGACATTGTGTTTTGTTTCTCATGCTTTCTTGCAGTGGCTGCTGATGTGAGTTGTTGTTTCTGTGTGGTGTTTTAATAGAGATCGGTGCCATTTTCCTGGGAGTCCAGGACCCTTGTGCTTTCTTTCTCAGATGCTAGTAAGATTAGCTCTAGGCAGTACCTTGAGCCAGGTGCACTGATAGTTCGAACGGTGTCTCTGTGTCACTGTTTCTCCCTAGATATCCATAGTTATCTATTTTGGAGGGCAGCACAGGTGGTGCTCTCAGGCACGCGGACAGGGCAGTCTCAAGTTAGTGAGAGTTTGTCTGGGCAAGCTGATCACCTGCAGTGTGGGCCAGCACTCATGGGCCATGGGGTGCATGGAGCACCTTAGTGAACCTATGTGCAGGCTATATACTGGCACTTCTGGTGAGCCTCAGCACCAGGCAAGTCATGAGCTATGGGGGAGTTATTGAAGAGACCAACCACATGCATCCCAGACTGACACTCACAGGGTTGCATGGAGCAACTCAGGAGACCTGTATGCAGACCAGTCACAGGCACCAGTCATGTGCAGCAGCACCAGGCCGGTTGCTATCAGTGGGAGAGGCCCTGAGCAGGCAGATTCCACACAGGTGGTCAGGTTTTCACAGGCATAGTTGGGGGGAGGGATCAACTGAGGGGACTGTGTGCCAGCTGGTCACAGGCGCCGCTTGAGATCAGCAGAGCCAGATTGATTGCAAGGAGCAGGGTGGCACTGAGCAGGTTGATTGCATGCAGGTAAACTAGAGTTCACAGACCCTGGTTAGAGCGGGAGCCACCCCAGGGATCTGTGCCCAGGCTGGCACAGGCAACATTCTGGCCCATGGCAAGGCCCAACATTCAGTGTCCACAATGGCTAAAGGTGCTTCTCAGGAGACCTCTGTGTAAGCTGGTCACAGGTGCTGGTCAGGCCGAACGTGCACACGTGAATAAGCAGTTATACAGGAGCCTCCCTCTGCATCTGTATACAGGCCAGTTGAAAGCCCTGGTCAGACAGAATGCACACAGGCATCCTGGTATTCCGATGCACTTCAGGGGTGGAAACTGCTCAGGGGACCTGAGCCAAGACCATGCAGGTGCTGGTGTGGCCAATCACAAGTCTTGGGCTTTGTGGCAAAACGGGAGCGGCTCTGTGGCCCTGTGCCCAGGCTGTGCAGGCGCCGGTCAGTCTGCACACAAAGCCCAGAATTCATGGTGGGAAAAAAATGAGCAGCTCAGAGGACCTGTGTGCTGACCAATCAGAGGAGCCAGTCTCAGGCACCTGTCATGCAAAGGAGCCCCAGGCTGGTCACAGGTTCACTGGGACCATACTACGTGTTGGGGTGGATGATTGGGGAACAGGATCAATAGGGGCCTCTGGGGCTGGGAAAAGCCAGAGAGCACTGGTGCACACTGCAGTGCTCGGAAACAATAGAGTTCGTGGTGCACTGGTCGCTGTGCAACAGAATCCCAGGGGTGCTCGTGTTGTGGCAAGTACACCTGTGCCGACTATGGGGGAAACTCTATAAGGTCCCTGGGGTGCTGTAAGACCAGGGTCAGGTTGGAACCCCCCAAATTGACCACCCCCAATGGCAAATCTGGCAACTACTCACTGGGAGCTGTAGACGCTTGTTTCTGCCTGGATGCCATCTTCCATGGAAGTCTGCCATTGGTATTTCAAATGCCAGCAAGGTCGCCCAAAATGAACAAGTTTCAGCACATCTTCCAGACCAAGAACAGCCATTGAAGAAGGACTCAATTCCCCACTTCGCAAGAAGAAGCTGCTGAAGCTCTTATGCCTACTTCAAAGCATTTTCAAATCCTTAAAGCCTAAAAAGGAAACAGTACATTGTTGGACACACTGCTGACAGATGAGTTCCTCATATCGCAGAGCACTGGAAATGTGACTGAAGAGGAGGTGATTTCTTGAAGGGGAATCGACCATAATGATGTGGGTCTGGAAGAGCCTGCAGGAGTAGAACCTTGGGGATCTTCATTTACTTATGATGCACGAGTCAAGGTTTAGAGAAACAGCTGCAAAAATATTCTAATGATTAGAACTTAGAATGTTCAAAGTATGAATTTAGGAAAATTGGAATTGGTCAAAAATAAAACAGAACGCTTGAAATTGATATCCTAGCATTAGTGAGCTGCAATGAACTAGTATTGACCATTTTGGAAAAAAAAACAAATTCGTATGATTTACTCTGCCAGGAATGACACAAGCAAGAGGAGTTACCTGACATTAACTATTTTAAACGATGTTAAATTCATTATGAAATACAGTGCTATCTGTGATCCAGCTATATCTATTCCACTTTCAAGGAAGCCCAAGCAATTTTCCTTTTGATGCACCAAATACAAAAGGTAGTGTTGAAGCAATTGAAGACTTCTACCGATGACTTCAGTTGGAAACTGATAGCAAGTCATGCCCCCAAGGAAAATGAAGGATAGCGTCATAAGTCATATCCTCTATTACAGAAGAGTTTAAAGATGTCACCAGGGAAACAGGGGGGTGGCTTGGCTCACACACTGTACAGCTCAGCACTTCAAAAACTCACTGTTATCGAGTGAATTCCAATTCATAACAACCCTATAGACCAGAATATAAATATCCCGATGGGTTTCTGAGACTGATCTTAAGATCTAAGGCTAAGATTAGAAACTGTGATACCCTTGATGTTTATACTCAATTAGTAGTCAGATGCATGTTTTTTTGGTTAATTATGTTTCTGTTTTATAGTTCTTAATGTATATATGGGGAAGGTGCTTGTTTTAAAAGCCTGAAAATTCAGCGGAGATAGCTATAGAAAACTTTAAGAACTTACATAATTTATTTTGATTCGTATTCTTCTGAATTTTCTTTTAAGTAGGATAACTGTATTTTCTTAAATATATTATTTTAAAATATTTTAAAATTTACAGAAAAAGTAGTATAGCAAGTTCCATATAATCTTAACATCTCCCCCTAATATCAACATTTAAGTAATTATAATACAATTATTGAAACCTAGAAATTAGCATTGTTTCAGCAATCCTAACTAGTTTATAAACCAAGTTGCGAGGTAAGAGCAATGTTGGCTATAATGAGGAGATCATGATACTCAGTCATTTGGCAGTTTTGTCATGATGTAATTTAGTAGTTATGTAATTATATAATATATAAAATATAATATATATAATATAATAGCTGTATGATGATATATTTGGCAGTTATGTAATGATGTCTAATCCTCCATTTTGTGATCTAATGTACAAATCATCCATTTGTATGATAATTTGTTCTTTGAAACCAAAGCATGTTGATAAATGAGGAATGATTGGATTGCCTTTTTATGGATTGCATTTACACGTCATTTCTCTGCATGTTTCCTGCAGTGACAATTCCTCACACTTTCTCTGTCTTTCATGACCCAGTTGAAGATTACAGCAAAGTTACACTTGAACTTTGAACTATGCTTCTCTGAGCTCTACAAGTTCACTTATACCCAGACTTTATTTTATTTGAACATTTTATTGGGAGCGCTTACAGATATTACAATCCTTAGTTACATTAGATCAAGCATAATTATACAATTGCTGCCATCATCATTTTCAATACATTTTCTGTCTTCTTGAACTCCTTGATATCAGCTCCCTTTTTATGCCCTATCTCCTCCACCCTACCACCCCGCAAACACTTACCATATTTTTTCTTTTGCCATAACTTACACCATCCCATGTATCCATTCACGTAAAATTCTAATGCTTGTTCCCCTAAAAAGGGTTACAAAGTCATCATTGCTATCAGTCCCAATTCCCCTTTTCCTCCCCTCCTTTTGTGTCCTTAGGGAGTCATTCATTATTGCCTTTACTGTTTCTGAGGAGAGCTCTCTTTCTTGAAGTCTGTGCATCAGAATCCTGATTATATCAATGTACATGTGCAGGTCTAACAAGATCAGTGAGGAAAAACCAGGGCCATAATAGTGGGAGTGGAAAGTTGGAAAGAACCAGAGAATAAGTATGTGTTTCATCAGTGCTCTACCGCACCCAGGATACATCATCCCTTCCTTTTGGCTCTTCTGTGAGGGACTGTCCAACTGTCTTATAGGTGGGATTTGGGTCTCCACTTTGCCTACGCTCCTTCCTGTCAATCTGATTGCGTGATTTGAACTTCTGATACCTATTCCCATCAACATCTTATGATCACACAGGCTGGTGTGCTTCTTCCATGTGAGCTATGTTGTTTCTCGGTTAGATGGCTGCTTGTTTGACTTCAAGCCTTTAAGACCCCAGACGCTATATCTTTTAATAACAGGCACCATCAACCTTCTTCACCACTTTTGCTACGCACCCATTTTGTCTTCCATGATCATGTCGGGATGATGAGTATCGCACATTGCCACATTATTAGCACAAACCATTCTTGTACTGAGGTAGGATTTAGATAGAGGCCAAAGTCCATCTGCTTCCTTCTTGTATTCCCTTATATGTATGCACATATATGAATACATCTATCTTTACATACATACATATCTATATTTATACTGGTATATATTATTTTTACCTTCAGTTATTTCCTCTATTTTTTTCTTTCCTCCTTCCCCCCTATCATGTTTACCCATTGCTGCCTCTTGGTAATTCCTCTCAGGTGCATCTCACTTGATCCAACATCACCAGGGACACTACACCCTCCTCATAAGTGGTTTTAGGTCCCTTGCTATTCCCTCTACTGCTCACTGGTTTCCTTCCCGTCTCCTCCTCTCCCATGCTCCCAGAACCATCGGTCCTGTGCCATCTCCCTGAGATTACTTGTCCTGTCCATCTTGTATAGTTAGACATCAAAAAGAAACCACAAAAACATAAATAGTTCCATGAACATAAATAAACCACAAAAAACATAAATAGTTCCAAAAACATAAATAGTTCCAGGTCTACCTGCTGACCTTTGTGAATTTCCCCGACCAGGTGCTGTCCCCAAAGTCAGGAGTCTGCTTTCAAGATTCCTCTGGGACTTCGTGGCGTTGTTTTCTTCGCTCATCTGTTGTACTCCCCGCTTGGGTTGCCCTCAGGTGGGGAGCTCAGGCCAGCTGCACTGCCTGAACTGTACCTTCAGTGCTGACCACCAAAGCGCTGTGATCTAAGGAGGAGTCTCGGGCAGGGGCCAGCTCTGCCATCCTCTCTGTGAACTAGCTGTTTGGAGCAGTGGCGTCACCCTCAGGGCTAGGTACATCAGAATGAGGCTTACACACTCTCTTTAACTCTTAGTTTTTCCCTATGTGAACAGGACAAGCCGGCTGCTCTCCCTGAACTGTATCTTCAGTACTGTCCTCTGTATTGCTGTCCTCAGAGAGGGGGACATCAGTCCTCTCCCTTAATTGGCTGCTCTGTGCAGGTGTGTCGCCCTCATGGATTGGTGCACCAGTATGAGGCCTGCTCTTTCTCTCTCTCCTTTCCTGTGGAGACATAAACAATACCCTCACCATGGGTGGGTTAACGCCCTGTTCTCCCAATGCCATCTCTTTTTTCTTCCCTCCTCCATCGGCCATAAAGGCATGACGGAGGAGGAAAAGATGTCTTTCAGCCCCAGTGCAATCTGTACCACATATATAATGTTCTTCTTCTCCTCCTTCTTCTTCCTCTTCCTCCTCCTCCTCCTTCTTTTTGTTTGTGATGCCATATGCATCCTTGGGTTTGGTCTTATCCCTGCCAGAATGCCTGGTCCTCAGTCCAGAAACTATGCCACGTGATCTTTTTCCCCTTACACCTGTTGTACTGTTTGAACTTACCTCAGTGGAATCGTGCTGTGCTTGTCCTTTTGTGCTTGGCTATCTTCACTCAGCATAATTTTCTCTTTCCACGAGGCGATATGCTTTATTTTTCCATCGTTGCTTTTTAGAGATGCAAAATTCTCCATTGCGTATATGTACCAGTTCTTAAATCCATTCACACGGACTTTATTTTAAATGCTATCTTACACTAATCATCTCTGTGTGAGCAGTTTGTCCCTACAGTAAATTGCAGTTAAAAGTGATCTTTTGAATTTCTGGCATATCTTACATCATGTTGAATGCAATTCCATAAATTTTTAATAACACTATTGGACTGGTATGAATTTCTACTTAGGATACTGAAAGTGCTCTCCAGATGGGAAAAAAAATTGGCATCCCAAGACAAAAGTAAATTGTCTGCTATGTACTGTATATTGAGGTCTGTGATCATGGCTGCCTATCCTTTGAAACTCAAAGCAAAGGGTATTTGTGAAGCTGCTGATGTAGTTACACCAGTAGGTGTGGTTATCTTATCCTTTTGGGAAGTTATCTTTTCTTTTTTCAAGTTATCCGTTGAATTATGACTGCATTGTTGTTAGCACCCATAACATCTGCATACTTTGCTCTGGGTGGACATAGACCAGATGGTCGTGAGTTTGGTTGGTTTTTTGGTACATTATGGAGTGTCTTTCAGCTGGGTGACACAGATATTGCCTCATTGTTAAATTTAATGTATGTTTTTGTTTTGTTTTTCAAGAAGTCAAAGAAATAGTTTCTTCTAGGTACATCTTATCAGGATATGTAATGGCAGTTTGTCTATTGCTAGAGATGTTAAATTTGATCATTTGGTTAAGATGGTCTTTGTTAGGATTCTCTTCTAGGAAGCTATTGTTTTATTAGTCTATAGTAAGTATCTTGTAGTGGATAATTTGAAACTATGCAAATATGCTATTTTATGTTATATTTCTGCTCATTAATTTAAGCATAGATCCAAGGTTTTTGTTTGCCATAGTTTTTACTGTGGTGTTTGTTTAATATATATTTTTCATTTACAAAATTCCATCTATATTTATTAATGAGAATTTCACTCTCAGGAAGACAAAGGCAGCTCTATGTTCATTGAAACTATAAGCCAAATTTCTGGCTTGTGTCTAACGAGTTTGGGTTTTTTTATCTCAGTGCACAGGTGCGGGTTTAGATTACATTGCTGAAGAGAAGAAGTAATAAGCACTACGGAAACGGAAAAGAATGATCAGGCTTTTGGGCTAGTATTAAATCAGTTTCTTCACAAAAGTGTCAGATTGGGACTTTGCTGCTCCACAGTGGAGACTTCGTGCTGGCGAAGTGATGTGCTACTTTGAAAACATTGTCAGTTACTAGCTCAGCAGGAGGCCTTCTAGTGACAGGGACGGACGCAACTGAGACATAGCATTGGCACTGGCCTCTGTCTTCCCTGCCGCTCCTTGCGCCCCCTTTCCGCTCTCTCCACTGCTACTCTTTGTACTCCTTAGCTGCTTTGTCTCTTCAGTCTGAATGTAAGGTGCACACACTACCTCTTTCCACGAATCTTCCCGTTCCTTTGACTGCTTCGGAAATGTTCCTGATTTCCAGGACGAAAAGGGAAAGATGCAGTCTTACACGGTCATGTTCTTACTGTTACCAGAATGTGAGTTCTTATATTACCCAAAGAGAGATTGCCTTTTGGAAGACACAGGGAACTGCAAGATAATATTTTTGAGAAATTCCTAAGGAGGAAGAAAATCCTTTCCAGCCTAAATGGACAGTCATGGTATTTTCTTATTTCTTACAAGCATATCCAGACATCCTGGAAGGTAAAAGCATAGGAGATTCTCAGGAATGTCCTCCAGTGGGAGAACTTCTGCAGGGAGCAGCAATGGGTTCTGGAAAATATAGTTACAAGATACTGACAGGTGGTCTGCCTGTTCTGTCTAAGCCTCCACTTTTGCTCCTTTGCCTTGTCTTGGCACTTTTCAATATAGTGTTTCTTTCTTTCTTTCTTTTTTGAGTCAGATACAGAAATTTTATTTAAAACAAATTTGTTTTGAAAACTAAAGTTTCCACAAACTCTCAAATGTTTTTTTCTATTTCCCAAAGCTAAATGTTTTCCTAATGGCCTCCTTTCATATTTAAACTAGTTTCTCAAGGATTTATCAATTTAATGTCATGAGTATACTTAATATTAGTATACATTAAAACACCAGTAAAATTTTAAAAAATAATACTTGATATATCCTTTGATGTATTTTTACTTTCCTGATCAGAATTCTGAGTTGTTTTTTCTGGCTCAAATTAATTCTTCTAAAATGATGATGATTACAATTAGCTCATTTTCCCCATAAGTTGTCTTTTAAATAGCACAGTGAGAATAACCAATTACCTATACAATTTCAATATGTTTTTTCTAAAGCAAGCAGATTTTCATATTTACAATTGAATTATTTTAAGAATATATTTTAAAGCATTAAGGTGCATATTAATTATTAATCAGTGCATAACAAATTACTACCCAAAACAATAGCTTCACGAGTCAAAACCTAGCTTTAACTTAGCTTTGCGCATCCATAAGCTAGTTGGGTAACCTGGATAGGACCACCTAGTTTCAGTATCTCCCACAAGCAGGGTGAGTTAACGTGTTGACTGGGCTCATCACCATCTTGAGTCTCAACCGCTGGAGCTACCATTGAGAAAGGAGCCAGTGAAAACTTAGAACGAAGACTTTTGTCCCATTAAATGTAATTTTTAAAGGTCTGTCTTCTTGACTGGTAGGCCCGAGTCCAAGAGAGGTATCTAGACTCCTCTCTGGTGCACTATCAGGGACAAGAACTGCTCACCACAGGTGCTCAAAACCTGTGTGCGAAGCCTCGAATGAAGTTGGATGAATAGAAGTACAGAAGGGGGTCCGCCTATGAAATTATTATTGAATAAATACATCACTCAAACATTTTACTACAACGAGATTAGTGACTTGAATTGTTTTTTGCTTTCTCTCTGACTTCCAGCAAAAAGCTCTCACACTCATTTACACTAGGAATATCTTACTCAAGTTGGTAACGAACACCAAACATAATTGGATAAAATACCAAACTTGGAATTGCCCATCTTCTCAGACTTCAGTGACAAGCCTTAGTAACCATTTTGATTTAATTGTCTTGTAAACATCATAAACATATTGCAAAACACTTGAAAAGTCCCTGCTGATTTTTTTCCCTACCTACGGCACTCTCCCCTCTTTGTCATTCTAGCATAATATTCAGTTGTAAGGAAGAGTCAGTGATAAAATAGCATCGAAGGCCAAATATTTCTAAACAAAACTGGTCATAATGTGTGTTGTAGTTAATCTGCTGTAAAGGTGGCATTAAAAAAAGAGAAAGAAAGAATACGAAAACTGGAGCATGGGAGCCACAGGGGCCAGCAGTCACTGAATACATTGGCTACAGTGCCCAGAGCTTCTGGACGTGTGTTTTGTTATGTCATTGTAAAAATACACCCGGAGCAGACAGATCACACCTTTCCCATGTTCTACATAAAGTTACAGTAACCTTTCCACAGCCATGCGGTGTTATAACAATGTGTCAAGGCCGTTTCAGATTTAATGGTAGAATTCACAAGAGAGATAAACTTTGGGCGGAGCAGAAATGAATGTCCCTTCCCGTTGAGAAGAAACAGGGCGAACCCAAACGTCAGCGGCCAGAAGAGCAAAGTCAAACAATCGCTTGCTATTTGGGGTTTCCTCAGGCACTGCTGTCTGACTAGACGGAGGAGACTAATGCCAGATGTAGGTTGTTGCTGTATATTTTTTTGCCAGCCCAGGGAAATATTTAGCTAAATTTTTTAAAAGACAGAGCCTCACCTTCTGCTACTTACTTTCTGCAAACTTAAATGTGTATCTTCACCCATAAAAAACAAACTTAGACCAAAACAAACAAAAATTATTATGAAACAAATAAAATAGAGTAAAAAAAGTTAAATAAAGTTGTCTCTCATCTAAGGTTTCTTGGTTTACCTATGTCAATTTTATTGATTTTTTTTCATATTTGTGTACAGCTTGTTAGTGTTCAGTCCCTGTCCAGCAATCCTTTCTCCAACATCTACTCCCACTGGGTCTGCTTAAATTAAGAATAAAAATATTGAAGCCGGAATTTCCTTTTCCCCCTTAATTTCCCCCACTCTTCATCCCTTGATTTTAGCAAGTGTTTACTGAGTATTTAGTCAGGTGCTTTAATAAAGCTTTAATAAGTGATCTTATATAAAACAAACAAAAATCAGTTGAGAGAAATTAGCGTTTCCAAGGTCTTATCAGTAGAAAGTGGTGGAGTTGAGCTTCATCCTCAAGTTCACTACTAACCCTGTTATTAAACATTAAGTAATAGAATCTCTTAGTTGTGTGTAAAGAGCACAGAATACCAAGATTCATGGTTTTCTATATATATATGTGAAAGGTGTGAGTGGTTTCATAAACTCAGAACCCTACATCAGACATTTTCCCAGACAGCATTCTTATAGCAAGTCAGTGGACAGCTGAGCATTTTAATCAGAGAGCTAGAAACCTTACCTTTCCAAGACAGACTACTAGAGCTTGATTTGATGAAACATTGCTTAGTAGTTTTCTATGTTCAAGTTACTGAAAGTTACTCTCCAATGATGTTTTGGGTCTCTCGTATGTACAAGTGAGAGAGCTTTAGCATGTAACTAAGGTGACCATCGGGAAGGCTGCAAGGCAGTCCTCTCTGCTGTTCACCTGTGTTCTCCGGCACGCGTAGATTTGACATTGCTCAGCAAAAGGCTCTTTGTTTTGTCTACTTGGGCCTGAGCTCAGTATTGTTTGAAAGAGTTTGTCTTAGCACAGAAGAAAATATTGCCCTGAAATTTTTATTTAACCGGTGTCCCTATGAAACACAGATGTTTAAATAAAACTCTCCAGACACGAGATAAATACCAATGATCTTTTCTTTCTTCTGTATTCACCGAATAGTCTAAGTTATAAAAGATGAGTATGTTGAACACATACACATAAACTTGGAAATGTTTAACTACTTTTGGGCTGGTGACAGCAACATTTTGCATGAAGTAACTTGTGGTTACAGCTTCAAGTGGCATTAAACACTGTGTTGGGGATCTTAATCTATACTTCTCAGGAGAAATGCAATCATTCTGACTCTTCCCTGGCAGTGTGCTGGTGTAGTTTTATTTCTCTCTTTATTGATAATACTTTCTGCTGAACACTTCAAAAGACTTTCTTGAGATTTTGCTCTGTGTTAGAAGCAAGCTCTTCAACTTCAGTTATGTAAATAATGCCAAAATTACATAACGTTCTTTTTTCTTTCACTAAAGCAGAGCATTCTCAGACTACAGAGGAATCCTCCTGGGAAATTTAATATTGCACAGGAGATTAAAAACTGTTACAAACTAGACCCTAAAAAAGGATTACAGGGAAGTAAGAATTCCGAGCATGGCAGGGCATCCTTCCCTTCATATGAGGGTTTTACTTTGAGTGTTGCTTGCTATTGAATTTTGCATTATTAAACATTTAGAGATGGGTATTAATTTGACCATAGTGCCACAGATGGCCATGCATGTTCACAGGCATTTATGTACATCAGTAGCTTGCTTCTCAAGGAGCTTCTGATACATTCATGTTAACATCTCTCTCTCTATATATATATATATCTATATATATATCCTTAGCCCCAAGTCTCTCATGAATTAGAACTTAAAATTCTTATTTTGTCCAAATGAGTCGGTTGATTTGAAAATTTATGTCAACAGAGGTACGTCCAAGTTGTTCTGGTGGGGGGGGGGAGAGGCACTTCCCCATATTGGGATAAATATGTCTAAGCATACATGGGAGGTAGGGTGGTTCGGAATCATAGCAACCCTGTGTAGAACCAGACAAAACACTGCCAGGCCCTGTGCCCCCCTCACAGTTGCTGTTTGTTTGCGCTCATTTTCCGGCCTCTGTATTAATTCTTTTTATTCAGGGCCTTCCTCGGTTTTGCTGGCCTACTCTTCTGCCAAGCAGAATGAATGTTCTTCCACAGAGTCTGAAATATTGTCCAAAACATGCCCTCTAACTTGAATCGATTCAAGTCATTTTGCTTTTACTTTACAACTCCTTTTGTAGAGAGGGCTGCGATGAATCGGAATTGAACTATTAGACACAGAGTGATACACTGTGAGTAAACTGGAGTGTCAATAATCATGTTCCCCCCCCCCCCAATTTCTGGCTGATTCAAATGGTAATCAGTGTGGTTCCACAAATGGTTCCAAGCATCACCAAGTCTAATACAATTATAAGGAATCCATGTAAAATATTTAAGCAGAATCAGACTGGAATCTGAGAATAACTGAAGGAGATATTTATAGCCCGAGTTTATATAACCTGGGAGTAAAAACCAAAATGATACAAAAACCTATCTGATACTCATGACATGAATTGTGCATTTTCCAATAACCTAACCGTTATAATTAACTATGATTCTAAATAATACATGTACTAATTAAATTTATTCAAAATGAAGTAAAAGAGATGGCTGTTTAGGTTTTAGATTCATTGGGTATTAAAAAATGTCATAAAAAGATCACTGAAGAGGGAGGGGGAGCGGGGAGGGAGGGGAAAAATGAGGAGCTGATACCAAGGGCTCAAGCAGAAAGCAAATGTTTTGAGAATGATGATGGAAACAAATGTACAAATGTGCTCGACACAATAGATAGGTGTGTAGATTGTGATGAGTTGTGTGAGTCCCTATCCTCCATTAAGTGATTTAAATAAAGAGAGAGATCACTTAACATATGAGTGCTAAAACCAAGTGTGGTAAAGAAAGCAGACGGTGACTGAGTACCATGCTTGGGGTACTAAAGGCTTGTGCTAAAACAAGCAAACATCGAAGTGAAGCATCATCTGAGTCCACATATAAGAAATACGATAGCATATATGATGCAAGGCCTGTAAAGAATAAAATCCAAATATGGAGGAGGGAACCGCATGAGAGTCTGAGTTCCAAGCACTCAGTTTGCAGAAGGCTATGGACGACAGTGAAAGCTCAAACGCAGTTGCAGGCTCTCCACATGGATCGAGCCTTTGGAGCCTCCCCTCCAGCAGGCTAGGGGTGTGAGCACCGTTGGTGTCAGAGCACATTGTGAAGGGAATTATTGCATATGTAGTTGGCTTAAAATCTGACCCCTTATCATTTGACCTCCCTTTTGACCCTTTTTAATTTGTTCTTATTTTTCATGTTTGCCTTTTCCCCCTTTGGAGGATTTCCTCTGTTTTATGTTTCCATTGTTTTCTTGCTTTGTATTGCTTTTCTATGTTTTCTGCATACGAAATCCAGGATAGGTAAATCCATACAGACAGTAACTGGAGTAATCATTTCCTACAGGCATGGTTGGGGTGGTAAAAGGGAAATGGGGGCTTACAACAATGAGCACATGAGAGAGGGAAATGTTCTAAAATTGACTGTGGGGTAATTATTTTTCAAATCTTTAAAAAATGTATTTTATTGTGTTTTGGTGAAAGATTTCACAGCAAATTAGGTTCTCATTTGACATTTTCTACACAAATTGTCCAGTGACATTGGTTACATTATTTTCACCATGTGTTGATATTCTGTTTACAAACTGGCTGTTCAGTTTCATATAGCTGACTTTTTAATTGTTGAGAATACACACACACACACACCAAAATATACACCAATTCAACAGTACCAATAATACCAATTCCACATGTACGACCCAATGACATTGATTTAGTGCTTCAAGTTGTGCATTCATTCTTGCCTCCTCTTTTGATTTCTCCCTCTCCCATAACATCAACTTACTGACCCCTAAGCTATCTATCGAATCTTGTGAACAACTGTTCATTGATCCGATATATATCTGCTCGAAGCAGATGTTTTACTAGTTAAGCTAAACTTAAAAAAACATTTTATTAGAACCTCTTACATACATAATTACAATGCAGTGGTCCATTAGATCAAGCATAGTTGTACAATTGTTGCTATCATAATTTTCAATATTTTCTTTCATTGTGAACTGCTTGACATCAGCTCCTTTTTATCCTCTCCGTCCCCACCTCTTTATTCCCTTCCAGCCCCCTGAATTGTTAATATATTATTATTATTATTATTATAGTTTTATGCCATAACTTATGCCTTCCTATGTAGCCATTCACCTGAAATTCTGATGTTAGTTCCCCTCATGTGGGTTCATACAGTCACCATTGCTATCAGTTCCCCCTCCCTACCCCCTTCCCATACCTTCAGGGAGTCATTACTCCCATTACTGTTTCTGAGGAGTTTATCTATCATGGATTTCATGCATCAAAAGACCTTAATTGTACCTATGTACATATGCAGGTCTACCAAGATTAGTGAGGTAAAATTAAGGTCACAATAGTGGGGAGGAGGAAATTTTAAAGGACCAGAAGATAATTGTGTGTTTCATCAGTGCTCTACTGCACCCTGGATATATTATCCCTTCTGTTTGGTTCTTCTGTGAGGGACTGTCCAATTGTCTTATAGGTGGACTTTGGATCTCCACTTTGCCTATGATCCTTCCTGTTAATTTGATTACTTGTTTTTGAACTTCTGATACCTATTCCTCTCAACACCTCATGATCACACAGGTTGGCATGCTTCTTCTATGTGGGCTATGTTGTTTCTCTGCTAGATGGCTGCTTGTTTCACTTTAAGCCTTTAAGACCCCAGATGCTATATCTTTTAATAGCCGGACACCATCAACTTTCTTCAGCACATTTGCTTATGCATCCATTTTGTCTTCAGCGATCATGTTTGGAAGGTGAGTATCATACATCACCACATTATTAGAACAAAACATTCTTGTACTGAGGAAGGATTTAAGTAAAGTCCATCTGCTTTCTAATACGTATATATACAAATCTATCTTTATACATATCTATATACATATCTATGTAATTTTTTATTTCTGTGTTTTTCCTCTATGTAATTCTGGCCACAGCTCAAGTTATGATGTCCCCTCCTAAGATGACAGTGATATTGAGGACAGTACTGAAGGTACAGTCTGATATCTTCAAATAAGTAAGAGCAGCTGGTCTGTCCCATTCATATGGGAATAAACTAAGAAGGAGAGAGAGCGAGCGAGAGAGAGGTGAGAGAGAGAGAGAGAAGACCACATTCTGGTGCACCATGCCCTGAGGGTGATGGCCCTATTCAGAGCAGCTAGTTCACAGAAAGGGTGGCAGAGATGGTGCTATAGAGGACAACACTGAAGATACAGTTCAGGGAGTGTGGCCAGTCTGACCTCCCCACGTGGGGGCAAACCAAGAGGGGAAGACAGCAGATCAAGCCTGGAGAAAAAGCCACGAGTCCCAGAGGAATCCTGAAAGCAGACTTCTGACTCAGGGATGGGGGTGAGGCATGGCGGGGCCGGTGCTTGTTACCTCCTCTGAACTGGTTCAGAGACATTCACAGAGGTCAGCAGGTAGACCTGGAAATATTTACATATATATATATATATATATAATTGCATATATATTTGTTTTTTCTTTTACTTTTTGATGTCTATCTATATAAGATAAAAGCAATTTCAAGGTGACAGCAATGGGACCGATGGTTTGGGGACTAGGGGGTTTAATGGGAGAGGAGGAGATGGCAGAAGGGGAGCAGTGAACCAATATGCCAGAGGGAGGGGAATAGCAAGGAGTATAAAATTGATAGTGAGGATGGTGTAGACTCCCTGGTGGTGTTTGATTCATTGAGATGTACCAGGTAGTAATTACTGAGAGGCAAACAATGGGCGAACATGATAGTGGAACAGGAGGACATAACAACTTTTTAATATGATTGAACTATTGAATTTAATATATGCAAATCAAATGTCAATGAAACTATAAACAGAGAAAGACAGAAAGGAGGGAAGGAAGGAAGGAAGGAAGAAAGAAAGAAAGAAAGAAAGAAAGAAAGAAAGAAAGAAAGAAAGAAGGGGTCGTGAAATATGTGTAAAAACTATGCTGTGGCCTCAGGGCCACTTTTCTCTTTCCTTGCAAACATCACTTCAGACTCTTAGGAACTCAGAAAACGAGGGTTTTATGACATGGATTTGTCATGGGGTTCAGCTTCTTGGTGCATGTAGAAAAATGAAGAAAAATCTTGCCTCTATATTGACAAAGCCTGCACCAAAATAATTGGATTTGGAAACTTGGTAATACGAAGTTCCCTCTGGTTGCAAAATATCTAAATCTGTGGTGCCTTGATGTTTATCCTCCTACTTGGCATATGTTCCCCCTAGTATGTTTGGTTTCTTAGAGACATAATAAGATGAGATAAAGATGAGCCCTGCCAATCTGATTTTAATGAATAGAAAGACACCTGATTTGCATGTGTTGTGTGGTGAGAAGGGCTGGGTATGCTTGACAATGATTGCGGTTTACAGTTACATCACAATCGATAAAACAACCAGCATGGTTGACTCACTCCTCGTAGACGACTGAGCAGATTCACTGGTGTCCAAACTGTACTGAACACAGTCATCCGTGGTTATAGGATTGAAAATTGCGTGATGGAGAAAAGTATGGGGAAAGAGTCTTGAACTTGGGTAAACTAAGGCTTGATTATTCTTCAGTGTTCTTATTTTTCATTCCATATGATTGTGTATTTTGATATTTAAGAAAATGATTTCTGAGAGCTTCTTGGGGACTCGCAGCATCTGCGCTCGGCTGATCCAGCGCCCATCTCAGTGTCTGCAGCCGCCTCCACTTCCTTCCTGGGCGACGAAAACCAAAGGACAGAAATCCATCATGTCTATCCTGAAGTTTCACGCCAGAGAGATCTTCGACTCCCATGGAAATCCCACTGTTGAGGTCGATCTTTACACCGCCAAAGGGCTCTTCAGAGCAAGAAGCTGAACGTTACGGAACAGGAAACGATCGACAAACTGATGGTTGAGATGGATGGAACTGAGAATAAATCAAAATTGGTGCAAATGCCATTCTGGGTTTGTCCCTCGCTGTGTGCAAGGCCAGAGCTTTTGAGAAGGGAGTCCCCCTACACCGTCACATTGCTGACTTGGCTGGCAATTCCAAAGCTATCCTGCCAGTGCCTGCTTTCAATGTGGTCAACGGCGGCTCCCAAGCCCGCAACAAGCTGGCCATGCAGGCGTGCATGATCCTCCCCGTGGGAGCAGTCAACTTCAAGGAAGCCATGCGCCTCGGGGACGAGGTGTACCACAACCTGAAGAACGTCATCAAGGAGAAGTATGGAGAGGATGCCACCCATGTCAGGGATAAAGGCGGATTTGCCCCCGACATCTTGGAGAACAGAGAAACCCTGGAGCTGCTGAAGAACGCTATTGGGAAAACTGGTGATACCAACAAGGTGGTGACTGGCATGGACGTAGCTGCCTCTGAGTTCTTCAGGTCTGGGAAATACGACCTAGACCTCAAGTCTCCTGATGACCCCAGCAGGTACATCTCACCTGACCAACTGATAGACCTGTACAATTCCTTCATCACGAACTACCCAGTGATGTCTATCGAAGACACATTTGATCAGGATGTCTAGGACGCTTGTTCACTGCCAGTTCAGGGACCCAGGTGGTAGGGGATGATCTCACAGTGATCAACCCGAAACGAATCGCCAAGGCCGTGGGCGAGAAGTCCTGCAACTACCTCCTGCTCCAAGTGAGCCAGATCGGCTCCGTGACTGAGTCTCTACAGGCGTGCAAGCTGTCCCAGCCCAATGGGTGGGGCGTCCTGGGGTCTCATCGTTCTGGGGAGACTGAGGATACTTTCATGGCTGACCAGGCGGTGAGACTCCGCACTGGACAGATCAAGACTGGGGCACCGGGCCGATCTGTGCGCCTGGCCAAGTACAACTAGATCCTCAGAACTGAAGAGGAGCTGGGCAGCAAGGTCAAGTTTGCTGGCCAGAAGTTCAGAAATCCCTTTGCCAAATAAGCTGGGCAGGCAGATCTCTAGTAGTCCCTCCCCGAGCCTGTCCACATTCTCTCCACTTCACTAGAGCTTCCCTGCAGCCAAGCCAGGCCAGCTGGACAGCTGTTGAACCCCCAGCTTTGTGATCCTGTGACAGCCCAACTCCTCGCCCTTCTCCCCAGCTTCCCATCAAGTGTCCCAGTGTCATCCCGAGGTGTCAACAGGCAACATCCCCAGTGCTTTTGTTTTCAAAATAAACATCAGTGACTCCTAAAAAATTTATTTCTTTGGGAAAAGTACAAAAAATATACCCAAACTTTTAAAATACTGCTTATTTTCTATTACAAATAATGCTCTTGTTTTGTGATTAAGACATTTCACTTTCAGTTGTCTCTATTTCTCTAATTTATGGCAATGAGTTTTTAAAAATCCGAAAAGCCAGGGAGCTTAAGGAGCTCTGACTCCAGAGTCGAGGATGATCAGTCGTCATGTTGTAAAAAGGATAAAGCTGCAGCCATCGTCAGTGGTAGAAAGTGCCAGAATCTTATAAATTAAGATGTGGAGACAAGGCAATGTGTTTCCAATGTCCCCTCACTCTTCCACAACAATCCAAATCCCTAGATGTGCTACTTCTCTGTGTCCCAAATAAACTTTATTTCTAACAACCTCTCCTCTTTTTCGTTGACTCTCCAGGCCATTCTACTCAAAATTCCCTTCAGCACGATCTTTGAATTTTGAGTTTTTGTTACTGGGTTACACTTATGAAGTATTTTTAGCCTTTTATTATGATCTGGTAAAAGTGCACAAGGCAAGTTAGGTTTCCATTCAACAATTCATACATATTTTGTTTTATGACACTAATTATGATCTCCATAATGTAACTATGGCCTTCCCATTCATTCCCTGAGCTTACCATTTCCATTCATCCTTCTTTCCTGATTTCTGCGCTACAAACCTTGGGCAAATGTGGCCCTTTGGCTCTTATTTGGATGATTGTTCTACCTGGTGTATAACTCCCTGGTGTTACTGTTCACCTTAGAGGCCCATTCTTTGCCTAAAAGTTGAGCCATAAGGGTGAGTTCCAGGCTTGAAAGACCACAGTGTCAGGAATTTGAAAAGTCCCTATCAGCAAAATAAACTTGTCCTTTTAAAATAATTTTTTGTTTTGCTCCGCATTTTCTCCAACATTATCCAAGACCCTCTCTTCTTGTAGAGTGGATATCAGTGGTAGCCAGGCACCATCTAGTTCTGGTGTCAGAACCATCGGGGTTGAAGTACAGAAGGGTCTCTTAGACCCATGGATTACTTCTTTCAATGTGTCTTTGAGATCTTCCCTTTGCTTCTGGTGGAGATGGACCTCTCATTGTCTCTCATATAACCACGCACAAACTCTTAAGACCACAGTCGAGATTCACCACAGCAGAAACTAGACCATTGTCTTCGTGATCTATATTCGTCCAGTTTACCTTGCTGTTCCTTGAGAGGATGGTGCTGAGACTCTAGGCAGAGCCACTCATTCGCCTCAAGGTGTTTCGGACTATGGCTAAAAAGTTTTCATAACTTAGTCTTCCATATGCTCTCTCATTCAAAACCCTCATTGCCATCGAGTCATTGTGTTACATTGTCCCTACCCAGAGACCCCGTGCAGGGCAGAATAAAGCATTGTCTGGTTTGCTCCCTCCTCACAATTATTAATGTTGCATGGAGCTCATGGTTGCAGCCAAGGTGATGAGTCAGCTCATTGTGGATCGTCTGCATTTTCGCTGATTCATTGATGCTCCGATTTACTAGGCATGGTATCCTTTTCCCGGGATTAATTTTGCCTAACATGTGTGTCCTGTGAGGCCATGTTTGGCAATGCTCACATCTAAGGAGCATCCTGGTGGTACTTTTCTCAAGAAAGGGATGAGTGTTCTCCTGGGCTCTATGGCTTGGATTTAACCATTCTTTCAACATTTTTTGTTAGCACCATAATTCAAATGCATTCACTCTCCTGCAGATTTCCTTATTCATTGCCGAGTTTATAGATGCACATTTTGTGATTGAAAATACATTGGCTTGGGTCAGGCACACCTTAGTCCTCAAGTGACATTCTTACTTTCAACACTTAAAAGAGACCCCGTACAGCAGATTGGCTCAATGCAACATAGCATTTGACTTCGTGGTTTCTGCTCCCATAATGATTGATTGTGGATCTAGGCAGAATTAAATCCTTGACGATATCAATCATTTCTCCATTTGTCATGATGCTTTCTATTTGATCCATTTGTGAGGATTCTGGTCTTCCTTACACTGAGTTGTAATCCACGCTGAAGGCTGCATTCCTTGATCTTCATCAGCAAATGCTTCAAATGTTCCTCACTTTCAGCAGGTGAGGGTTATTAGCTACATATGATTGGCTGTTAATAGGCCTTTTTCCAATCATGATGCCATATTCTTCTTCATATAATCCAGCTTCTCTGATTATTTGCTCTGCATTCATATTGAATAAGTATGATAAGATACAGCCCTGAAATTCACTTTTTAATATTAAGGTATGCAATATTGCTTTGTTGTGCTCACACTACTGCCTCATGACTCGTGGACAAGTTCCTCGTGAGCACATGGAAGTGTTCTGGAATTCCCATTCTTCTCAACGATGTCCATAATTCGTTATGATCCACAGAATCCCATGCCTTTGTATAGTCCATGAAACATGAATAACTATCTTTTTGGTATTCTCTGATTTGAGCCAAGATCTAACAGACATCAGCAATGGTATCCCTCATGCTGCATCCTCTTTCAAATTCAATTTGAAACTCTGGCAGCTTCTTTTTGATGTACTACTGCAAGAATTTTTTAATGATCTTCAGCAAAATTTTACTTGCATATGTTATAAATGATATTGTTCTATAATTTGTGCATTCTGTTGGGGAACCTTTCATTGGAATGGGCACAGAAATAAATCTGTTCAGTTGGCGAGGTAGCTGCTTCCAAATATTTTGGCATGTGTATCTCTCCTAGATAGTTGGACAAGCAGCTGTCTTCCAAATTTCCTGGCATAGATGAGTGAGTGCTTCCAGTGATGCATTGCCTTGCTGAAATATTTCAAACGCGAGTCTGCCAATTCCTGGAGCCTTCTTTTTCACTAAGGCCTTCAGTGCCGCTTGGATGTCTTCTTTCAATACCACTGGTTCTTTTTTTTCATTATGTCAATAACTTTAATTGAAAATTTTCAATTTTATTTTTTCCATTTTCCCTCAGAGCCACATGGCTCATGCACTACAGTTTGCCAACCCCTGCAATAAGGATGACAGTCACCCCCAAGCCCTGCAGCTAGGTGTGCTGTTACAAGGCTCCTCCGGAGCCCACTCGGAACACAAGACAAAGAAAAGAAGAGTATATATTGAAAAAGTTTATATTTAGCATTAGCCAGCTGGGCTCACTTTAGATGATTCCAATTTTGTTGGCAACATCTAAAGCGTCATAGTCAGGAGCCAGTAGAATATATGCCTTCTTCACCCCGTCAGGCCTGATCAATGTGTTGACCTTGGCTACGTCAATGTCATAGAGCTTCTTCACAGCCTGTTTGATCTGGTGTTTGTTGTCTTTGACATCCACAATGAACACAGTGAGTTGTTATCTTCGATCTTCTTCATGGCAGACTCTGTAGTCAAGGGGAACTTGATGATGGCATAATGGTCCAGCTTATTTCTCCTGGGGGCGCTCTTCCGAGGGTATTTTGGCTGCCTTCTTAGTCTCAAGGTCTTGGGCCGCCGGAAGGTGGGTGACGTGCGGATCTTCTTTTTTTGTGGCTGTGGACGCCTTTCAGCACGGCCTTCTTGGCTTTTAAAGCCTTTGCTTTGGCTTCCATTTTGGGAGGGGCAGGAGCTTCCTTCTTTGCCTTCGGCGCCATCTTCGTGAAAAGGGTCTCCAATCCTACTGGTTCTTAATCACTTGCTACCTCTTGATATGGTTAGATGGTCACCAGGTCTTTTTGCTACAGTGACCCTGAATAGTCTTCCCATCTTCTTTTATGCAAAGTTCAACATATTCATGTACATATTTACAGCACATATAAGTACACATGTAGAACTATCCTCTGCCAAACCTATAGACATATGTGTGTACAGTTTCATTTGTCTTCCTTCAACTGTTCAGTTGTGTGTGTATCTGTGTACTTGCAGGCTGCTGTTGTTGCTGTCACTGCAGTGTAGTGTCTGTAATCATATTGACATCCAGTGTCTTCAGCTCTTGTGTTTCTTGCACTGTCTTCCTTCTCATGGCGAGACCCACAGCCAGTGTACGCACCGTGTACACAGTGCGTTACAGAGACTATTCAGCTTTACGGGGGCAGCAAGCCTCAGCTTCCTTCCACAGAGTGACTGGTTGCGCCAACTGCTGACCTTGCATTAACATTTTGGGGTACACTTTTTAGTAACATTTCTCTTTCCCACTTCTTTTCAAGTGCTTAAATTAGTTTAGCTCACTTGTTAACTTCGAAGTCCATATCCCTCAGCAAATTTCTCCAATGGCATACATTGCTTGATATCTCGACTGCTGCTTTTATGGGCATTGATTGTGGATCCAAGCCAAATACTATCCTTGACAACTTTAATGTTTTCTTTATTGTGATATTGCTTGTCAGTTTAGTTGTGAGGATTTTTGTTTTCTTTGTGCTGAGTTATAATCCATTCCGAAGGATATAGTCTTTGACCTTCATCATTAAGTGCTTTAACTCTTCTCCATTTTCAGCAAGCAAAGTGGCGCTAACGGCGTATCACAGATTATTAATGAGTCATTTTCCAAGCCTGACATTGGATTCTTCATATATTTCAGCTTTTCATATTACTTAGTTAGCATACTGATTAAATAAAACAAACACACTGCCATTGAGTCAATGTGAATCTATAGAACAGGAACGGTGAGTTTCCAACATTGTAACCCTTTTTGGGGATAGAAAAACCCTGTCTTTCTCCTGAGGAACAGCTGGTGGTTTTGAACTGCTGACCTTCTGGTTAACAGCTAAATTTATAACACTGTGCCACAGATTACATAAATACGGTGAAAGGATACAACACTGACACACATCTTTTCTGATGTTAAATCATGCAGTATCCACTTGTTCTGTTCAAACAACTGCCTTTTGGCCTATGTACAGGTACGGACAGAACAAATGACGTGTCCTGGGATGCTCATTCTTCACAATGATTTCCTTAGTCGAATGTCTTTGCAGAGACACTAAAACATAGACTAGCATCCTCGGGGCTAACACCTAGGAAAGATAGAGGAGACGACAAAAAAGAGTAAGCAGGGAAAGCGGTCAAATGTCCACTGAATGAGATTTGTGAATGGAAAGAGCGAAAGCAAGCAGACTGAAGGATTGGGTGATAAGCACTTCCCAGTGCGTGTGAATTTACCAACCCAAAGGGCTGCTCCAGCTCATAGACTGAACATTGGAGTGGATGGCTGGAGAGAGGCAGTTTCCTCCTCTGCTTAAGTAGCAAGAGACCTGGGCTCCAAAGCTGAGGCAGACCCAGAAGGCAGTCACAGCTGGATGCTGTCAGTTGTTTGTTTTGGCTGCCGCTGTGAGAGAGCCTGGGAAACACATGGCCTGTCCCTGCAGTAGAGCAGGGAAGGCCAACTGAGAACAGATCGGAGTGTACATGGACTGATAATCGGCACATAGGCAAAGAAAGGATCAACCGGAGATAGGACAACCACTGACTGTGGTGTGTAATGTTTTTCCATGTGTGGATTTAGAGTGTATATTTAGGATTAAAATTGTCTAGCAACTCTAACAAATCAACTCTTCTTCAAATAGAACAAATTTCAAGAATGTGAGAAACATTAAGAACTGCTATGGCCAACTCAAAAAAGGAAGTTGTGTAAGAAAGAAGGTAAAGCTGAAGCAAACCCCATAACATTTGATTCCACCTGCTCCTTCTACAGATGTTCACTCTACAGATGTTCATACAGCTTTCCATAGGCTCAACTCCAATGCTTACTATGATCTTGTGACAGAATCTGGACTAGCAGCCCACTTTTTAAAAACTCATGCAAAACTCATTTAAAAACTCATGCAAGGACTCAGACGCTTTCATCAAGAACCTATTAATGTTCTGATAAATTTAAAACCAATGCTTGAGAATCATACAAAATAGAATCTAGAAAAGTATATTTAAATATATCCCTATGTGAGAAGAGTAAAAGAAAACCAGTCTTATTGACAATTTATTCTTTAAATTAACTTTATTAAAAGGGCAACTAAAACCAAATGAGTTCTAAAAATAAGTGAATGAGCCCACTTTATGATTTTGGCAGGCTTAACGAATCTCTCATAAACAATTTTAAAGTTATTATATTGAAAGATATTAACTATGGCTTAACCTAATTATCATTCTTAAAATATAACTGAAAAAAATATATATGCAACTAAAGTAATTTTCTTATAATGAACAAAGGATGACAAAACAAATTCAAAGGTCTCAGAATTGCGAGTAATTTGTATAAATAGTTGTAATGAAGCTCCAATTTAATTGTCTCTGTTGGGATGGTAGTAATTTCCAATTATAGCCTACTTGAAGATTTCTAAATATGTACCACATCACTTATCCCTTGCTGGGTAAGCACCATAGTTTTATTACTGTTTAACTGTTACAAAATGTTGGATTGTAAATGTCAATTGTGTAATATATTTGCACATAAAAATTACACATTGGAAATGTTGAAGCTTAATCACTTAGTCCACCAAAGTCAGACAGACTGCAGGGCATTATTTAAAGATATCTTAGAAACATGGCCTTCCAGAAGATATTGAAACACACATGCATTATCATCAAAATATAAGTAGACCTTGGTAGAAATCCTGGTGAGCTACATTTTGCTACAAAACGTGATCAAGATGCTGAAAGGCTCAAGTTACTGAACAAAGAGATTGGTTCAACTTCCCTGGAGCACTGCTCCTGTAACTATTTTGTTTGTTGAAGGTCAACATGCAAATATTGCTGAATGAAGTGCTTAATATTCTTTGTGAGGGTGGTGGTGGTGGTGGTGGGAGGGCACTGAAAGGAAATAGATAACAAAATTCAGCTGCAATTTAAAGTGCCTAAAATTTTTTAGCAGTTTGTAAATGTACAGCCACTGCACCACAATGGATAAAGAGTCCCACAAAGAGTGACAGACTCTCAGGAGGCGGGAGGGAAAGTGGGTAGAGAGGGGGAACTGATTATAAAAGTCTACAGATAACCTCCTCCATGAGGGACAGACAGCGGATAAGTGGGTGAAGGGAGATGTCAGACAGTGTAAGATATGACAAAATAATAATAATTTATAAATTACCAAGGGCTCATGGAGGAGGGGGGAGTGGGTAGGGAGGGGGAAATGAGGAGCTGATATCAAGGGCTCAAGTAGAATGCAAATGTTTGAGAATGATGATGGCAACAAATGTACAAATGTGCTTGACACAATGTGTGGATTATGATAAGAGTTGTCCGAGCCCCCAATAAAATTATTTAATTATTAAAAAAAAAAAGAGTGACAGTCTCAGAAACTCCCGGGAGCAACCCTGCTGGCTCCAACCACAAGGTCAGCAGTTGAGATCACCAGTTACTCCCAGGAAGACAGATGCGGCTTTCCACTCCCATAAAGAGTCACCTGGACTTCCCCTAGGGGCTCTATGAGTCAGAAAGGCTCGAGGGTGGGAGTTTGACATGGCTTTCAGCAGGCTGGCAGCATCAGAGAGCAGCCTCGGTTGGGGAGTAACTAGCGTTGGGCTGCGATGCGCAGTCTGGCTTTCTGAATAGTTAGTCTCAGAAGCCCCCAGGACGTGTTTATGCATCAGCTTTGACTGGGTGGCAGTGAGTTGCGCTGTAGGATCAGGAGAGTCTTTGGTGTCTACCCATCACCATTGAGTTGCTTCGTCTACATATTACAGGTTGGAATGAGCCTTCCTCCAATCAGGATGGTGCATTCCTTTTTCTATCGTTCAATTTTTCAGATAATTTTCTCAGCATGCAGATTGAATATGTACGAAGACAAGATACTACCCTGGCACATCCTTTGCCAGAATAGCAGCAACACACAAGATAGGATAGTATGAGAAACTGACAAAGAAGTGGGGGAGCCACCTGGAAAGTCAGGATGACACAGAAAAATGTAATGTACACACATACACAAAGAATATAAAACAACACAATGAAAACTCCCAACAATAATCCATTACCTTCTGCATGATGACCATCCCTGGTGATTATCAAAAGGAGCCTGGGCTGCATAGCGGTTATACATTAGGCTGCAATCAGCCAAGTCAGCAGGTCAAAACCACCAGTTGCTCCTCAGAAGAAAGATGAAGCTTTGTAATCCCTTAACGTTATAGGCTTGGAAACCCACAGGGGCGGTTTTGCCCTATGGGGCCACCATGAGTCAAAATTGGCAGATAACAGTGAAAGTGATTATAGAACAGTGAGTGAGATACAGTTGGAGAGAGGACAGAAGAGGGGTTTTGCAGAGCCTTGCAAATAAGGCCCACTGTTTTTGTTTTTATACAACAGCCAAGGGAATGTTTTGATGAAGTTTAAGTAGAGAAATGATGTGAATAGGGCCAAAAAGTTTTGAAAAGATTGTTCTGTTTACAATAGAATGATCGAATGGAATGGGGAAGGTTTAGAACACAAGTGGGTTGGCCTTTGAATTGTGTCGATTTGGGCACTAGTGTTGCGTTCTGGTCAAGGGTGCATATGGCTATACTAGAGCAGGGGCTGTGAATAACAACATCATCACCAGAGCAGGTGGTAGTTTTAGCACTGGGATTGTCTACAGTGTTGGACAAGTGATGACTATTTGTTACTCGGAGGAGATGGCCATTCAGTGCAAGTTGGCCAACGATCATGTCATTCACTGGGTACAAGAATAGGAGTGTTCAGATGTGCGGAAGAAGAAGATTTAGTGTTAAGTATGAGATCATGTAAGCTTTCGTGTTCAAATATCAGGATAATCTTTTGACATAATAAACCATAATTCAGACTAGACTTATGAATGTAGATATAAATCAAAGAGACTTGACATAGATACGATATATTATAATCGATTCCATTGTACCCAACAAGAATTCACTTACATATAATTCTAACATGTAACATTTATAATGAACTAGAGGACAGTGATCTATTATTGACCTGGGTGAAGGGTTCATTTTAAATCCTCCAAAAGATTTTAGTAGAAATTGGTACATTTAAAATGTAAATTGACCAACTGACTCTGGGTACTAAACAATAACTTACCTTGATAATGGACTCAAATTGATTATTATTTTATTGGACATCACTAAATAAGGTGTTAAATTAATTTTTCCCTTTCATATTAAGAGAAGTGGGATGTTTTCAGGTTTTGTAGAGACATTAAACTACAGGAAAGATTTTAGGTTCATATCTTTTAGGGGACTTACTCAGGCTAAGAGAGTTTATCTAAAAAGTTAAAATAATGTTAGTGGAAATGACCACAATTATGTTAATTACTATCTTCAAGTATTTAATACCAATAAAATATTTCTGTGTTTTCAAGAGCACTTCCAGATAGAGCCTTACATCTAATTTCTAGGAAATATTAAGCAGACACTTCAGATTCTCATAAACATTAGAGCCAGGAAATCTCTTAGAGTGGAAAGCCTCCTACTACATTTTTCATATCAAGAAGCAATTATGCAAGGGAAAAGACAAAGTGACCCAATAAATTGGAGAACAACATATGTTTAGCATAGCATACATATATTAAAAACAAGTTTAAATATCACATATCAGTTAAGCCTTCCAAGATTTTTTCTTCAAAACCCAAGGAAACAAAAGGAGACTTGGGTTTGAAACCTTGGATTATAATTCATGACACTATAAAAATCTCATCTCACCTGGTAAATCTCTTATATCACAGACCTGTGAACACAGTTCTCTTTTAGACACGAACTTGCGTGACCCCTTTCAGATCACTGAATCTCTTTCTTCAACTGGTCTGTCCTGTGGACACAAAGAAAGCTTTAGCAAAATCAACCAAATGCAAACAATTCTGTCTGTAGATAGTCAGAAACTGTCATGGGAAGTACACTTCAATTAGTAAAAGGACAAGGGATGTTCACTTGAGAACGGCCACTTTGGTTTTTTCAATCTTGTGACTAAACACCAGAAATAATACTGGAGAACAGCCACCTCGGACTTAATGCCTAGTCTTCACCAAAGTCCTAGCCAGGTATCTAAGCATCAAAACACCTGCACCATAGCCCCGAGTCAGGGTTCCTTGGGTTTTACCGAATCAGCAGCTTTCCAAAGACTTTTCCCACGTTTTTGAATCTTGTACTTCCTGATCGCTGTTCCTTTCCTTAATCAGGTAACTCAGCTGGCAAGATCACGGCCTAGACCTTTACTTGTTAACATCATAGTTAGCCCCACGCTCGATTGGAAGAGGAGATGTGCCCAGTCCTCACTGTTAGAAATCATTTTCACGATGCTTCCTCTGTAACCCCATCGTCCCCTGCACCTGCATTCCCTGAACTTGGGCTGTCTGACAAGCACCGTGTTTGTTATGTGTTTCTTAATTAACAAGTGGAAAAAAGTTATTACTGTCCTCATTTCCTAAGAAAGAATACTAAATCATGAAGATTGGTTACCTTGGCTTAAGTTATTTGGTTAATAAAGTATAGAGAAATTTTCAGAACAGAATCCTGCCTCCAACTCTGGCATGGGCCTCCACTGTTAGCCTTTGTCTTTTTTTGGGGGGGGGGGATTCTAAGCTTCCTCCAGGCAGAAAATGAGATTTATATATCTTTTTTGTATCCTCTATCTTAAGCGATTTATTCAATCCATTTGCTGATCAAATACTTAGAGATGCTAGGTTATAGAAAGAGGAAGGGGGCTTCACGATGGGAGGATGGCTTATTAACCACCTGAGATATGCAAATGACACATATCACTGCTGAAAGTGAGGACCTGAAGCACTCGTTGATGAAGATCAAGGATTTCAGCCTTCAGGACGGATTACAACTCAACACATAGCAAACCCAAATCTTCACAACTAGACCCACAGGTAACATCCTGATAAATGGAGAGGTGGTTGAGGCGATCAAGGAGTTTGCCTTGCAGCAGTAAACCTATTTCACAAGATCTCTTTAAAGTATTGAAAAGCAAAGAGGTTACTCTGAGGACTAAAGCATGCCTGACCCAAGCCACGGTACTTTCAATCGTGACCCATGCATGTAAACGTTGGACATTGCTAAGACAGATTGAAGAAGAACGAATGCACTTGAATTATGGTGCTGGGGAAGAATATGGACATTACCATGGGCTGTCTGTCATGCAGCAAGTACATTGACAGGAACTTCCAGAAGTTCAGGCCAGATTCAGAAAAGGTCATGGTCATGGAAGGATATCATTGCTGATGTCAGATGGATCTTGGCTCAAAGCAGAGAATACCGGAAAAAGGCTTACGTTTGCTTCATTGACTATGCAAAGGCGTTCAACTGTGTGGACCAGAATAAACTGCAAATAGCCTTTAGAAGAATGAGAAGAGTGAGTGGGAATTCTGGACGCCTTCACTGTCCCTGTTCAGACATCGTACACGGATCAAGAGGCAGTTGTGCAAACAGAAAACGGGAACACTGCGTGATTTCAAAGTGGAAAGGTGTGGGTCAGGGCTGTATCCTTCACCATACTTGCTCAGTCTCTATACTGAGCACATCACTAGAGAAGGTGCATTCTAAAAAGAAGAAAGCAGCATCAGGGTTGGGGGAAGGCTTGTTAACAACCTGTGGTGTGCAGATGACACCACTTTGCTTGCTGTAAGTGAGGAGAAATTAAATCAAGGACTGTAGCCTTCAGTGTTGAAGGAAGACCAAATCTGCACAAATGCACCAATAGGAAACAGCATGATAAATGGAGAAAAGGTTGAAGTTGTTAAGGATTTTTTCTTACTTGGCTCCACAATCAATGCTCATGGAATTAGCAATCCAGATATCAAAAAGACCTATTGAATTGGGTAAATCTTCTGCACAAGATGTCTTTAAAGGGTTGAAAAGCAAAGAGGTTAATTTGAGGACTAATGCGTGTCTGACCCAAGCCTTGGTCTTCTTCATGGCCTCATGAATGTTGGACATGGAGTAAGGAAGACTGTAGAGGAAGGGATACCTTTGAATTGTGGTGCTTGAGAAGAATTTTGAAAGTACCCATGGACTTAAAAAGCAACAAACTGATGTGTCTTGGAACAAGTACAGCCAGAGTGCTCCTTAGAGGCAAGGCTGGCAAGTCTTTGTCTTATATCTTTGGACATATTGTCAGGAGAGATCAGTTCTTTTTTTCCCAATTTTTTTCTTTCTTTTTAAAAAATGTTTTATTAGGGGCTCATACAACTCTTATCACAATCCATACATACATCAATTCTGTAAAGCACATCTGTACATTCATTGCCCTCATCATTTTCAAAGCATTTGTTCTCCATTTAAGCCCTTTGCATGAGGTCCTCTTTTTTCCCCTCCCTCCCCGCTCCCCCCTCCCAAATGAGCCCTTGATAATTTATAAATGATTATTTGTCATATCTTGCCCTGTCCAACATCTCCCTTCTCTCCCTTTTCTGTTGTCCATCCCCCAGGGAGGAGGTCACATGTAGATCCTTGTAATTGGTTCCCTCTTTCCAACCCACTCTCCCTCTGCCCTCCCAGTATCGCCCCTCACACCCCTGGTCCTGAAGGGATCATCCGCCCTGGATTCCCTGTGCCTCCAGCTCCTATCTGCACCAGTGTACATCCTCTGCTCTATCCAGACTTGCAAGGTAGAAGTTGGATCATTATAGTGAGAGGGAGGCGGAGAGGAAGCATTTAGGAACTGGAGGAAAGCTGTATTCTTCATTGGTGCTGCATCACACCCTGATTGACTCATCTCCTCCTCTGAAGGACATCATATTTGATAAAGTGAAGGGGCACCAAAAAAAAAGTGCCCTCAAGGAGATGAACTGACACAGTAGCTGCACCAGAGGGCTTGAGCAGAGGAACCATTGTGGGAACAGTGTAGGACAGGGTAGTGTTTGGTTCTGTTATGGGTTGGCACCTAACAACAACCACAGGGACTTCCAAAAGGACCAATACATTTGTCTTGGTAGAAATACAGCCAGAAAACACCTTAGAGGCAAGGATGGCAAGACCTGGTGTCACATACTTTGGATATGTTGTCAGAAGAGACCAGTGCTTGGAAAAGGACACTGTGCTTGGTAAAATCAAATAAAAGGGCAATAAACCTGAGAGAGGCCCTTGACAAGATGGATTGACACAGTAGCTTCAAAAACTGGCTCAAATGTAGGGAGAGTTGTGAAGATGGTGCAGGACTGGGTAGTGTTTCATTGGGTCGGACACGGAATCAACTCCAAGGTGCCCAAACCAACCACTGCACGTTGCACAGACTATGTGCCTTACTTTTGCACAGAATAGATTGTTGATAAATAGTAATTGAATGTACGGGCCTTCTTTTCTTCCTTTTTCTCCTAATTAATGTGGTGAACTATTTTTCAGAATGGACAAGATCGTGAGCTCTAAAAAGCATTTTTAAAAAGTCATTTTATTGGGGCTTCTTACAGCTCTTATAACATTCCAAACACTAATTGTAGGAAGCATATTTGTATATATGTTGCCATCATCATTTCCAAAATATTTTCTATTGAGCCCTTGATATCAGCTCTTTTCCCCTCCCTCCCCCACCTTCCCACCCACATGAATCCTTGATCAATTATATATTGTTATTATTTTGTATCTTATACTGTCCATTGCCTTCCTTCACCAACCTTTCTGTTATTCATCCCCTTTGGTTGGGTGGGTGGGGGGCTGTATATCCAATCTTGTGATGGGTTCCTCCTTTCTCACCCTTCCTCCTCCCTGACCATTCCCCTTCGCTCATGATATCGCTATTCCCACAACTGTTCCTGAGGGGTTTATCTTTCCTGAATTCCATGTGTCAAGAGTCTTTATCTGTACCAATGTGTGTTCTTTGGTCTAGCAAGATTTGTAAGATAGAACTGGGTTATGGTAGTGGGCAGGAGTAAGTATTCAGGAACTAGAGGAATGATGTGTGATTCATTGGTGCTACACTGCACCTTGGTTAAATCACCCCTCCCTTATAACCTTTCTGTGGGGGTACATCCAATTGTCTACAGATGGCCTTTGGGTCTCCTCTCCAACCCCCCTCATTTGCTTCGATACAGTTGTTTGTTTTGGATCTTTTGATACCAGATACCAAATCCCTGATCCCGTCAATACCTCATGATCACACAGACTACTGTGTTTCTTCCATGTGGGCTTATTTGCTTCCCTGCCAGATGGTCACTTGTTTGACTCAAGCCTTTAAGACCCCAGACGCTATACCTTTCGATAGCCATGCACCATCTACTCTCTTCACCACATTAGCTTATGCATCCATTTTGTCTTCAGTGATCTTGTTGGGAAGGTGAGTATGAAAGAGTGCCAGGTTATCAGAACAAAGTGTTCTTGTGTTTAGGGAGGCCTTGAGTAGAGGCCCAAAGTCCATCTGCTATCATAATACTTAACATATAAATGTATGTACATTGGCCTGTATCCCTTTCATTATAAATTAATATATTTACATATATACATGCCTATAGCTATACTTCTATAAATAGCTTTTGCCTCCTATTTCCTTTTACCTTCTTCCTATCTCACTATCATGTTCACTCTCCATTTCGCTCTGAGTGTTTACCATTGTATCCATAGCAATGAGTGTGAGGTGTGGCGTATATAAAATAATTTTTTGAATTAGATTAAATATATCTACTTGCAATTAAAAGTACATGATGTCAAGACTGGTCTCTTAATAGAAATCCTCACTGGCCAAGCTGGTGTAGACAACAATTGGTTTGAGTAGCCAGAAAATCCCTCTCTGTCAATCCAGCGAAGAGAACAAAGGAAATAAAAAGTAATACAATTTCCCATCCATTGACATTTCAGTTCCTGGCTGGCATCTTATGGACACTATGATAATTCGGTGGTGAAATCTACTACTATCAATAACAATGTTGTTTGTTCCAGATTCCTAAGGGCAAGTCCATTTACCATAGAAGGCAGATACACTTTTTCTGGTTTGGGTAATATTAGTCTGGTTTTCTGAGGTCTTAGCAAAGCAATACCTTACGGGGAGTGGTGGTGGGGAAGCAGCTTTGCTGTATCCAAATAACATTATTTCAATCAATAAAAAATCGCCACAAACCTAAAATTTAAAATACTTTTGATTTTGACAGAAATCTTAAAATTATTGGACAAATTCTTAATGATCAGTTTGAATGGATTGAAGACTTTTTCACCAGTCATTGGAGTTAAACGTCTCACCGGGTTTGTTTTGACATTTCCTAGCACGAGGAAGTGACCGATGAGCACAGAGGAGAGGCTCTGGTAGAGTCTGGAGATTAGTTGAGCTAATTTGATACTATAGGAGGTTGTAACTTGTATTTTGTGTACAACTAACAAAGTGAGGACGTCAATGGCTCCAGATCTTTCTCCCTGCCCCTTTAAAGGAGACTGATTTGACTGACTTCAATCACTCCTCTTGCCATAAAATAAAACATAAAATAAATAAATAGAGAATGATTAAAAAGCAACAAAACATAATGGTATCAGAGAGTACGAGAGAAAAAAGAGAAGGGAACTGGATATGAAGAAATCCACAAAATGGATAATTCATTCCAAATTAAAAATCAGCAGAATTTCTTTTAATACACAGTTGATTAGTTAAGCATTTTAAACTATAATTAGTATTCTTTTGTAAAATGTTTGGTTTCATTTGAATATTCTTTGACTTTCTCCAAGTTTCTTTTTGTGCTGTCTTGAAAGATATCTCTGAGGAGTCTTACATGTAAGTGAGTGTAGTTTGGTTTCTCCAATGAATAAAAGCCATAACAAGTTTCCTAAGTGCTATCATTTCTCTCCTAAGGAGACCCTGATCTGCATAAAGCATCAAAATAAATAAACAAATAACAACTCAGTTTCTCCAATGGCATAGCATGTCCTAAGCCATGTCCCCCAAACAAATCAGGTAGGTTATTTAAAAACATTAACAGGCAGCACGTTCTACATTAATTTTCATTTTCCATGTATTCCCAGAGCTCCAGTTATTTATAGTTCTTTTCCCAGAATAATTTGTATTTTAAATAGCTACAGTTTAAAGCTACGGGAAATGGCTTTCAGGATCATTCAATATGAGGTCTTTTTCTCCTCTTTATCCATTTGTGTAGGAAAGAAGAGATACTGATAAAATAATACAGAGAGAATCAGAGTGTGAAACTATGATCTTCACTTATTAAGCATCACACAAAAATAATAACTTTATATAGCACGTTGCAAACCCAAATTATGCTTTTCCATATGCTACCAATATTGTGCTCAGAACTGAGGTCATGGTCAAGTGATGATCAAATAGGAGTCTGCCTCACTCTCACCAATCCCAAATTCACCAATCCTTAGGTACACCGAGCTCAGAGAGAAGAATTTGATAGACAAGACAGACCATGACACAGTCTCTCTTTACCTCCTAAGCATTTAGTTCCTTTTACTGGTTCCTTCAGTTGCTCTCTACGGAGAAAGACGAGAAAGGGGAGGCTGCATGGAGCTTTATTTTGTCCTTGTCCTATGGCCTGGCTCATTTGGCCTGACGAAATCAGGCACTGTTGTGCATAGGTGCCACCAAGTTGGTTCTGACAGTAGGGACACCAACTTCAACAGAACGAAACGCTGCTGGGTCCTGGCCCACCCTCCCGATTGTTTGAGCTTATTGTTGCAGCCACAGTGTCAGTACACGTCCTTGGGACCCACCTCAGTTTCCACTGCCCCTTGACTTTACCACCCAAGATGTCCATCTCGAGGGACTGGTCTCTCCTGACACGTCCACAGGACGTGAGGTGAAGTCTTCCCATCCTTGCCTTCAGGACCACGCTGCCTGTACTTCTTCCAAGACAGATGGTTACAAGTGTGTAATAAGTTATTTTATCAAGCTATGGAATTTTAGGGCATCTTTTCACTGCATGATTGTTCTTACTTTCACCCATAGAATGGGAACATCACAGAACACAATACATTTATAATTTATCCATGAGAAAAGAAGCAAGTGGGAAAAAGAAAAGGAGAAGGAGGAGGAAACTAATATTTACAGGGTGACTTATGTAGCAGTCACTGTGCTAATATTTCAAATGAAATATTTTGATTATATCAAAATACAAGGTTTATCAAGTAAAGGATATTAATACATATCTTCTCATAGAAGATTAGTACCGATTTTTAAAATAGAAAAATAGTACACATTTTTAAAATATTTTATTAGGGACTCATATAACTTTTATCACAATCCATACATATATCAATTGTTTAAAGCACATCTGTACATTCTTTGCCCTCATCATTTTCAAAGCATTTACTCTCCACTTAAGCCCTTGGCATCAACTCCTCTTTTTTCCCATCCCTCCCCGCTACCCCCTTTCCCATGCACCCTGTATAATTTATAAATTGTTATTTTGTCATATCTTGCCCTGTCTGGCGTCTCCCTTCACCCCCTCCTCTGTTGTCCATCCCCCAGGGAGGAAGTCACATGTAGATCCTTGTAATCGGTTCCCTCTTTTCAAACCACTCACCCTCTACCCTCCCAGTATCGCCCCTCACACCCCTGGTCCTGAAGGTATCATCCACCCTGGATTCCCAGTGCCTCCAGCTCCTGTCTGCACCAGTGTACATCCTCTACTCTATCCAGACTTGCAAGGTAGAATTCGTATCATGGTAGTTGGTGGGAGGAAGCATTTAGGAACTGGAGGAAAGCTATATTCTTCATTTAGGAACTGGAGGAAAGCTATATCGCACCCTGATTGACTCACCTTCTCCCCTAGACCCCTCTGCGAGGGGATCTCCAGTGTCTGACAAATAGGCTTTGGGTCTCCACTCTGCACTTCCCCCTTCATTTACTATGGTAAGATTTTTTTTTCTGATGATGCCTTATACCTGACCCCTTCGACACTTCTTGATTGCACAGGCTGGTGAGTTTCTTCCATGCAGGCTTTGTTGCTTCTGAGCTAGATGACCGCTTGTTTACCTTCAAGCCTTTAAGACCCCAGACACTATCTCTTTTGATAGCCGGGCACCATCAGCTTTCTTTGCCACATTTGCTTATGCACCTGTTTGTCCTCAGCTATCTTATCATGGAGGTGTGCACCCAATGATATGTTTTTTGTTCTTTGATGCCTGATAGCTGATCCCTTCAGAACCACGTGATCACACAGGCTGGTGTGTTCTTCCATGTGGGCTTTGTTGCTTCTGAGCTAGATGGCCACTTGTTTATCTCCACGCCTTTAAGACCCCAGATGCTATCTCTTTTGATAGCCGGGCACCGTCAGCTTTCTTCACCACATTTGCTTGTTCACCTGCTTTGGCTTCAGCGGTTGTGTCGGGAAGGTGAGCATCATAGAATGCCAATTTAATAGAAGAAAGTATTCATGCATTGAGGGAGTGCTTGAGTAGAGGCCCAAGGTCCTTCTGCCACCTTAATAGTAAACCTATAAATATAGGCACATAGATCTATTTCCCCATCCTCATATGTATATTTGCATATGTATATATATTTTTCTAGACCTCTATAAATGCCCTTTGCCTCCTAGCTCTTTCCTCTATTTCCCTTGACTTTCCTACTGTCCCACTATCATGCTCCATCCCCACCTGGGTTTCAGCTATACCTCTTCGTTACATTACGTTACCTTACCCTTGATCATTCCCTACTAGGCCTGCCACTCCCACCTCACCACCAATTTGGATCCCTTGTTGTTACCTTGTACCTGGGTTTGTTAAGACCACTTCCTTACCCCCCACCTCCCCCTATCCCAGGTCCCCCAGACATGTTGGTCCCGTTGTCTTTCATCCAGATAGTTCATCCAGCCTAGCTTATTTAGGCAGACCAGTATCCATTTTTTAATTGGAAATTTTTCTAATTCTAAAAAATATATTTAAAGATGTTTTTACTGTTTTTCCCAAGGACTTGCTATTTTTGGATTTCCAGTACTAACAATCTTGTAATCTATTTCAGAAGGACATTTTCTATTTTCAAACACTGTTTTGGAATACTTTTTACTCTTTTGCCAAATTATTTCAAAACTGAAATTCTTATAGAATTAAGCTATAATTCCTTAAAATTTTTACCATATTCAGTGAATTCGCTCATCTCCTATGCATCTAGAATGATATTAGTTATGAGATACTTTTGGGACAATTGAAAAAATAATTTAGTACTAAATTCTTTCACAGATTGATAATTAAGAAAGGTCTGTTCGTTTTTTTCTAATAAGATCACATTTTTCAAAACAATGAAGTCAGTAAATAAGTGATGAAATGCAGTAAAAGTGAATGTCAATCTTAGACTACTGCTAGTTTGAAGACAAGGCTTTAAGAGCAGAAGCTATTCCTCATAATAGCCAGTGTGTTAGGCTGGGTTGACTAGAGAAACAAGCCCAGTGACACTCACATATGTGTAAGTGATAGCTTTATATCAACATGTAATTATATGTCAAGAAAGTGTCCCAGTCTGTGAATTCAAGTACCTAAGTCCAATATTAGTCCATAAGTCCCTCTTCAGACTCACAGAAACGTGCAATGATGCAGTGTGCAGGAGGATCACAGGCCAATGTGTGCAAAATCATGCAGCTCTGAAGTAGGTGGAAATATGGCAGGGATCCACCAGCTCTAGGGTGGTCAGCAAGCAAGAGGGAGAAGGCAGAGAGAAAAGGGAATGTCCCAGGGCCCCTCCTTATGAGAAACCCACACCTGTAAGGAGGTACTGCCAGACTGTGACCTGATTGACAGTTTGGATATTACCCATACTTTTTAATATTGTTTCAACTTGACATAAAATTATGTAACTCCCACAGCCAAGCATCATCTAATTTCTTCTCCATACATTTCTATAATACCCATACCTTCAATGATCTATTGATGTGGGCAAGCATCAAGCAAGACCAAGTCCAAAGAATGAATGGTTCTTACATTGGGGCTAGAATTAAGTGTGAGTCCAAACTCCATTCATATATCTATTGTTTATATATGCCTTTGGTTCACTTTAGAGATATCACTATAATTTTATGTTAGAGAACATTATCAACCATTTCCCTGAGGCATATGGGTATTCCATTGAGAGTAACATCTACCTAGCCAATAGAATAGACTTTAAAACCCTGTTGTGGAAAGGAAAATACACAAGTATAGGATGGCTATGAACTACAATACATGAACTGTTGACCTGTACAGATTAAATTTTTGACTAATGAGACACTATTTACAGTACCATTGGGAGCTGAGGTTAGATGAAAACTTTCAATCACATTCATTCACAAAGGCAGAATGATGCCTTCCAGATTAATCCATGCCATTATAAAGAAAGGAGGGTATTAAAAGAGTAAATACATGGTAGTTCTGGTCCACCAGTCATTAGGCATGTTCAGGGCAAGTCATCTAAGTGAGACCTCAACTGAGTCCACACAGAAGAAGCACACCAACCTGTGCGATCCAGGGATTTCAAATAATAAAATCCAACTTTAGAGGAGGGACTGGTATCAGAGCTTAAAGTGTGAACCCCTGGCTTGCAGAAGGCCGTAGATGACAGTGGGAGTACAAAATCATTTTGCGGGGCCCACGTGTGAATTTAAACCTCCTCTGACCATAAATCAGGGCTGTGGATAGCCTTGCTATCATATAGAGTACAGTAGGATTTTTTGGTTTTGTTTTTATAAGCTTTTTTTGTATATTTGACTATGTTTTTCTGTATAGGAGATCCAGAATAGGTAAAAGTATAGAGAAGTGACTACACTGATGGTTTCTTGGGGGGATGGCAAAGGAGTCGGAGGATATAGATAGCTGGTGACACTGAGTACAAGAAAGCAGAAAATGTTGTAACATTGATTGTGGAGATGATTGTAAAACGCTTTTAATATGATTGAACTATTGAATTGCATAATTTGTAAATTATATGCCAATAAAACTATGTAAATAAGTAAATAAATGCCATCGGCAATGTGTCATTGGAAAAATTGATTCAACCAATATAGAAAGTTATATAAATGAGAGAAGTAGAAATCTAAAGCATTTACTGTAGGATTGGAGATGCTTTTTTTTTTTTTAACTAAAAGAAGTTTACACATAGTAGAAAAAAATACAAATGAACATTGCTTAAAAACAATTTTGGTGACTCTAAAAATATGTGGTTATTTGACTGCTTTGTTCTTTCTTAAAATAGTTATCAACAATAGTATAACTAAAGAATAAATAAAAAGTAAGCAAACAAGAAGCGACACAACAACCAAGCTCCACAGAGAGAGAGAGAGAGAGAATAGAAATCACCTCCCACCAGTTCCTAATGGTTTCATCGTAATCCCTATCCGCCTTCCTGGGGAAATTGTCATCCACTCAACACCAAGTTAATAGAAGGGCTTTTAAAGGCCACTTTCAGTGTAATATCCAAATCGCACCTTCTCCACCAGAAACATACCTCAAGAACTTCCTTTTGGCAATTAGTTACGTTGACGCAGAATTCACTGATGTTCAAGTACCAGCCACACCTTCTTACAGAAAAACACATAAGTAATACAATGAAGAGAAGTAATGTTGAGAATAAATCTTTGGAATCAAAGTGAGATCTGTGAACAAAGGCTCAATACTAAAAGGGAATTAAAGTGCAGTCAAGTACCAATAGATGCAGGTGGGCTGGGTAGAACAAGGATTAGTTTTAGAGCCAGATAAGTGATGTCATTATCTTGTATTAAACATAATTTATAGTTTCCCCCCAAATTATCTTTCTTTTTAGGCAGATGGCCAATTACCTAAACGCAATAATTCCCAGACTTCTGTGTGCTATGTTGAAGTTTGTACTAAAAAATTTAGGTAGAAATAATGAGTGTAATAATGGTACCATTTGATTAAAAGGAAGCATCTAGTTATAGATGTAATCAAGTTCCCCGTCTAGTAACCTTATATGTGGTCATGGTGGCAAGTCAATTTTTACCACACTGTAGGAGATGAAAGCTATAAGGTGAATGGAATTTAGGTGCCTGAAGGACCTTGTAAAATTTGGAGCTGCAATGCCAGTTTATGCCTATTGGATTGTTGCAAGAGCAAAAATAAACTACCGGTATTTCGTTGAACTATTCAATTTTGTGGTATCTTTATTAAACTGCTACACGTTTTATTTTGATTAATAAAATGGATATTTGCTGAGGAATTTAACCTGTTGTGACCCATAATACATGTAGTAATAACCTAAATGTTCTGCCATAGGAATTCACTGGGAATCTTCTATCCCTCTTTCCCACTTTGGTGCATGCTGCCATCTATTGGGGTCTTATATGACTTCATGTATTTATTGATGTCCTGTTTAACTTCATGAATCTCTATTACCAACCTCAGCACCTCCCCCACCCCAGGATATATGTGTTCCACAAATTGTGTTAGAATCCCTATCCACCTAAATATTTTTTCCTTCCATTAACATTATCTTCCACTACTGAAAACACATTGTTTCAAAATCAAAACAAAAAATGTATATATCAAAGCAGAACATAATTTGGTCTTGAAATTAAGCAAAGGAATGAACATGTATATTTTAGAACAGGATTTTTGACTTTCTTACTATTCACATGAATAATATCATAAATAGGAAAAAACCTAAAGTTAGGCACCAGTTAGGAATGTGATCATGATGAGTATACCTTTGAAATATTCTATAACCTGTCAACTCTATTGCCGCGTTGTTGTTGTTTATGCCCTTCCGTGGATTCTAACTCATATTGAACAGATGGGACAGTAGACTTGCCCCGTGTTTCTGAGGCGGTAACTGTTAGGAGAAGAGATTAGCAGGCCTTTTGTTTTGTGGGACCACTGATGGGAGGGAACTGGTGACCTTTGCTTTGCAGGCTCATTAGCAGTTGAGCAGTTAAGGATTCTGCCACTAGGGCTCTTCCTGGAACTGTTGCCCACAAAGCCCACTCCTATCTAGTTAGTTCCCACTCAGAGAGCCTGTTGGGCAGAGTAGAGTTTCTGAGGGTACAAATTAGTCTCATCTTTCTACTACCAAGTGGCTGGTGAGTTTGAATTCCTGACCTTGAGGTTAGCAGCTCATGCTTCACACACTGCATCCATCACCAGGGATCATTCTGATCGCCACTACCACTTTGCAATTTCACCATTACCCATTATTAGAAGATCTCAGTCATTTTCTACATGTTTTGTTGTTTTGTTTTGTTTTTTTGCCTAGGTAGATTTTCTACCTTTTTTGTGGGTAAAACACAAAACTTTAAGAGAGCAGATTTTCTGAAAATAATTTTGTTGGCATGTAATGCACGTATCATGCAATTTAAAAGCTGAATCAGATTAAGAAGAGTTGTGAAAACATCACTACAATCAATTTTAGAATGTTTTCTTCTCATACTGTTGTTAACTCACCATTTCCCCCATTTATACTGCAATGCCCCTAGCGAATTATCAACCTAGTTACTGTCAAAAGTTTTATATCATAACATCTGACAATATCTAAGGGTAAAAGATAAATTTTATTGGAATCCTTCTATTGATAAGTAGGTGAGGTTGTTTTTATGAAATCAGTTTGTATATTTGATGAAAAATTTGTTGTATTGGCAAAATTATATTTAGAGTTTTCATTTCTATGAATACAAATCCTACATAGATTGATAACAAGAACTAATAAATGGGAGTGGAAGATATTTTGTTAAGCAATTTCACTCAATTATTTCAACTATATCGAAGTAATATGCTAAAAATTGCATATTAGTCTATCTTAAATTTTTTTAATTATTAACTTTTGACAACACAATTATACTGTTCTTAATTTTATTGTATGCCAAGATTTTTAACCATTTGGCATTAAAAGGAAATTTTACCTAGTTGCTAGAGCTACTAAATATCTTAGTTTTGAAAAAACTCAACAAGGCTTTATCTTCAAATTTCAAACTATTAATGATATTCATCATGGTTACAGTAAGTGGCACTGAGTTAAACTTAATACATTCAGAATTAATAGATAAAATTGACATAAAATAAATTTAATATGTATTTGCCTACCTAGGTTTATCTTACCATATTTTAAATTCTATTTTTGTGAAACATAAAAAATATATTTAATTTATTCAATTAAATAAGACAAAAGTAGCCAGAGATCATTTAAAAACAGGCAGAAAGCTGGTTTTGACCTTTGTGGCAATTCTATCAATGAAACTGGAGAGGATATATAATAATCACCTACGTGAGACTGACTACTGGTATGGGCTATTCTGGGACACTTGGTATTTCATTACATGTTTGCTTATTGCCCAGTAGACTGGGTTTCTTCTCTTACTAGGCATTAATTAAAGAAAGTGAAAGCATTAATTGCAAGGCCTCTCTGAAAACTCCTTAGTCTAGTAATTTCCATCATAGTTTATTTGTAAAAACGAGTCACAAGATCAGCCCAGCCTCAAAGGAAAGGGAAAATAGTTTAAACCTCTTTATTTATTACAACTGCAAAAATCTGCTAACAATTGAAACTTGAAATGTGCAAAGTATGAATCTAGGAAAATTAGAAATGGCAAAAATTAAATGAGCCCATGAAGATCAAAATTCTGGGCATTGGTGAGCTGAAATGGACCGGTATTGCCATTTTGAAACAGAAAATCATGATTTACTACGGCAGGGATGACCCACTCAAGAGGAATGGCATGGAATTCACTGTCAAGAAGGACTGAAAAGTCAATCATGAAGTACAACATTATTTGTAATAGTATTATATCTATTTGCCTTCAAGGAAATCCAATTAATACAATTATTATTCAAATTCATACACCAACCATAAAAGCTAGTGATGAAGAAACTGAAGAATCCTACCAATAACTTCAGTTGGAAATCAATCAAACATAAAACCAAAATGTGTTGATAATTATTGGCACTTGGAATGTAACTTTTGGAAACAATGAGGAAGGAACAGTGGATAGAAAATATGCACTTGATGATAGAAATAATGCTGGGATTTCGTGATAGAATTTTGAAAGGCCAGCAACTTCTTCATAGCAAATAGCTTTTTTCAACAAAGCAAAAAGTGATGTTATGCAAGTGCTTCTCCATCTGAACACAAAGACCTCAAATTGACTACATCTATGTGAAGAGGCAGTGGAGATGCTCCATATCAGCAGCTAAAACCAGGTCAGGGGCTGTCTGTGGAATAAACCATCAGTCACTCACACAAACAGGATAAAACGGAAGAAAAGCAAAACAAGTCTACAATACCTAAATACAACTGTCAGTCTATCCCAAATGAATTTAGAGAACGTCTCAAGAACATATTTGATGCACTGGTCACTAATGACAGAGGTCTGAGGGATTGTGTGATAACATCAAGCAATATATTGATGAAGAAAGCAAAAGGTCATTGAAAACACAGGAAATAAAGAAAAGATCACAGTGGATGTACTCCAAATGGTAGAGTAGCTAAACCAAATGAAAGGATGAAATCCAAGAGCTAAATTTTCAAAAGGCAGATTGAGAAGACAGAGCCAAATGTTATAATGAAATGTGCAAAGATCTAGAATTGGAAAAACAAATGGGAAAAAATGACATATCCCAAGAAAATAAATCAAGCCTAGGGTTGAAATCTTGAGAAGACAGGAAAAAAATACAGTCACTGTACAAAAAGCCCCCAAACACCCCAGATCCAGAAATGTGCCCCATTTCAGGAGGTAGCCTATGAGCAAGAATCAGTCCTACTGAAGGAAGAAGTTCAAGCTGCACTGAATGAATTTGACACAAAAAAGGCTTCTGGAATTGATAGAACACTGATTGTAATGTGTCAAACTGCTGAGGAAGCTCTGGAAACAGTCATCTATGCCAGGAAATTTGGAAGACAGCTACTTGGCCATCAGACTGGAATAGATGCATATTTGTGCCCGTTCCTAAGAAAGGTGACCCAATAAAATGCTCACACTATAGAACAGCATCATTGATATCGCACGCAAGTAAAGTTTTGCTGAAGATCATCCAATAACAGGTATAGCAGTACACTGAGAGGTGACGACCAGAAGTTCAGGCGAGATTCAGGAGATGTGGAACAAGGGATATCATTGTTGATGTCAGATGGAACTTGACTCAAAACCGATAATACGAGAGAGATGTTTACTGGTGTTTTATTAACTATGCCTGGGCATTGGTCTATAATATGGACCTAGTAAACTATGGATGACCTTGAGAAGAATGGGAATTCCAGAACACTTCATAGTACTCATGCAGAACTTATACATGGATCAAGAGGTAGTTGTGTGAACAGAACAAAGGAATACTGCATGGTTTAAAATGAGGAACGTTGTGTGTCAAGGATGTATCTATCCTCTTACCATACATGTTCAATGTGTATGCTAAGCTAATAATCAGAGAAGTTGGCCTATATGAATAAGAATGTGGCAATAGGATGCAAAGGCAGCTTCTTAACAGCCTGTGATATGCAGATGACACAATCTTGCTTGCTGAAAGAGGAGAAATTGAAGCACTTGATGATCAAGAATTGCAGTCCTCAGTATGGATGACAACTCAATGTCAAGACAACCTGAAAAACCTTCTCAACTGCACCAATAGGTAACATTAAGATAAACAGAAGAAAAGGAGAAATCAGTCCCTGGGGGACAGCATGCTTGGTAAGTGGAGGGGCAGGGACCAAGAAGGCCCTCAATGAGATGGATTGACACAGTGGCTGCAACCCTGGGCTCAGGCACAGAAACAATTTTGGGAAGGGTACAGGAGCGGGCAGTATTTCCTTGTGTTGCACATATGGAATGGAACTGACTTGGTGGCACATAGCAACATAAGAACACTGCTGGGCTGAAAAGTGAGCCACTGGGATGAGTTCCGTTCTAGACCTGAATGGTTGCTAAAGGCCGTAGTCTCCAGGGTCCCACCGTCTCTGGCATCTGACCAATAAGCCTCTTCTCTTTCTCCATCTGCTCTTTTCTCTTAACTTTTCATTGGGAATTGGGTGAACGTTTACAGAACAAAAGAGTTTACCCTTTCAAAACTTGTATTGTGATGTAGTTGAAAGTTCGCAGAGCAGATTTTACATGAAATATTATATACATTTTTTCCACTCATTCTTTCCAAATCCTTCAATGTGCCGTTGCTGTCCTACTTCATCAGTGTTCCATTGTCCGTTTTCCATTCTTGCTTAACCCTCTGACCTTGAAGAAATGTTTCCATTTTGGTATTAAATTGTGGATTATTCTAACCTGGGGTAAATTCAGCGTTTGACCTGAAGAGTGACTAAGGGTCACAGTCTTCTGACACCGGTCTGACAAGCCAGGCTTTTAAAATATTTTGCGTTCTGATTCAAATTTTTCTCCCACTTTATTCAGAACTTTCCGATGTGAATCTTCTCAGAGAAGGTGGTAGTAGCACCTGGTTATTATCTACTTCTTGTCTCTATATGGTGGAGACCGAGGTTTGTGTGGTCCGTTAGTCTATCAGACTAATAGTTTACATGTGTCTTTCAATGTTCATCATTTTTCCTTCCTCTAGACAGGGAGAAACCAATATCTACACCTTAGATGGCTGCTCCTGAATATTTTAAGACCTCAATTGCTCCTCAGCGAATTAAGAAGTAGAAAAGGGGTCCTCAAACTTTTTAAGCAGGGGGCCAGTTCACTGTCCCTCAGACCCGAAAGGATCCAGAAACATAGGGAATCCAGAGCAGATGATCCCTTCAGTTTTCCACAAAATATAAGATTCAGGAAAAGAAGTGGAAGTGGACTCTATAAATGAAATCTACAAAGTCCTCCGCAATCTCACAAAACACACACAATGATCCCAAATGCAGGAAGATCACAGGCCAGTGGGTAGAAAGTCTTTGAATCCAGTGGCAGTGTAAGCATCTCAGTGCTGGCAGTGGTCTCCATGTGGCTTCTCCAGCACCCAGGGCTGCATGAGGGTAATTCTCCTTGGGGATGTGTCACAGGAAGTGAGACTGCCAGCTAAGGCAGAGAACTAGCTAAGGCAGCCTCACACTGGTCCGACCATCCGAGAGCAAGAGACAAGAGAACTAGAAAGGCAAGGCTCACTGAGCCATTTATCTCTCTCCCCTTCAATTAATCGCATGTGTTTATCAGACAGGTTGGAACAATAAAACCTAACTTTCTCAACTATAGTTCAGAGACTATATCTTTATGACAATTTTATTAAGCAACCACATTAGTAATTTATATGTTCAGCCTACAATTATTCCCTAAATCTCTTGATCCCAATTGAGAAGATGCAATTACAAACATATATACATAATTAAAATGTGGAATGTACCAAGACTGAATCTTTAAAATGTTAACCCCTTCAAACATGACGTGAAAGACATAAAGAATAATAACCACAGCATTTATGAAGAGAAATGCACTGGTATTGGATATTTCGAGTAGAACAATCATATGGTTTATTATGCAGAGAATGACAAAATCAAGATCCATAACATCTCATGTGTCATCAAAAAGAACAATTAAAATTCTGTCTTGAATTCCTGAATGTGATAATAATTATACTGAAGAAAGACCAGTTAATGTAACTACTACTCAAAATCACCCACCAACTACTACTGCTGTTGTTATTATTGTTAGGTGAAATCCAGTCCGTTCTAACCCATAGTGACCCTATGCACAACACAATGAGGTCCTGCCCAGGCCTGCACCCTCCTCACCATTGAGCCCGTGTTTGAATCCATGCTTGCAAACACTGTGTCATTCCCTCATGTTGAGGGCCTTCCTTTTTTCACTGCCCCTCTACTTCAGCCAACATGAGCTCCTTCTCCATCAACCAGTCTCTCCGGACAACATGCCCAAAATAAGAGAGACCAAGTCCCACCAACCTCCCCTCTAGGGAGCACTCTAGCTGTACTTCTTCCAAGACAGAGTAGTTTGTTCTTTGGAAAGTCCCCGGGGTACTTCCACTATCCTTTCCCAGCACCATAATTCCAATGCATCGATTCTTATTTAGTCTTCCTCATGCAACGTCCAACTTTCATATGCGTATGAGGCAATTAAAAATACCATGCCTCTAGTCAGGCACACTTGAATCCTCTAAGTAACATATTTACTTTGCAAAGTTTTATAAAGAGTTTGTGAGGCAGATTTACCCAATGCAATGTAGCACCTGATCATCTGAGTGCTGCTTCCATGAGCGTTGATTGTGGATACAAGCAACACAAAATCCTTTCCACCCTAAACCTTTTCTCCATGTATCATGATGTCACCTACTGGTGCCATTGTAAGGATGATGGTCTTCTTGACTTGGAGTTGTAGTCCACACTGAGGGCTACAATCCTTGAACTTCATCAACACGTGCTTCAAGTCCTCTGCACGTTCAGTAAGCGAGGTAGTCTAATCTGCATACTGCAGATTGTTAGTACATCGTCCTTCAACTCTGATATCACATCCTTCTTCATATAATCCAGCCTCTCTGAATAGTCATTATGCATATAGGTTGAATGAGCATGGTGAGAGGATACAATCTTGATGCACACCTTTCCTGATTTTAAACTGCTCAGCAGTTCCTTGTTCTGAATAATTCTACCAATGTCTTCATTGTGAAATTGATGAGGTCTGTCATCAAAATATATTGATAATTATTAGGACAATTTCCAATTGGAATGCAAAAATTGGAAATGAAGAGGAACAATCATTTGAATAGATGGCCTGGAAAAGCCCTACAGATCACATGAACATGATAGCAGTTTGTAAGATCAATGACTTCTCCGTTGCAAATACCTTTTTGTGAAAACATAAATGGCAGCTATCATATGGGCATCATAGATAAAATACACAGATATCAAACCTATTATCATCAGCCAAAACAAGACTGGGGGCTGACTGTAGAAAAGAACATCAATTACTCATATGCAAGTTCAGGTTGAAGCTGAAGACAATTAAAACGTGTCCCTGAGAGTCCAAATTGAGTCTCAATTATCTACCACCTGAACTTTGATAACTTCTCAAGAACAGGTTAGAAAACTAGTGACCTCACACCAGATGAGTGGTTAGGTGGCATCAAGATTATATATGAATAAAACAAAAGATAGTGGAAAGACAGGAAAGAAAGAATAGACAAAAGTGGGTGTTAGAAAAGATGCTGAAATTTGCTCTTCAGTCTAGAGTAGGTAAATCGAATGGAAAAAGTAATGATATAAAATAATTGGATAGAGTATTTTGTAAGGCAGCTTGAGAAGACAAGGGAAAGCATTGTAAGAACATATGCAAATATCTGAAATTAGAAAATCCTTCATAAGAACAAATTCAACATGTCTTGCACTGCAAGAATGGAAGAGAAAATTCAAGCATCAAACTGCAATGTGGAAAGCTTATATGACCAAAACATTGAATGATACAGGAAACACCCAAAGATGATGGAAGGAACACACAGAGTCACTATACTGAAAAGAAGTAGAAGACACTCAACTACTTCCAGGAGTAGCATTTGAGCAAGAACAATGGTATTGAAGGGGAAAGTCCAAGCTGCAGTGAAGACATTCGTGAAAAACAAGGCTCTAGGAACTGGCGGAACGTCCACTGTAATATTTCAACACACTGATACGGTGCTGGAAGCACTAAGTTGTCTATGCCAAATGGGGAAGACTGCTACGAGGCCAGTTAATGGAAGAGATCTGTACTTGCACCCATTCCAAAGATAGGTGACCTTGCACAATGTGAATAATTTTTTTTCTGAACATAATTTTAAAAATTATAGAAACAGTATATCAACAGGAGCTGCCAGAAATCCAAGCTAGATTCAGAAGACAATGTGCAGTTACGGACATCATTACTTGCATTAGCTGGGTATTGACTGAGAGTGGAGAGTAGCAAAGTGATGCTTGCTTATGTTGTATTGACTATGCAAATATATTAGAGTGTAGGAAGAGAAATGAACTGGGACTGTAATTTATAACAAACTATGAATAACATGGAACATAATGGGCATTGGAGAGCACTTCATGGTGCTTTATACAGACCAAAAGGAGGTGTTTGACCCTGACAAGAAAACATCGCATGGTTTAAAATCAGGAGATGTATATGTCCTCTCACAATGTTTATTTTATCTGTATGCTGAACAAATAACCTGAGAAACTGGCCAATATGAAGAAGAATGCCGCACAGGATTGAAGGAACTTTCATTAACAACTGGTGATAAGTTTGCTTACTGAAAGCGGGAAAACTTGAAGGAATTGATGAAAGTCATAAATTACAACCACCAGTATGGATTTAGTGTAAAGACCCCAAATTCTCACTACTGGACCAATAAATAGCATCATAATAAACTGAGAAAAGGTTGAAGAAGTTGCAACAAAGTTCACAATCAACACTCATAGCAGCAGCAGACAAGAAATTTAGTGACATATTCCATGGGACACATCTGTACAAGACCTTCGTGAAGTGTTAAGAGCAAAGATGTCACCTTGAGGCCTATGGTGCACCTGCCCAAGACAATGCATTTTCCTTTGCATGCATATGAACCCTGGGCATTGGATAAGGATAATCAGAGAAGAATTGATGCATTTAGATTAGAATGTTGGTGAAAAATATTGAAAGTACCATGGAGTGGCAAAAGAACAAATGAAGCTGTCTTGAGGGGTGTACAGTTGTAATATTCTGTGGAAGCAAGGATAGTGTTACTTCAACTCATGTACTTTGGACATGTTATCAAGGGAGACCAGTCCCTGGAAAAGGATATCGTGCTTGATCAGTAAGATAAAGAGGAAGATTCTCAATGAAATGAACTGATTCAGTGGGTGCAACGATGGGTTCAAATATAACAATAATTGTGTGGACAACACATTGTTTTCTTCTGTTAACATGTAGTCAATAGGAGTTGGAACAAATTAGACAGCACTTAACAACAGCCAGAGAAAAATATGGTTATGCAGCTAATAAATATCCAATGATAACCTCATGAATGCCTATGTAACTCTGCCAGATAGATATACTGAAGGAAACAGAGTAAAAACTCGATGATGGGGGAGGACCAGGAAAAATTTCATTTTGTTTGCATAGAGTCACTATGAATTGGAATTCAATATGATGGCATCTAACAATAACAATGAGGAAAAGTAAGTGTGATGAATGAATGAATGTTTAAATGAATAAAATTGTTAGAAAGCATTACATTCAGGCAAGAAAAAAGTCAAATTAATTTCCTGTGAAAAAGTAGCTCATCTAAGATAATTAAGGTAATTTATTTAAATTGGTTGTGAAAACATGATTTTACAGGCAAATTTTTGAGACATCTGCAGTAGATGAAATTGAGCAGTGCACCACTTAGTTCTTGACTCATATTTCCCATTTGTTAAATAAGACATACAGCCTTATATGTTTTGACTCAAAAGAAAAAAGTCTCACATTTTTTCTCACTTTAAAAAATGTTTCACCTTCTTATTAGGTCACTTAAACACAAAGATTGCTAATAGAGCTGAAACATTCATTTTAATACTCTGGACCTGCTCATCGATTTTCATTTTGAATTCACTGATCTTTCTTTCCTAAGCACTGTGATATCGTGCTATTAGCTACAACAATCATTTTACCAGACATGCACAGTTAAGTTTCTGGAAAGTTTTCTAAAGTCATGAAAGTCAAATACTAACTTTAAGGAGTGAAATAATCCAATATAGGCAGCCCCTGAGTTACAAATGTTTGATTTACAAACAACCTGGAATTACAAGCTATAAAACCTATTATATTAAAATTTTGAGGTATATGCAATGTTTTTTTTTTGTTTTGTTTTGTTTTAAATCTTTTTATTGGGGCTCATAAGGCTCTTATCACAATCTGTACATACATCAATTGAGCAAAGCACCCTTATACATTCGTTGCACTCGTCACTCTCATAATTCACCTTCCACTTGGGTTCCTGGAATCAGCTCGGGTTCCCTTTTTTTCCCCCCATCCCCCTCCCTCCCCAATCCCACCCCTGGTCCCTTGATAGTTTATAAATAATTATTATATCTTATCTTACACTCCCCGGCGTTTTTAATAACAAGTGGGTACTACTTTATGACATGCTTCAAAATATTGTTATCACATTATTATGTTAAGGGTTTGTTGCATCTGGAATTGTTTCTTTAATTTTTCTTCTCCCTTGTACTCTGTTATTCAAGTAATTTTTTATAATTGTGGCAAAAACCTACACAACAAAACATTCTAAAATTCTACAACTTCTACATGTATAATTCAGTGCTATTGACTATTCTCTTCCTGCTTTATAACCATTATTGATAACTTTTTCCAAATTATTCCACTACTATTGACATAAACTTACTGTCCACTAAGCAGCAGCTCTTTCTCTGTCACCCGTAGTAATATTGGTCAATTGGTTTCTCTCTTTTTGGAGGGGGCAGGAGGGTTGGAGTGGTGGTGGTAATTTTTTTGATATAGAATTCACATATCACACATTTTCATGTTTGAACTGCTCTCTCTCTATATATATATATATATATTAACAATCAATTCTAGTGCTCCCTGCTCTCTCCCTCATTCATTGTTTGCTCACCAAATTCCCTCACTCTCTCTTCTCCCTACCCCCTCCACATCCCTGATAAACCACTGTATCTGTCATTGTCTGTACACACCCACTCTGTCTGTGCTTCACAAACTGGGAAACCCAACAGGAACAATAAAAACAAAAATGGCAAGAAGAAACTAATAATATAAAGATAAAAATACAAATAAAGTTTAATAAAGAAAAAACCACCATCAATATTTAAAGGCGAGAGAAGAAATTTCTTTCTTGGGACAGGTGAGAAATACCTCACCCTAGAGTACATGCAGGTTGAGTCAAGAGGTAGGTCAACTGACCAAGTCTCATATTATACCCTGGTTTGATCCACCACAATCAAGTTGCTGATGATCTCTGTCTGATATTAAAGCTGTTTGGATCCATTGTTTATGCTAGAGGGGATCTGCCAGCGGCTTAATCTCCCTCAGAAGACTGCAGATGGGTTTTGGGCACCCCCTCTGCTTCATACATAGCCTTCTACAAATTGGGTCTTCATAATTTAAGCTCTGATACTTTTCCCTTTATTTTATTTGAAAATGATCACATTTTAGGAGCCAGTCAAAAAATCAATTTAAATACTGATTTTCATAGCCCAGTCAAAAATTGAGAGAAAAAATGTATCAAGCCAACAAATACTTCATAATGTTTATTTAATTGGAAACTAACAGATAGCTGGCAGTAAAACTGATTGATGCCTGGAAGTCAAAAGTGGTGCAGGAAAGATGAGTCTTTCAACCAAGCAATGTGATCAAAGCTCAAACACTTTTATTTTTCATTTAAGAAGGGCTTGCACATGAAACAGAAGCCAGTGATTAGTTTTTAGCTTCTTCGCTGGCTATTCTAATTTTTTAAACACTAATTTTTTTCACTGCAAAGACCCAAGCATCAGGTTTTACTTTTCTTAGTTTTAGAAGACTGTAGCAGTATTGAATTAAAAGAAAGACTAATAATCTTGTTGGCATTACTGCTGATCAAATACTTCTTTGCAAGGACTATGAGTCTGTGGCAACAATAGTTATTGCTTCTTTAGATGGAGTCTGATAAAAACCCAGAAGGAAATGACAGGCCACAATGTTAATTTCTAGCATCTGGAACCACTACCCAGCATTGCTGAGAACTTTTAACTATCAGTAAAAATTGAAAAAACAGAATATAAAAACTATGCAGATTTATCCTTTTACTATCCCCACTCTTCTCTCCAGATTCTGTTGTTCAGATACCATATCCCCAAAGAGACAAACAATGTTATTCTGTAAGTTTTAAATAAAATCTGCCAATTAAGTGATAAACCTATTTATTTCTGTCATATAAATGAGTCGCAGAAATTTTGATGGGGTTATGCCAAATCAATGGTACATATTCTGATTTTCATTTTATTTCCATTTTTATGTTACCTGTAGTCAGTGCACCAAGTGTTCCATAGTTAGATAAGGAATATACCCTAAATTAGACATTACAGTCTACAACCACTCAATCACGCAAGAAGTGATGAGAGGAAGGGGATGAGTAAGCGGGTAGTCATTGAAATAGCCATCTCATTGAAATCTCCTAAGGACAAGATCTTAAATTTAATAACATCTCTAAAGTTCCAATTTCCTTGTAAGATAACACATTCAAAAATCCAGGGATTCATGGGCTTCCTTAGGAAACCATTATACAGGTTCATGTACTTTCTTAAACTCAAAAAGCTAAACCACTGCCATTGAGTCAATTGTGATGTGTAGTGATCCTATAGGACAGAGTAGAACTACACGTATGGATTTCCAAGCCTGAAATTGTTGACATGAGTAGATTAGCACATCTTTCTCCCATGAAGAATCTGGGATTCAAACTGCTTGGCTTGCAGCTCAATGAGTAACAATACATTACCAGGGCTCCTCATAAACTTCCCTAGGAAACTACCATTCAGCCTACCAAAGACCTCTAAGATAAGTCTATAACTAACATCACCGTTATTGTGATATACTGAATGATTTTCCTCTAAGATCAGGAACAGAGCAAAGATATCTGTGCTCACTTCTATTCAAAATTTACCAGGTTTTAGTTGTAGCACTATTACAAGAAAAAGAACTAAAAAACATCCAGATTGGAAATGAAGAATTTTAACCCTACCTGAAGTTTATGTAGACAATCCCATTAGATACACAAAAAAGTTTACCACGATTAATAGGTGAATTCATAAATTTGCAAGATACCAGGTCAAACCACAAAAATGAATTGCATTTATATACACTAAACTCAAACACTATCGTCAAATTGAGTCTGACTCATAAAACCGCCCTGTTTTTCTAGACTGAATCTCTTCATTAGTAGAGAGCCTCATCCTTCTCCTGTTGGTGCTTTCCAACTGCTTCACTTGCCGTGAGCAACCCAATATGAGGGGGAACCCAAAAACAACCAGATGTTTTCTCAAAGCTATGTATTTAAGTTTTTTTTACAAAACAACCCATCACCTTCAAAGTGCTCTCCATTACACTTAATACATTTGTCACATCTGCGATTCCATTCTTAGAAACATTTTTTCAGACTCATCTGTTTAGATGGTTGACAGCAACTCCTTCTTTTTTTTCTTCATCTCTTCCATGTAATCAAATCACTGTACTTTCATGACTTTCTTCATTCATGGAAACAAAGTCTTACAGGTGAGTAAGTGTGTGGGGCAGGAAAGGCATGGTGGTTTTGTCAAAAACGGGTGCACTGAGATGGCTGCATGAGCAGTTGCATTGTTGTGATGGCAAAACCAGTCTCTTGTCTGCCACAAATCAGGCCTTTTTCAGAACCTCGAAACAGAAAGCTTGATTAACAATCTTACCTGATAGAATGAACTCCAAATGCATCCACATGTCAATATTTTTTTCAGTTCTAATGTGGACAGATATTCAGAATGAGGTTTGTCATCAATTGATATTTCACCTTTTTTGAAACAAGAAAACCACTTGTACATTTGAGTTTTCCCATAGCACTGTCCTTCTAAGTTGTGCTCAATATCACAACAGTTTCTGCAGTGTTTTTTCCTGAACAGGAAACAAAAATTCACAGCCACACATTGTTCTCTTAAATCAGCCATCCCCAGAAGTGAGGTTTGAGCAAACTGCTTTTACAAAAAAATTCCCTGGGACCACAGAGAACCTTCCAAAGTGATGGCCCTGGGTGCACTAACTCAGAGCAAGTTGCTGGATGCTGGCCTAGCAGGAAAAATGGCGTACTATGATAGCTCCATGTAGCAGAGTTTTCTCCTGTTTTTTTTGGGGGGGATTCCCCATATTTCCACCCATATACTATCATACAAAGCCAAGTTGGCATAAAATCATCCAGCTACAACAATTGTAATAATTTCTTTTCTCAGAAATAGTACATCTTTTACCAGTCTTACTTCTATGTCTTTAGAAAGCATTTTTCCTTTTTTTGGTCCATTTTATAATTGTTTGCTCTTAGTATACATAAATATAAATATTTAATAAGAATAAAATATATGTAGAGTGTATAACTATATAAAAGGAAATATATGAAAATGTTGTATAATGTGTATTTATAATATATAAATATGTACATAAAAGAGAAAAGCATTATTTCCACTTTTGTACCATTTTATAATTGTTCATTGCTAGTAAACAGAAATACAACTGCAAGTAGGAATGCAAGCATACGCACACACACACACACACACATGTATATACTAGCAAAGAACAAAAGAGAAAACAATACTTTCTCCAGAAACAGAGACAAGCTTAGAAAAGATGTGCAACATCTGAAAAACATTGCTGAGAAAAAATTTATGACAACTGGGGTAGTGGGATGACCTTACTTCAACTTGAATTTGGATGAAAGTGTAGGGATAGAGTCCAATCTGTAAATCAAGTCACAGCCTGATGATGTGGCCTGACTGGAAGTATGGCCTTCTAGTAAGGGGGAAATTGGGAACCTCCCTGTCTCTTTCTACCCCTTCACCTTCCTGTTTGATGGGACTTCCTGTCTGCCTCCAGGGGAAGCTCTAAGTGGGCTGCCCGACCCTGAGAGCTGTGTGCATCTTTCTATGTTTCTACTGACCTCATACCCAGGCAAATCTGCACCTCATAGCTTGGGATCTTCCTTCACCCATATTTTCTGTTTCATTGGCCTGCAGCTACATACGTCTGAGAAAGGGGCCAGCTAGCATTCCATTTATGGACCTGAGTTGGACTGGACTAGGATGTCTTTGGATATACTAGATTGCCCATATGAGTACTTCTTGACATAACATCCCTTCTTATACATAGATGAGCATCATTGCATTTGTTTCTCTACACAAACCAGTCTAACAAAACAACCAACATAAATGGAGACTTGCATTGTGTCCACTAATGGAAAGACTTGCTATCATTAAGATAATATGTTTTTCCAAGTTGACTATTAGAATCCATGCAATCCCAAATAAAATAATAGGAGATGATTTTAATAAAAATTTATAAGCTGAATCTAAAATTCATTTGGGTAAGCAAAAAGTCTAGAATAGCAATTATAACACAGTATTCACAGGCAATATTCATTTAGACATATAGCAAGTTACAATTCAAGATCAGGAAAGGTTCAGGATGCAGTTCTTTGATCGGTTGTGCTGCAGGAAGTCTAGTCTCTGACCCTCTGCTTCTGCTGGTCCTTAGGCTCAGTCATTGGCCCTTGACCCTTTTGGATCCATTGCCCTTTTCCATAAAGTGTTGCCAAGCTCTTTAGCTTCACCTCTAAGTACCCAGAGGCACCCCATTGAGGCAGCTATCCTGCTGGAAGGCACTTAGTGCTCTTATTCCATAGGCTTGGGAGTCCATTGCACCATCTTCTGTCAGGTTCCTGGTTCCACTAACTCTGTCACTCATTCCTTACCTCTGTTTCCCACAATCTCTTAAGGCCTCCAGTGTTACAGGCTGCAGGATCTAAGGGGTAATTGAAAATATATGGCTTGGGTCAGGTGTATCTTAATCTTCAAAATGAGATCAGTTGCTTTTGTAACAGGTATGTTCATTGCAAGACATCACATGATTTCTTGACTGTTTCCATGTTATTGATTGTGAGGCTGGGACAGGCCTAGGCACTGTTTAGTTCTGTTGTATATAAAGTTGTCATGAGTCATAAATAACATGTCGGCACCAACAATAATGTTCTATATCAGTTTCTCTGCCATCCTGAGGGTGGTGGTGTTCTGACTTCACCAGGTTGTCTCATAAGACTTTCAGGATCAAGAGATTCCTGGCCAAGAAACAGAAGCAGAATTGGCCCATTCCCCAATGGATTTGAATAAAAACCGGTAATAAGATCAGGTGCAACTCCAAGAGAAGACAGTGGAGAAGAACCAAGCTGGGTCTGTAAGGAGCCCCCCACCCTGAGGGATGGCACGCACGGCCACATTTTTCCAGGTTCAAATCATATTGAGTTGTGTTAGACTTTTGCCACCATCTGATCAATTGAACTTGTATTGGAAGATAATCTGGTTTTATTCCTTGGTTTTTATGCTTCCACATCAAGTTTAACAATAAATAATGTAAGGCTGTTGGTTTGGGGGGAAAAAAAGGAAGGAAGGAAGGAAGGAAGGAAGGGAAAAAAGAAAGAAAGAAAGAAAATGTTGATGGCAAAAGCTGATGGAAATATTCCAACCTCTTTGATCTTCTGTTTTTTAATTAATATGATCTTCAGACCAGTTGGGCTATTTTTATGAGCTTTGGAACATAGTGTAGCATTGAGATTCTTTGGGATTGAAAAATAGGAAAACACCACATGTGTTATTTAAGATCTTCCACATGAATCGTGCTGAACATGAGACAACTGAACCAATGAATCTTTCCTAAAATTTCAACTTTTACTTATCTATAACATTAGCAAATTTGGTGGAAAAATTAATTGGTTAAATGATTGAGCCACTCATGAGTGAGTGTTTCTCAACCTGTGGGTCGCAACCCCTTTGGGGGTTAACGACCCTTTCACAAGGGTTGCCTAATTCATAACAGGAGCAACGTTACAGTTATGAAGTAGCAAAAAAATTATTTCTTGGTAGGGGGGGTCACCACAACATGAGGAACTGTATTAAAGGGCCACGGCATTAGGAAGGTTGAGAACCACTGTACTATATGAAGGAAATTTTCTTTTCAATCATTATCATAGTCTAGGGCAGTGGTGATTTTATTTTTGTGACAAAATCTTGTAGTATATAAGATACTTTATCAAAGAGACAAAATAAATTAAAATCTTTTTAGAAACTTTGATTCCGTTCCACTCATTTTCTTTCATTCAAAATATAGCAATAGATGCCCAGACCATATGTCTCTGGGCTGTTATTAATTGCATATATATCTATTTCCATTTTTCCTTCAAACTCAAGATTTTCTAAACCAGGTATTAGAAATTGACTGAAAAGAACTGATTAAGCTTCATTTGTAACAGTTCTACTTTCAAATATATGTGCTCAGTATTCTCTCAATATTTGCTTAATTACCCTCATTTTAAAACTTTCTCTGTACTCTTTCTCCCTACAATGTTAGTGCTATTTTGCTTATTTTTATTTTCTAGTCATAGTTCTTGAAAATCAGGACTCCCTCCCACTGTCTCAACCATGGCTCTTTATCAGGTATGCTTTTACTTAATTATATCGATACCTATACCTGTATATCTAGGAATGTTTTTCTCTGGTTTGTTGTGCTCCAGTCCAATTTCCCTATCATATTTTATTCATCTTGCTAGCCAAGGAATGAGGTTCTGCTCAACTGTGGAATCTTACTTGTTGCAAATATTAACATGTGCTCCTTATGTGGAACAATAAAAAACATTAACCTTGGGAAAATCATTTGTCAGTTACATTATCTCAGGGGAAGAAAATGTGAAGTTTGTAACAACAGACGTTACTAATGTGATCTGCAGAAATATTTCTTAATAAAAGTGAATGAATAGGCAAACAAATAAGTAAACTCTAAACCAGAATATATAACCCTTCAAAGACATTCTCAGAAAAATTATGTTTTATCCTCTCAGCACTGTCTGGTTCTTTTATTTAATGTCATATAGGTATGATTGTAAGTTCGCTTTTCTAAGATTTTATATAATCACATAAATTGCCCCTGTTATGTTTCAAAGTTGCATCACCTGATTATTTCTTTCTTATGTCATCTAAATGTGAGTGAATTGGCATGGTGCACAAGGACAGACAACATAGTACCTTAGACTTAGTTATATGAAGCTTTAAATGCTAAAGGAAAAATTACATGCTTTTCTATATTTATTTTCCGAAGCAAGAAAATATAGAAAAAGATTTTATTAAAATAAATAAAATATAGCAACATGCTCCTGCTTTCTGGCGGGCTTTTGTGGAATAAATGCTAATGAGTAAAGAGACCTAATTCCATCCCGGAGTCCATGGCAAATGTTACAGAAAAGCCCACGCAGGCTGGTCGAACTCAGACGTTCTCCGAGGCGCATAATGCAACAGTCCTGCTGAGATTCCTTTGCGAAGATCCGTCTAGTTGCGATGCTCGTTTCGGATCCTTTTACTGGGGCTCTTACAACTCTTGTTACAATCCATGCACCAATTGTATCTGACATATCCGTACACATATTCCATCATTCTTTTCTAGACACTTACTTTGCATTGAGCCCTTGGGATCAGCTCCCCTTTTTTCCCCCTCCCTCCCCGCATCCCAACCCTCTTGGCCCCTTGTTAGATTATAGATTGTTAATTATTTTCAAATCTCACACCAACCTCTATCTCCCTTCCCCTCTGGTGTCTGTTGTTCTTCCCCTTGGATGGGGGGTGGTGGTTATGTGCCATTCATTGCCATCGGTGCCCCCTTCCTGCCTTTCCCACACCAGTAGCACAGTGGGTTCAGCTTTGGGCTGCTAACTGAGAGCAGGGGCATCCAGACCCACCAGACTGGTTCTGTAAAGATTTACAGCAGCGGTTCTCAACTTGTGGGTCATGACCCCTTTGGGGGTCAAGCAATCCTTTCACAGGGGTTGCCCAATTCATAAATGTAGCAAAATTACAGTTATGATATAGCAACAAAGATAATTTTCTGGTTGGGGGTCACCACACCTGAGGGACTGTATGAAAGGGTGGCGGCATGGGGCAGGTGGAGAACCGCTGCGGCGCCGTTCTACTCTGCCTCCAGGGTTACTATGAGTCGGGGCCAACTTGGTAGCAATGGGTTTAGGATTCTCCCACAACCCCATTGTTCAAAAGCAATGTCTAACTGGGGCTCTAGATAGTCAACTGCTGCTTCTATGACCCTAATTGTATGTGTTGGACTTTGCTGGTCCTGTCATTAGACTCTTTCTAGAAATTATCACTTCTTTTTGATCCCTCCACCCACTATTTAGTCCAATCTACAGGATGAACACATTTAAAATTATTTTCATATATGTAACTAAGCATTTCCTAAACTCAGGGATTGCATCCAATATTATATTAAAAAGGCAAATTCTGAAGAGAGCTCACAATAGCATCACTGCAGACATGAATCCAAAGCAAATTTTAAAACAGGTTGCCTTCTAAACACATCTATTCAGACTGTGTTGAAAACATGTTGCTATTGTTAGGTGTTACGCTGACTTAATGATCTCTGTTTTACCAATTTGGGCTCTAAAATCCATTGCAATGACTACACAGAAACCCAAAGCAAAAGTCATGATTAAGAGTTTTTTAAGGCATAACCAATTGCAATGCCAGTGAGAAATGCCCACGCACGTGTGTACCAGGAGATGCTATCAAATTTCCGTTCAGTTAAGAAATGCCCAAAGGAGCACGCCACTCTGCTATCAACTCCAATCCAATGCTTCCTGCATCATTCAAGAGTTTGCCCATAGAGACTTTAGATATTGCAACTCGAGACTTGAATTTTTCTCTTGAGTTCTTTTAGAGTAAAATATGCTGAGTGTGTTCTTCCTTTTTGGATTTCAAATTTTAGGTCTTTGCACATCTCATTATAATATTTTAATTTGTTTCCCTCACCTGTCTTTTGACATGTTCTATTCAGCTCTTGGACTTCATCATTTCTTCCATTTGCCTTAGCTACACTACAATGAAGAGCAATTTCCAGAGACTCTTCTGACATCCACTATGGATTTTTCTTTCTTTCCTCTTTTTTATGACTTTGTGCTTTCAACACGAATGATGTTCTTGATTCCTCCCATAACTCATCAGGTCTTCTGGCACTAGTGAACAATGCAGCAAATCTGTAAAGTTCTGCTTTGGGTTTCATGGACTTGTTTTAATATTCTTCAGCTTCAACCTGAACTTAACATATGGCAATTAGTGATCAGTTGCACAGTTAGTCCCTGGTCTTGTTTTAGATTCTAATATTTAACTTTTCCATTTTCTCTTCCCACGGATGTAGTCATTTGATTTCTTCATATTCCATCTGGAGAAATCCATGTGTATAGTCACCTTTTGTAATGTTGAAAAAAAGATATTTTCTGTGAATGAGTCAGTCATTGGTCTTGCAAAATTCTGTCATGAGATCTCCAGCTCCGTTTCTATCAGCAATACCAAAAATTTCAAACCACTGTTCCTTCTTCTTTGTTTCCAAATTTGGCATTCCAATTACCAATGATTATTGATGCATCTTTATGACATGTTTGGTCAATTTCCAACTGAAGATGTCAGAAAATTCTTTTTGGAGAATTCAGAAACCACTAGCTTTAGTGGTTGGTGCATAAATTTGAATAATAGCTGCATTAATTGGATTTCCGTGACTCAGATAGATACAATCCTATTACAGGCAGCATTGTATTTCAAGATGGATCCTGAAGTGTGCATTTTGATGATAAATGCAATTCATTCATCTTGGATTGATCCTTACTGGCATAATCAGTGATACGATTTTCTGATTCAAAATGGTCCATATCCATCTATTTCAGCTCACTAACACCCAGGATATTGATTTTTTTATGTATTCCTTTTCACTTTTGAAAACTTCCAATTTGTCTAGACTCATATTGCGTCCATTCTGAGTTAAACATTATTGCTAGTTTTTTGCAGCTAATTCTTCTCATTTTGGGTCAATCAGCCGATGAAGGTCCAAGTTGTACTCTAGTCACATCATTATCATGAACCCTCCTTTGAGAAGGCGGCTCTTCCTCAGTCATACTTTGAGTGCCTTCAGACCTGAGGGGCTCTTCTCTGGCACCATCTCTGACAATGCTCTGCTTCTATTCATTGGCCTTCAGTGTGTGACAAGGGTTCCATGCAAGTCATAAGGTTTTCCGTGGCTAATTCCTCAAAAGTGGACAGCTGATGTGTCTTCATACTCTGTTCTTAGTCTGAGAGTTCCACGGAAACCTTTTCCTTTGGGAAATCCTGTTGGCATTTGAAATTCCATTGAGATAGCTTCCAGCATCATCGAACCCATAAGCCACCACAGCATGACAAACTGACAGACAAGTGGTGGATTCAAAGACAGCTTCTTCCAATCATGTTCTATCTCCAGTGGCCTGTCCTATACTACTTGGCATTTCCCTGGGTCTATCTTCTGAAATGAGGCTGCTTGTTCCTTATCTCTTCACCCCTCAGCCACAGCATGCAAGCAAAAAATCATCCGAACTTAACACTGAAATTTCCAAAGTTATGCTGAACTCTTTTTCTCAGAGACCTCTGCCATCTATAGAGGCCATCCTCTGAGTTTGTTAGAAATGGTCATCACATATGAGCCTCCTTGATTCTCTCCATCACTGAGAATTTTGGCACTTGGTTGAGTCTTTCGGTCAGAAACAGCATGGCAATTACCCTGAATTATTTTAGCCTTCACATAGAAGAACATTGTACTTTCATAATCATTTTGAAACTGCTACGGTCTTCTGCTCACCTTTAAAAGTGGGGGAGATGCAGTGCATTTAGACGAGGTATTCTAGAGAAGCAAGGGCAGTGAAGGTTATCTTTGTAGGTATCTATGCAGAGGGGGTTATTTGAAAGAAACAGCTCAGCCAGAGGTAGGGAATGCGGAGTTCCAAAGGTGTTCTTCAGATGTTACTATGGCGGCATTCTGACTCACATAGTTTAGAGGCTGACCAACCCAAGACTGGCAGGTCATACAGCAGGCTGCTCGGTAGGAAAGTGACTGTATCTAAGATTGGTAGATACAACGGCAGGCTGCTGACTGCCAGGCTGCCCGAGCTAACCACTCCCAGGACTGGTGAGCTGCTGGCTCAAGTGCAAAGATGCAAAGCCAGATGCCTGATTCAGACTAAGAGAGCTTTGTCAGAGTAGCTGGCTATATGGAACGAAGGACACAGCTCTGAAGAAACTCTCTTTCAGTTGCCTGACTGCTCAGTGAAGGTCTTATCATGCAAGTGGCCACTTTCTGGGCAATCTTATCGTGGTGAATGTATTTATTTTAAATGTAGTTTCAGAGCAGAAGCACTGATGATTGTATGTTTCCCAATTGTCTTATTATAGGAATTATAGCAGGATGTCAGTGTAGTTCCCATAATATGGCCCTGAGAAAAGATCTTGAGAGCAGAGACCAATAATCCATAAACTTCTGTTATGGGATGCTTTTCCTAGTTTCTTGCTTCTCAGCATGGAAGAATTTGCACAAGCACATGCTAATTTAAAGTAAGAGTTTATGAGTTACACAATGTGTGTTCTCACAGACAAAGACGGGACATCTCCAGAAACCACAGAGACAAACATAGAGACCATGATCCTTTATACCCTTCCTCCCCGACTGGCTTCCCACTTCCACTCAGAGGATGTGCCTGTGTGTTGGTAGGGCAATTAGTGGATGGGCTGAAGTTTTTGTGTAATGTGTAACATAACTGGTCCCTACCATGCATGCCAAGGCTCTGAATGGCTATACATAAGTGTGTGTGACATAACTGGCCTTCCTGAACATGTCTCTTCCCGTAGATTTCTAGTTTGCACCTGGTCTCTTAGGCAGGACCCTTTTCTTTATGGGCTGGACTAGCTTTGCTGAGTGGTGGGCATTGGGGGAGAACTTATTTCCCCCCCAAACTTCCTGCCTATCACTTCCAAATAATAAAGTTGAGTTCAAGTAAATAAAGAAAGGTATTTTTAATGGCTTGTAATCATGGCAGCTTTAAATTAGATATTTGGAAATTGGCCTTGCAATTTTGATACAGCCTAAAGTTCCATTCTGTGAAATATAGTACATATATGTACATATGAACAACTTTGTTTTAAAATTTAATTTAACTTAAAATATTGTGAGATTATTCAAGTCTATAGAAGAAATGTAAAATAATACAGCAAACATGAATGTAATGCCATGAATTTGAAAAATATGTTATTTTAAGGGTCAAGTGAGATTAGTTATGCTACAGAACAAACACCACCAGAATTTCAGTGACTAAAAGAAACAACTAGGTCATAGAAGAAATTCCTAACTCATAGTTCATGATCTGATAAAGCTCCTAAGAATGTGACAAAATTAGAAAAACTTAGCTTTTATTTTAATAAAGTAATATGCAAACATACTACATTTTATGCACCAGTCACACACATTAAAATGTACCTATTTTCAGGTATTTAAAACATTGTAGAAATTAAGAGTAAGTTAGAGATTCAGAAACAGAGATTTCATAAATGAAACAAAATGAGAGTCCACAAATATTCATGAAAATCTGGAAATGTTATCCCTGACAGCACCGGAAATGTAAATCAATGGGAAAGGAAGGACTATTCAGTAAATACTGTAGAGACATCTACTTACTCACATGAGGAAAAGGAAATAAACTATTTCACAAAATCAATTTCAGTATTCATGTTAATGATATGGTAATGAGATAAATGTAATTTAAGAGTATTCTTTATTAAATTTCAATCACTAGAAAAATAGACTACCTAAAAAACCATTGATCTCAGTAATAATACTCAGAAAAATATTTTATATAAGTTATGTAGTAAAAGCAAAGAAAAAGTGAGGCTATAGCATGGCAGCGCTCTTTTAAAAATCAAAGTATAAGAAACAAAGGAAAACAACTTATAGTTGTGTAAATAAAAATAAATAAGTTAAAATACTTTCTTTATATTTAAAGGATACAAAGGATTTTAAAATAACTAGATTTGTTAGCAAGATTTACCAGTTAACATGATAGATCAGTAACAGTTATAAAATCTTACAAATGAAGAAATAATGATACACGATAAAACTATGCTGAAGTATTAACATCAATAGAAAAGTAACTTTAATACGCAAGTCATTATGTGGAAGGAAGCTGGACAATCCAGAGGGATGAAAGATGTGATTTATAACAATGAAAAATTATTCTATTAAAAATTATATAAAATTGATGGCAAGCAGGGTTTAGGAGGCCTAAGAGGGCTTGATCAAGGGCAATGTAACCAAGAGGAATTAATGAAACCCAAATGAAGGCTGAACATGATAGTGGGACAAGAAGAAAGTAAAAGGAAATAGAGGAAATAATTAGGAGACAAAGGGCATTTACAGAGGTCTAAATAAAGGCATTTAGATATGTAAATATATTTATATATGACAATGGGGAAATAGATCTATGTACAAATATACACATATACATATATACATATATATATATATATATATATATTTAGTATTAAGGTAGCAGACTGACATTGGGCCTCTACTCTAGTACTCTCTCAATGCAAGAACACTTTGTTCTATTATCCTGGCAATCCATGATGCTCACCTTCTCGACATGATCACTGAAGACAAAGTGGGTGCCATAAGCAAATGTGGTGAAGAAAGCCAATGGTGCCTGGCTATCAAAAGATATAGCATCTGGGGTCACAAAGGTTTGAAGATAAGCAACTGGCTATCTAGTTGAGAAGCAACAAGGCACACGTGGAAGAAGCACACCAGCCTGTAGGATCACGAGGTGTCAATATGATCAGGAATCAGGCAACAAAGAACCAGAATAAAAAATCATATCATTGTGAATGAGGGGGAGTGAGGAGTGGAGACCCAAAGCCATCTGTAGGCAAATGGACATCCCCTTACAGAAGGGTCTTGGGGAGGAAGTGAGCCAGTCAGAATACAGTGTAGTACCGATGAAACATACAACTTTCCTCTAGTTCTTTAATGCTTCCTCCCCCACTATCATGACCCCAATTCTACCTTACAAATCTGGCTAGACCAGAGCATGTACATGGGGACAGATAAGAGCTGGAAGCACAAGGAATCCCTTAGGCCCAATATTGATAGTAGCCATATCAGGAGGGGAAAGTGAAGGTGGGAGGAGATAGGGGGAACTGGTCACAATGATCTATGTATAACCCCCTCCAAGGGGGATGGGCAACAGAAAAGTGGGTGAAGGGAGACATTGGTCAGTGTTAGACATGAAAAAAATAATAATTAATAAATTACCAAGGGTTCATGAAGAAAGGAGTGTGGAGAGCAAGGAAAAACATGAGGAGCTGATACCAACGGCTCAAGAAAGAAAATTTTTTGAAAATGATGATGGCAACAAATGTACAAATGTGCTTGACACAATGGATGGATGTAGGGATTGTGATAAGAGTTGTGTGAGCCCCTAACAAAATGCTTTTTAAAATTATTATGTGTATATTGCATTCTCAATCAAGTTACTTCTAAAGTATTTTCTGTCATAAATTCTTATATTTCTGTACTATGTGATAATAAGAAATTATAAATTTTTGTGACAAACTTTAAGAATAGAATTACTCAAAAACTAAATATTAAGCATCTGCTTAGGTAAGCAGAGCCCTGGTTGCGTATTGATTGGACTGAGTTCTGTATGATTGGTAGTTCAAAATTACCAGCAGCTGCCAGGGATAAGCTGACTGGGTTTTTTACTCCAGCACTCAGTCTCAGAAACACACAAGGGGTCACTATGAATCAGCATTGACTCAATAGTAGTGAGTTGAGACTTAGATAAACAGGGTAGCTGAAAAACTAAAGCCATGCAATGTCATTTTGATCCATTGTAGCCTCAGGCTTATCTGGTAAGAGACAAGGATTACATAGTTTGCTCCTCTTCTGAGTCTTTCTCCAATTTTGCCTTTTATTTTTCTATTCTGGTCACATTAGACTAAGATGTCCCAGACTTTTTGTAAAGGTTTATTACTATATTTATGAATCGTGATATTGTAAATGTTATTGCTAATAGAGTGAAAAGGGTGGCATAACTAAAATTTTTTCACACTTTATTTCATACAACCACTACCCAAAAGTATGAAGTAGAACTAGTCAATATTTTTCTAATTTAAATTATGTATGTACCTAAGAGCATGCAATTACAAAATAAAGTGGCAAATATTAAACTTTGAATTTTTGTTCTAAATTTCCCTTGTTATTATGATTATGAAATCTTCTATATTTTAGAACTATTTTTCTAAGCTTAACACTTATTACCATCTATAGAGAAACCTAAAGATGGTATTGCCAGATCAACATTGCTTTATCCATGACTCAACTACCCATAATAGAGAAGACCTCAACACTTTCTGATATCGTTTTCTAACATTTGAAATAATTTAGTGATGGCCATTTCTTGATAGTTTTGTGCAATTCTTCAGTGTATCCACTAGACAGGGGGTTGGTGGGTAGTGGAAACTATAGAACAAGGTACTCTAGAATTTCCAAATCATTTATAATGTTGTAATTCTGATTTTGGGGATTGAAAAACAATAGAGTAGGATATATATTTTTTAATCTCAGAAAGCATACCTTTATTATAAAGGGAGGTGTTTCTTGAAAGTAAAGTCCTGTTTAAAGTCCTAAGAAAGCAAGTTGTATTTCTTATAGATGTATTTACTAGATTGAAGGGATGTGCTTAATGCATTGAAAGGTTTACAAATAGTCAAAGTACAAATATTTCTCCTCATTGCTAGAAAATCCTGTCAAAGCTTTTTAAGGAAAATAGAAGTTAAAATATTTCTAATCATAAAAAACGAAAAATTGTAAAGTCTACCAGCAGAGTATAAACAAAACCACAGCGCAAACATAAAACTATTTCAAAACGTTTAAATCATATAGTAGCCAATAGAATTCAGCTATTAACCACAAGAAAAGTATAGCATAATAAAATATAAATATAATTAATCTCAGAAATAAAAGAAAGATTTTATTTTAGGAAATCTAGTAATATAATTTTCTTCATAATAACACAAAGAAAAGTTTAATGATCTCCATAAAGGCCAGACCACCACTTGCCTGTAGTTTGTCAGACTGTGGTGACTGTGTGTTACCTTGATGCTGGAAACTACGTCACAGGTATTTTTAAATACTGGGGGGCGGGGGATCCAAAGGGAACATGTTCCAGGAGAGCTTCCAGATGAGCAGACGACACAGAAGGAACGGCCCCTCCACTTAGAGGAATTAGCTACTGAAAACATTATGGATGACATGGAACATTGTCAGATGCTGAAACTTCCTGAAAATTAACAGCAGGACATTTGACATAGATCTTAGCAGAAGATGAACCCCTCAAGTCAGAAGTCACTCAAAGTATGACTGAGGAAGAGCTGCCTTCTCAGAGGAGACTCCACGAAAACTGCGTGGATGGAGTAGAGCCTGCGGGAGTCAAGCCATTGGGACCTTCATTTATGATGGCACAAGACTCCAATGAGAAGCAACAGGTACAAGCATCTATTCATGGCTGGCAGTTGGAAAGTACCAAGAATGAATCAAGGAAAATTGGAAGTTGTCAAAAATGAAATGGAACGTTTGATGATCGATACCCTGGGCACTAGTGAGTTGAGGTGGACTGGTATTGCCCATTGTGGAGAAGAAAACCGTATGGTGTACCCTGCAGTGAATGAAAAATTGAAGAATGGCATGGCATTTATCATCAAAAAGCACATTTCAAGATCTATTTTTAAGTACAATGCTGTCTGTAATAGGAAAACATCTCTCCACATACAAGGAGATCCATTCAATACAACACTGATTCAAATTTACACAGCATCCACTAAAGCCAATGATGCAGGAACTGAAGAATTTCACCAACGTCTTCCATCTGTAGTTGATTAAACATGCAATCAAGATACTTTGATAATTATTAGAGACAGGAATTCAAAATATGGAAAGAGATTCAGGAATAGTACTTGGAAATTATGACCCTGGTGTGTTAGTCTGGGTAGACTAGAGAAACAAATTCATAGACACTCATATGTGTGTAAGAAAGAGGTTTGTTTCCTCCCTGGGGGACGGAAAACATAAAACTGGTTGAAGGGAGACATCAGACAGTGCAAGATATGACAAAACAACAATTTATAAATTGTCTAGGCTTCATGAGGGAGGGGGCAGCAGGGAGGGAGGGGAAAAATGAGGACCTGATGCCAGGGGCTTAGGTGGAGAGCAAATGTTTTGAGAATGATGAGGGCAATGAATGTACAAATGTGCTTTACACAATTGATATATGTATAGATTGTGATAAGACTTGTATGAATCCCTAATAAAATGATTTAACAATAAAGAGATTCATATACAAGAGCAATTTAATATTGAGAAAACATCCCAGCCTAATCTAGATCAACTTCATAAGTCTGATATTAGCCCATATGTCCGATTCCAATATATAAATTCCTCTTCAGAGTCATGCAACACATGCAATGATGTCAAATGCAGGAAGATCAGATCACAGGCTGGTGGGTGAAAAGTCTTGTGGATCCAGTGGCAGTGGAAGCATCTCAGCACTGGCAGGGGTCTCCATGTGGCTCCTTCAGCTCAGGGCACTAGCATAGCTCCATGTGTCTTGTCAGTTACAATGTCTCCTGGTGAGTGAGCATGTGTCCCACCTCCAGTGAGCTATTCAACACCTTAGCGCCTCCAAATGAGGTCATCAAGCTACAACCTGATTGACAGGCTAGACTCCACCCCTCCACTCTTAAGTCTCAAATTGACAACAGATTACGTAACTACCACACATGGTGACAGAAATGAAGTCAGAGATCACATAATAAAATGTTGCAAAATCAATGACTTTTTCATAGCAAATGTCTCTTCAACAACAAAAATCATGGCTATATACAAACTAGGGATAGCTTTGAGGATAATGAGAATTCCAGAACACTTACCCGTGTTCATGTAGAACCTTTCATGGAACAAGAAGCACTGTGTGAAGAGAAAAATTGAATATCACATGCTTTAAAGTCAGGAAAAGGGTGAATCAGGGTTATATCCTCTCATCATACTTAATCAAGTTCTATGCTAAGGAAATCACCAGAGAAGTTTGACTATATGAAGAATAGAGCATCAGGATTGGAGGAAGGTTTTTCACAACACGGGAGGTACAGATGACACTGCCTTGCTTGCTGAAAGCAAGGAGTACTTGAAGCACTTGCTGATGGAAATCAAGAATTGCAGTATGGATTACAACTCAATGTAAAGAAGGCCCAAATCTTCATAACTCGACTAATAGGTAGCATAATGATAAATGGAGAAGAAATTGGAAGTGTCAAGGACTTCTTGTTTACCTCCACAATCCATACTTACAGAAGCAACAGTCGAGGTCAGAAGACAAATTGCAAGAGGCAAATCTTCTTCACAAAACCTCTTTAAAACATTGAAAAAGAAGGACATTACTTTGAGGACTAAGCTATACCTGGCACCAGTCATTGTATTTTTCCATGGCCTCCTATGCATGTGAAAGTTGGACACTGAATAAGGAAAATTAAAGAAGACTCAATGTACTTACAGTATGGTGCTGGCAAGGAATACTGAAAATGCCAGGGACTGCCAAGACAAGAAGCAAATCTTCAAGCTAAAATTCCTAAACTTTTCAATCAAGTTGCATTGATAATTGTTAGTGATTGGAATGCAGAAGAAGGAATAATCGTTGGAAAATATGGCCCTGGTGATAGGAAGCCAGAGATCATAAAAAAGAATGTGGCAAGACTAACGAATTGTTCACTACAAATACCTCTACTCAACAACACAAACAGAAACTGTACACTTCTTAGCAGTACAGCCAGAATGCTCCTTAGAAGCAAGAGTGGTGTGACGTTCTCTCATGTACTTGGAATATGTTATCAGGAGAAACCAGTTCCTGGAGGGAAAAAAAGGCATCATACTTAGTAAAACTGAGGGGCTGCAAAGGGGGGAGGGGTGACTCTCAGCAAGGTGGATTGCCATGATGCAGGATCAAATGGTGGTCCCTTCTGTTTAACATAGGATCCCTATGAGTAAGAACTGAACAAATGATATATAGCAACAACAACATGAAGGTCCAAAAGGAATCTGATCAATCAGACAAATATATATACACACACACATATATATAATAACTCTAAAATTCAAAAATGATTGTCATCAAATCCAGAACATGACAAAGGCCCAGGATTTTTCTCTTTTTTGAGCTGCTTGAAGGAAAATATACAGACATGACCTGAGGTATAAGCATGCTACAACATAGGTAATGTGGAGATCTCAGCCACCTGTTTTTGCAGGACCAGCACCCAATATGAGTCCTATATTTCAATGCTCTGAATACTGAAGTGTGCTTGACCCAACCCATGGTATTCAGTATTGCGTCACATGCATGTGAAAGTTGGACATTGAATAAGGAGGACTATAGAATAATAGAAACATTTGAATTGTGGTGTTTGAGAAGAATATTGAAAGTACTATGCACTGTTAAAATTACCAACTAATCTGTATTGGAAGAAGTAAGCCAGAGTGCTCCTTAGAGACACGGATAGCAAGACTGTATCTACATCTTTGAACATATCATCGGGGGAGTTTAGTCCCTGGAGAAGACCATCATATTTGGCCAAGTGGAGGGGTGGCAAAAAAGAGGAAAGTGCTCAATGTGGTGGATTGACACCGTGGCTCCACCAGTGAACTCAGGCATAGGAAAAATTGTGAGATGGGGCAGGGCTGGGCAGTCTTGCCCTCTGTGATGCATAGGGATGCTCTGGATCCAAGTTGGCTAAATGGCACCTAGCAAGAGCAATGCTACAATAGATTACCGATATGCCTGTACAACCTGATATAGTGACTGGTCAGCTTATGGAGAGTTGTATTTTGAATGAATACATGGATGTCTAAGGTCCCTACTGGAGTCTGGCAGCATATCAAAAGTTACTAGTTGAATGGTGAGTGCTTTTATGTTTTCTGTGCTACAAGAAGGCATGGCCTTTCTTTAGAGCCGTATGGATGGATTTACTCTGATATTCTCCTATTGACACATGGCAACGAATATTATATACCATACTCTTACTTTTTTTTTTTTTGTAGTTCGTTCAAGGATCGTTTGCTGGCCCTTAACATACTCTTACTTTATAGATATAGATCATGGAGGCTTTAGGGCATATGGATCAAGCACAGTTCTTGTGTTTCAGTTTAACTAAGTAGACATATGAGTTCAGTTTACATCAACCTTATGAAATAGGCAAACTTTGTTTCCCAAGACTTCCCAGTCTTCCTTTCGCTACTTTTCTATTGGATCTGATATTCTTTTCTAGTTCAGTGCCCTCTTGGCTCCTTTCTTCCAAATTTGTATCATCCACACCCAGCCCAATGTTTAAAATTTTTTTCTTTCATTCATTTGTTTCACAATTTTAGAATTTCTGTTTATGCCTGACAGCTCTTTCAGCTGGAACACATATAATATTGATGTCCACATCTGCAACGCATTCCCATGGATGTTCTAAGCATGAAAATTATGACTCCTTTTCTCTCAAGAAAAAAAATCACAGGATGCAGAGGACCAAAAAGGAACCACTCTTAGAAAAACCACTAATCCTTTCTAATTTTTAAAAGTCTTTTTGATAGCATTAGCATTAATAGTGTTACTTCCTAGTTTCAAAATTGTGACCACTCAATTGGTACCACCCACGTGCAGCAGCAGCAGAGTTAAGAGTGGAGGACTAGAGGCTATAATTTTGATTCTATGATTCACATGAAGGCACACATTCCAACCTCTCGGGGGAGAGTTGCTTTTATTTTTTTTAACTTTCTAAAAGATTTTGTTTGTATGTGCCAAAGTTTGCTAATCCACTCGTCTATTGATGGAAACTTAGGCTGTTTCCAAGTCTTTGCTATTGTGAATTGTGCTGCAATAAACATTGGAGCGCATATGACTGGTCATGTTTTATTTGCTGCTTCAACCGGGTATATGCCAAGTAGAGGGATGGCTGGGTCATAAGGTAGATCAATTTCCATTTTCTTTAGGTATCGCCAGATTGCTTTCCACAGTGGCTGTACAAATCTACACGACCACCAGCAGTGGAGGAGGGTTCCTACTTCACCACAGCCCCTCCAACACTTGTTGCTCTCTGATTTACTGATCTGGGCTAGCCTCAGGGGTGTTAGGTGGTATCTCATGGTTGTTTTGATTTGCATTTCTCTTATGGCAAGGGACTTCGAGCACTTTCTCATATGTTTATTGGCCATATTGATCTCCTCTCTAGTGAAAGTTCTTCTCATTTCTTTTGCCCACTTCCTTAGGGGGTTAACTGTTTTCCTCTTTTTGCAGGTCACGATGGTGTTGTAGATTTTAGTAATGAGCCCTTTGTCTGATGTGTCATTACTAAAAATCTTCTCCCAGTCTGTGGGTTGCCTTGTCACCCTCTTGGCAAAGTCTTTCAAGGTGCACAGGTGTTTTATTCTTATTAGATCCCATTTGTCGATTTCCAGTTCACCTGTGTGTGTCCCCTTCCCTGTTGCAGTGAGCCTATGTGCTCCCTGGGCCAGGGCTCTGAGATTAGTCCCGATTCCCTCCTTAATGGTCCTGATGGTTTGGGGTTTGACTTCTAGATCTGTGATCCACCTTGAGTGTATTCTTGTGCATGGGGTGAGGTAGACGTCTTGTTTCAACTTTCTACATGTGGATATCCATTGTTTCCAGCACCACTTATTAAAGAGGGCATCTGCTTCCCACTTGATGTTTTTGGGACCCTTGTCGAAGATCAGTTGTCTATATGCTGATGATTTTACTCCTGGGCTTTCTATTCTTTTCCACTGGTCTGAGTGTCTATCATTGTGCCAGTACCATGCTGTTTTGACCACTGTAGCTGTGTAGTAGGCATTAAAATCAGGTAGGGCGAGTCCTCCAATTGTGTCCTTCTTCTTGAGGAGTTCTCTGCTAATTCTGGGTTTCTTCCCTCTCCATATGAAGTTGGTGGTCAGTTTTTCCAATTCTTTGAAGAAGGTTGATGGTAATTGGATTGGTATAGCATTGAACTTGTAGAGTGCTTTAGGAAGAACTATCATCTTTGGCACATACACACAATGGAGTATTATGCAGCACTGAAAAGCACCGATGAGCACATGAAACACGTTATTTCATGGGAAGAGCTGGAAGGAATTATGTTAAGCAAGGTAAGCCAGACCCAAAGGGACAGGTACAACATGAGTCCCCTGAGGTAAGTACAATCAGCATGACAGAAATAGAAGAATAAACATCCATCCCACAATAAACGGGAGGAAGCATAGATAGTTGGAGGGAGGACAGGCCACACCTAGGGAGATACATGAGAGCCCAGCATAAAGAAGGAGTAGTGGGGTAGGGAGAGGGAGAACCGGGAGGGGGAGAATCCGAATGGATGGTATGGGGGGTCAGGGTACTAACCCACCCGGGGGAGAGTATTGGTTGTGTCCCCACAGATCTGGAACATGCATACGGACCCTAACACGACACACCAAACAAGGAGGGCAATGCAAAGTACAGAGGTCTACACAAAGATGCTGGACGACAAGCCGGCCCAAACCAGAATTAGGCCGACCCCCACACTCGAAGGGAATACCACAGAAAACAAAAATAGATCGTCTGGAGTGGGAAAGGAACTGACCCACCACACCACATCCAGAAGGAAGCTGAAACAAAAGAAGGAGAAATGACGTAGTGGAGTACACCTGGGTCCATCAAGCCCAAAGCCGATAGACCAGCTAGAAGGGCCCATCATACAGAAAGGACCATTCAGCTGACCACACTACGAGATACGACATCCTGCACCAACACATGGCCCTACACGGGACAGCACCTGAGACACAATGGGGGATGGGCGACTGAGCTGACCCCGCCACACTGAGGCAAACACTGGGGACGTGCAATGGAGCAGCAGAGGAAGCAGAGCAAAGGGAGCCTGAGGGAGTATAAAGGATAGTCTTCCGGGCCAGGACGTGGCGCCTCTCAAGCTACACCTAGAAAACACTCCTAAAGGCCAACGAAAGGACCTTGAACTACTAGCAATTTTTCTTTTAATATTTGCTATCTTTTTGTTTAGTCTTTTTTAATTTGTTTTGTTTTTTACCTTGTAAATTTTGTATGTTACTGGCTTTTCTGCTTATCAGCGTGTCGATGTTGCTTCTGTCAAAGCCATGTTCTTATGGGCTACTTGGGCGCAGTCAAAGTCATATCCATTTGTATGCACATATTACTATGTCAGCAGGTCCACCTAGACAAGATAGGCTGGACAAATAATGAGAGAAGAAAACAACAGGACCAACGATCCTGGAGGGACATGAGAGCGTGGGAGGTAGGGGAAGGGAGGAGGTGTCGCCCAACACAGGGACAAGGGAACAGCGAATGGTTCAAAACCAGAGGAGGGAGGGGAGGGGAGGACTGGAAGGGAGTGACCAAGAGCAAGGTAACTGAGAGGAACTACTGAATCCAGACTGAAGGCTAAACATGGTAATGGGTCGGGAGGAAAGCGAAAGGAAATAGAAGAAAGGAGTAGGAGGCAAAGTGCATACAGAGAAGCCTAAATACAGACATGTACATATGTAAATATATTTATGATTATGGGGGCAATAGATTTATATGCATATATTTATAGGTTCAGTAGTAGGGTAGCAGATGGACATTGGGCCTCCTCATGCATAATCCCCCAACACAATAGCACCTCGCCCTGCTAAGCAGCCATTGCAGGATACCCATCTTCCCGACATGATCACTGAAGACAGCCGTGTGTGTAAGCAAATGTGGTGAAGAAAGCTGATGGTGCCCGGCTATCAAAAAAAGATATAGCGTCTGGAGTCTTAAAGGCTTGAAGGCAAATAAGCGGCTATCTAGCTCAGAAGCAACAAAGCCCACAGAGAAGAAGCACACGGCCTAAGCGAATACAAGGTGTTGAATGGACCATGTAGCAGATACAAAGGAACAAAAACAATCATTTTGTGATCACCTTCCTCACATAATGGCTGAAGACGAAAGTGTGCATAAGCAAGTGTGGTGAAGAAGGCGGATGGTGCCCGGCTACTGAGAGATATAGCGTCTGGGGACTTAAAGGCTTGAAAGCAAACAAGCGGCCATCTAGCCCAGAAGCAACCGAGCCCACACGGAAGCAGCACACCAACATAGGTGACCATGAAGGACAGAGGAGACCAGGTCTCCAACATCAAAGGTGGGGTGGTGGTGAGAATCACATCACCGTGAAAGAGGGGGAGTGCATGATGGGGACCCAATGCCCACCTGTAGACAGCTGGACACCCCTTCCAGAGGGGTAGTGAGGAGGAGATGGGCCACTCAGGGTTCAGTGTAGCAACAATGAAACTCAAAACCTTCCTCTAGTTCCTGAACGCTTCCTCCCCTCCCAATCATCATGACCCCAATCCTACCTTGCCTTGCGGACCTGGTTATACCAGAGGATGTACAGTGGTGCAGTGGGGATCTGGAGGCACAGGGAATCTAGGACAGATGAACCCCTCAACACCAGTGGTGGGAGTGGCGACACCAGGAGGGAAGGGCATGTAGAAAGGGAGAACCGATCTCGAAGATCTATGTGTAACCTCCTCTCTGGGAGATTGGCAAGGGGGAGGCAGGTGAGGGGAGACGCCGGGGAGTGTAAGATAAGATATAATAATTATTTATAAACTATCAAGGGACCAGGGGTGGGATCGGGGAGGGAGGGGGATGGGGGAAAAAAAGGGAAACCGAGCTGATTCCAGGAACCCAAGTGGAAGGTAAATTATGAGAGTGACGAGTGCAACAAATGTATAAGGGTGCTTTGCTCAATTGTTGTATGTACAGATTGTGATAAGAGCCTTATGAGCCCCAATAAAAAGACTTAAAAAAAAAGATTTTGTTGTGATATCATGATACGTTTCAGTCTCTTTACTTCTAGTCGTCTCATTTAATTCCCAATTTTAAACGATATTTAATCAGAGATGGAGACATAGCTTTTCACTGAGACCTGATGAGCTGAATTTTCTGAGGAGACCTGAGAGAAGGAAATTGATTTCCCTAGGCGACGACTCATTTCCTTCTGTGAAACTAAAAAAAGGAATTCCTCTCAAATTAGAAATAAGACCCAAGGTCGGGGTTCTACGTCTGTATGTCTTTATGGGAACAGATAAACTCATCAGGAGTTAACGCAAATGACCTGAAGATATATAGCAACACACACATCTACACAAAGAAAACCAGCTCTCCTGTTGCTCTTTCCTCCTGAAGTGTCTGTGTGTTAGAGCTCTCTAACTGGGAAAGAGCATGAAGAACAGGCAAACGAAGAAATTGCAGTGAACGATGAAAGAAAGAAATGAGGGTGGGAGGAAGTGAGGAAGGAGGAAGGAAGGGAAGAAAGATGTTTTGAGGTGTGTTTTGTTTCGTTTCTTAAATAGAAATAGCAGACTTACTGCCCCTTCCCCGAACTAACAGTTCCTGGAAGTCAGGGACTTGGTTTCATGTGATATTGCTTTTAAATCTTCTACCGTAGGATGCTCATCGCCCTCTCACTGGCATCAAGAGGATTCTGATACACGGTGACCATATGGCAAACCCCAAATCCAAACCCATCGCTGTGGAAACAATTCTCGCTCCTAGCGCATGTAGAACTGTGCCACGGTGTTGCTCAGGCTATAGCACTCCTGCAAGCTGACTGGAACCTTCTCCTCCAGGGGAGCAGCTAGTGAGCTCCAACTGCCCATCTTTCCGTGAGCAGCAGAACGCGAAACGAAGGCGCAACCAGGCCCCATCTCCAAGTTATCTCCCTCCTAAGGGGAGGGAGCCGTTGTCCAGCAGCAAAGATACTTCTTGCTTGCCGTGAAGCTCAAGTCCAGGCATAATTTCCGTGCAGTGTCTCCATGATTGGAAGATAGAGGAAGAACAGCTCTGAGGAGGCCAGACTGATTGCGGTCTCCTCCCAGCCCCATCCTTTAAAGGTTCCCGCCATTCTGTATGCTCCCTGCTTTCAATGCCTTCCCACTCTTTAAGCATACCTGGCCGTTCCCCCGCCTCCTCGCTGAGCTCCTGTCCCGCTGCTGTGTCTGAGGCAGAAACAGTCTACTCTTTCTACCACGGCTATGCCACTGGGCGGGCAAGCGGCTGAGTGGTCATCAGCTGGTTACAGACCTAGACCGTGGTCAAGGCGCGCCTCCCTCGGAGGAAGCAGCTTGGGCGTGAGTGCTCAGACACTCTCCTGGAGGGTCTGGGACTGCCCCACCGGGTGTAGAAAGTAGAAGAATCTGAGACGAGAGAGTGAGCACACCCAAGACCAGTTTTCATCTGTGAAAGCAAGGAAGTTTCCATCGGAGGTTCATGTACTGCCATAATCCATTCAGGAAAGATGAACAAGTTGGACATGTAATTTGGGGCTGATACCGTGGGAAACTTACTTCAAAGGTGGGTGTCAAATGTTTGGACGAAGGCGTAATTTCAGCACTTTAGGGGACTTCCAGATAGGACTCTGCATGGTAACCGTGTCGTATCTAATGGGTTATGGTTAGAAATATTCATCCTGCAAATATATGAGACTCATGGTAGAACTTTTGTTTACTTTCAGAGAAATTAAACAACTAAAATGAATAAAAAGTCCCCAAGCTATGAAAAAAAATGTTTCTCACAAAATTACACAAGCAGAAAGGCCCATATTTTCCCTATTAAGTGACTTCATTTGCAGTTGTATGTGCTTCAGCCCCTTGTTATCCTGCCCAGTCCACACAGCCCATAGCTCTGGCTGTTAAGAGATCTTCAAAAGCCAGACAAATGGATACAAAGTTGGTGAATGAGAGCTTTCTGAACATGGTTTTTCACAGACTGTTCTCGACATGATAATTGGTTGCCACAAATCACTACTCTGCAGTCCCTTCTGAAAGCCCCGTGCTCAGAGAACTTACTGGGCCCAACATTACCCCAACTCGGGAGCAGGGTACAATTCCAACGTCGTGTGGCTGTGTAGTCAGAGTCTTTTCCAATTTGAAAACACTCAGAAATATTCAGATGAGTAAAGATGATGCCTTGGGTTGCCACCCCCAAGGTACGCCGTTCAAAAACCACCGGTCGCTCCTCATGAGGGAGATGAGATTTTCTACTCCTATAAAATGCTAGTCTGGGAAACCCTCCAGGGCAGTTCTCCCTTGGCCTTCAGATTTGTTATGAGATGGAACCCACTTAGTGGAAATTAATTTGCGATTGTAGATGGAGCCCTGGTTGCAGAGAGGAGATGTGTTTGGCTGAAGTACAAAACCACCAGCTACTTCTTGGGAGAAAAATGAGGTTTTCTACTCTCTTAAAGAAATACAGTCTTGGAAACCAATAGAGCTGTTGTATCCTCTGCCCTATAGGGGTCACTGTGAATCGGAATCGACTCGATAGCAGTGAGGTGAGGTGATAATATATAGCTGAGCATCTCTCATCACCGAGAAAAAGATTCCTTATCACTTTAATTAATCATCATGCTTGTTCTGAAACACAAATGCAAATAAACTTATTTAGAATGCAATAGTGTTTGTTGCTGCTAATTGTTATCCAGTTGGTTCCCACTCATGATGCCCCTATGTAAAACAGAACCAAACCCCACCCTGTCCCATGTCCTCCTCACAATGGCTAGCTGGGAGCTCCTTGCTGCAGCCTCTGTCCATCGGCTCTTTGAGAAACTCTGCTTCTCTGCTTTCCCAAGTACGATGTCCTGTTCTGGGGACTGTCTCTGCCAGTACGTCTCAAGTACAGCAGAGAAGGGTAATCATCCTTAATCTCAGAGGCATTCTGGATGGCTTTCTTCCAAGACAGATTTGTTTGTTCTTTCAGCAGTCAATGGTATTTTCAATGTTCTTCACTAACACCATAATTCAAATGCATAGATTTTCCTCTAGGCTTCCATTTTCAGGATTAAACGTTCATATACCTATCAGGCCATTGAAAACACCACATGTGGGATCAGGCTCACATCAGTCCTCAAAGTGATCGTTTTGCTCTTCAACACTTCTAAAGAAGTCCTCTGCTGCAGATTTGCCTGATGAAGACATCATTTAATATCTTAACTGCTGCTTTCCTGAGCATTGATGATGGATCCCCCAAAATGAAATCCTTGACAACTTCAATCTTTTCTCCAGTGATCCTGTTGATGTCCAGTTGTGAGTATTTCTATTTTCTTTACACGGAGTTCTAGTCCATACCAAAGGGTATAGTCCTTGATTTCCATTAGCAAGGGCTTCAAGTTCACCTCCATGTACACACGAGGAGCAGGTGGTTACGTCTTCATATCGCAAGTGGTTAATAAGCTGTGTTACCATACCGATGAATGTTCTTCTCCATACAGTGAAGCTTCTCAGATTATTTGCTCAACATACGGATGGAATAACTTTGCTCCACACCTTTCCTGAGCCTAAACCATGTAGCACGATGAGGACAGGAGGAGAGGGGGATAAAGGGAAGGGACAGAAAGGTAAAGAGGGAGGGAGGGTGCGAAGAGAAAATGGAAAAAGAACCACATATGCGGGGTGGGAGAATGGGGGGGGGAGGGGGGATGCGGGGGGCAGGGGGAGTGGTGGGGGATGCGGGGGGATGGGGGGCTAATGAGAAACTGTCACTGATTTGATGGTAGTCTGTGCAACTACAGAGGATACACTTTTCTTTCCATGGATTATGTTCCGCAAAGGGGAACATACACTTATGTACAGTACGAATAATAAGTAATGAGAGAATTGTCACAACCTTAGATAACCTCCACTTTCTTCATGCTTCAGCTCTAAACACTGGTCTGAGAGGCTCTCAAGACAGGAAAAGTAAAGCTGAAACTGGGATTCTCTTATAACAAGCTGGGTTTGAACAAACAAGCAAAGACCTCACACTGTGTTTTTTTTGTTTTGCTTTGCTTTCCCCATAGGGCTGTGAAGTGTTCTGGAATTTCCATTCTTCTAATGTTATCCAGAGTTTATTAGGAGCTATGCAATCAAGTGCCTTGTAAAAGAAAGCAAAAGTAGCAGTAAATTAAACAAAAGGTAGATTTGTTAGTTATTCTGGCGTGTTCCATTTCTTGGCCAATACTTTATTTCCAAAGCATCCATTCTACTCAGTGCTTCCCAGGCACTCTCCAGCTGTCACCTCCTTAGAAGGCAATTGAAAACACCATAGCTTGGTCAGGCTCACCTCCATTTTCAAAGTGATATCTTTTCTTTTTAACACTTTAGAGTGGTTTCTGTTACAGCATATCTGCCCAAATGCAATAGCGAATTAGATTTTTTTTAACTTCCATTGGTGTTGATTGTTGCTCCATGTAAAAGAACATTATTACTATCCAACTATAGAGAGGAAATTCCTTCAACAGCATATTTGAATGAATCTTTTGTGACAGAAGAGCTAAAAAATGGGAGGCCTAAAGAAATCGCTGATCGTCAAAACATATAATTCACTTACTCAAAGTTAAATGTTCATATAAAAATAGAGGTATGAATATGTGAACTGAGAATATAAAACCAAACCAAACTCAGTGTCACGGAGTCAACTGCCCACTAGGCCAGAGTAGAGCTTCCCCTGTGGGTGTCTGAAACTGGAAATCTTGATAGGAGTAAAAAGTCTCCCCTTTCTTCCATGGAGTGACTGATGACTGCAAATCGCTGACCTGGATAACAGTTCACCACATACCCCTTTAGGCTAACAGGGTTCCAGGCTCCAAATGCCCCTATAGAAGATCATGAGAGCTTCACCGAGAAGCTGCTTTTTAAGCAGGTGTAAAAGTGACTAAGATTGGTAAGGTGAAAAGGTTTGAGTAGAGGTGACAGATGGAACAACATATGTAAAACCACTGATTTTACAGAAGGGCTGCCTTGGGTTGGGAACTCTGGGAATTATCTTGGGTCAATCAGTAGAGCACACATCAGGGAGTGGGATAAATAATACCAGAAGGAGAGGCTGGCTACAGGCTGGGAAAGGCATTTGGGAATAATTAAAATTAAAAAGTTAGATTATTTTCCTTAGGGATGAAGCCAAAATAACTTTTTTAACAATACATTTCTTCCCTTCTTTCTTGTTTTTTTCTTGCTCCCCACTTATTTCATCCCACCCTCAATCCTTCCATCCCTTATTCTCTCTCTGTGAGAGCAAAGTTAAAATGAGAAAGAAGTAACGGAGGTACAGAACTATGTGGAAATGCATTTGGAATTAAAGATTGGAGGGAAATCCAGTTTAGAGATAGTTGTAATTTAAACAAGCAATGAAAGGCATCTGGTGTTTGTTTTTAAGCAGTGCAAATGGAAGTCAAAAGACAAGGAGAGCAATGAGAAACATCCCTTAGGTAAAACTAAATTGGACATCAATTGATCGAGATGAACAATTCAAGAGATAGAGTAGTTTCAGAAGCAAGAAACTGTCTTAGAAATGAGAAAGATCAATTGTGTCAAATTTATATCTTCAGAGAAATTTTTAAAAAGAAGAATGATAGAAGTTCATATAGTTGATTTTGTAGTACATGATCTAAAACACAGGGAGAAGGAACTTCTTACCACTGGGAATAAAAGTAATATACCTATAAACCTAGAGCTGGAGAGTCAGGAAGGTGAATTCTTCTTTGCTTTGAAAAAGAGGCATTATTAATCTTTGAGTTCAGGATGAGGTCAGGTTGAGTTTAAGAAAAGTAAGTAGGGACTCAGGACATCAATAAAGAGTAGGGTATGAGAAGGAACTTCACCAAATACGAGTGAAAGATTTACCTTGGAAACAAAGTCAAAATGACATTAGAAACCCGATGCACTGCAGTCTACAAGCCAGAGAACAGAAGGCAGAGAGCTGGTGACCTTAAACGCTAGCTCAGTTCTTTGATAAAAGCCATAATCAGATACTTTAAACCTTCGGCATAAGCTAATAGTGTATGTGGTAGCATTTCTGGCACTCAGAAATGCATTAGGATTTGGTGAAATACTTATGTGTGAAAGATAACTCATGTATGAGGTGCATTCTTGACTAGAAGGAACCAAATAGATTAAATGAGTTCAGCACTGTTGGGAAAATGTTGGATCATTAACTGCAAAGTCGATGATTCAAACCCACCAAATGATCCATGGGAGAAACCTGAGACTCTGCTCCCCAAAATATTGATGAAGCCTCATAAACCATACATAAAGTTACCGTGAATCAGAACTGGCTCAATGACAGTATTTTTTATGGATTATAAAAATAACATTACTAATACCTAATTGTCCTAATAGATCATCTTGTGTTCCTTTTCCCAGTACAGAAAGAAGTAAGATATTACTATATCTCTTAGTTATAGATACAAGGAAGCTAATGAATTAATTTGTATATTATGTTTTACTAATTTTTACTTTTAACCTGTGGAGAGAGACTATGGAGAAAATCAATATTAGAATGGCCAGGGGGCAACTGTAGAACTGACCATCAATTGCTTGTATGCAAGTACAAGTTGAAGCTGAAGAAAATTGAAATAAGTCCACAAGAGCCAAAATATGACCTTGCGACCATTTCAAGAAAAGAAGTGAGACACTGAACACTACTGCCTGGAGATCAGAGAGTTGCAGGAAGACAATAACAACATTATCTATGAAGCAATCCAAAAGCCTTTTTTAAGACAGGAAAGGAAAAGAAACTAATGTTAGACGACACGCTAAAACTTTCATTTAAACATAGAGTAGATGAAGCACACAGAAGAAATAATGAACTAAAGAGAGCTGAAAAAAATATTTCTAAGGTACCTCAAAAAAGCAAATTAAACATTGTAATGAATTGTGCAAAGTCTTGGAGTTAAAAAAACCGAAAGGTAAATTATCAAGTTGAAAGAACTGAAAAAAAGAAAACATTCAGGCCTCAAGCAATAATATTAAAGCCTACAAAAGTATTCAATTTGCAAAATATTGGATGATGTAGAAAGCATCAAAAGAGAATGGAGAGAATACACAGTTATTATACCAAAAATGGTTGGCATCCAACTGTTTCAAGGGTCACATGTGATCAGGAATAAATGGTATTCAAACGAGAAATCCATGCTGCACGGAACGCATCCGTGAGGAACAAGACTCCAGGAACTGACCGGATATCACCTGGAGAGCAATCGCGATAGAACTGTTTCAAAAATGATGCAACACAGGAAGCACTCACTCATCTATGTTAAGAAACTCACAAGTCAGCCCCCTGACCAATCAACTGAAAGACATGCATATTCATACCAATTCTTAAAATAAGTTATCCCTAAGAGAGGAAATTATTGAACACATGTACTGTATCACATGCAAGTAAAATTCTTATTCACAAATGGTTGTAGCAGTACATTGACATGAAATCGCCAGAAAATCAAGCCAGATTCAGAGGGGACATGAAAAATGAGATTTCATTACTTATGTCAGATGGAACATGGCTGAAAACAGAATATCAGAGATATTTACCTTTGTTTTAATAACTAAGCATTAAACTGTGTGGATCAATACAAACATGTTATGCAAAAAATGTTTGCATACAATTACAAGGAAAATGCATCCCAGAACACATCATATTGCTAATGCAGAATCTGTACATAAATCAAGAGGCACATATTCAAATGGAATAATGGTACTTATGCATGGCTTAAAATTGTGAAATATTTGTTTCAGAATTGTATGCTTTCACCATAATTATCCAACCTGTATGTTGAACAAATAATCTGAGAAGTTGGGCTATATAAAAAACATGGCATTAGGATTGAGGAAAGACTCCTTAATAATATGTGATATGCAGATGTGATAATCTTTCTTGCTGAAAACTAAGAGGACTTGAAGCGTTTACATGAAGATCAAATATTACACATTGAGTATTGATTATACCTCCACAAAAGTAAAGAATAATCTTCACAATGGGACCAAGAAACATGATAAAATGGAGGGGGAAAAAAGTTAGTCAACGATTTCATTTTACATTTGCTACACAAGACTTCTTTAAAGTGTTAAAACCGAAGGTGCTGCTTTGAGAACTAATGGATACCTGACCTACATGGTGTTTTTAATCTCCTCCTGTGTATGAGAAATAAGTAAGTGTGGAGAAGAATTGATGTGTTTCAGGTATGGGGTTGGCAAGGAATGTTGAATGTACCAGGACTGCCAGCAGAATGGATGTATGTCTTAGAACAAGTACAGGTAGAATGTACCTTGGAAGAAAGAATGATGGTCCTTCATCTGACAGACTTTAACCACGTTATGAGGAGGATGCTGTCTCTCAAAAAGGCATCACGCGTGGTAGAAGGTCAACAAGAAACATGAGACGCTCAGTCAGATCCAAAGGCAAGGTTTCGCCCTATCTATGTACGGTCTCTAGATGTCTAACAGCAAAACAACTGTTAATCTTCAGTGAGATCCTTAATGAGTACTCTTCTGACTTTCGTCTTTTGCTCAATAAAAATACATTAATAATCTACCTTCTGACTGAGCACAGCCAAAAATTTTGTTTTGTTCGTCTTGGTCCTTAATCAGGATCCTGAGTATTAGACAATCTGATGCAAACTGACTGGTCACTGACCTCTTGGCTTACTTACCTCCAGTGAATATTAAACGCAGATGTCGGCTCTGTAAGAAGCAGTGGAACACACATGCTGCTCTTGAATCCCTTGCTCCCTTGGCACTTTAAGCTGAAAGAAGTGCCAGCAGAAGCATAACCAAACACAGACATTCACTGCTTGATATGCGTGAACATACCTTGTTGATGATGTGCTCTTCTCTTGAATGAGAGGAAGAATATTGCTTGAAATACTAAGGCACAATATTCTTTGGGGTATCTTGTGTCTCATTTTTTTTTTGTATTTAGGTGGCAGGGCTTACATGTCAGATTATGATCTTTGTATTCCATAGTACACAAATCTCCCTGCATTACAATAAAAGCTACATTTGGTTTTCTTTTGAAAGATCATTGGGTCCTTGAAAAGGGATAAAGACTTTAACAAGAAGTTTTCGGGAAATGATCCTCAGGCCTGCAGGCCTGACGTTCGGTAAGGTTTGTAAGTATCGCAGCGGAGGGGACTTCAACCCTCCTAAAATGGTCCAGTTTCCAGAATATCTCCTCTTAACAGTAAACTTGGTCTCACTTCAGATTTGCATCTTTATATTGTTCTTTTTGGAAGCACCTTGTTTTTGACTTTAATGCTAATCCCAATGACCAGACTCTTCTCTGGTGTCTTGTAACCAAACACTGTCGTCATTAACTTAACAAAACCCTATCTTCATTGGGCCTAATCTTAACATTCCTTGATTTCTGGATTCTACAATAATGAATGTCTTGTACATCTTTATCAAATAACCCACAGCTTGGTGCTTTATTCCAAATGTCCTTGGTCACAGCTTATCTCTCCACTCTCAGATGCTGAGAACTGTACCCTGCCACCAAACTTCTGGGACACTTACCTTTTACATAATTTTCCTTCATTGGACTATTCTGGACATAATCACTGAGTCTGCCTAAAGCTATTCATATTGAAATGTGTGCAAATTTAACTTCATTTTAAGTAAGCCTATTTATTGCACTTAAAGGCCTGGGGTTTTTCTGCTCTAAGCTATGCATTATTGCTAACACTTTGAAAATAGGACAAGCATATGTTCCCCTTTGCAGAAATATTGTAAATATTTCCCCCTCTCCTTGTAAAAAATAAGTTTGAGTTACCATTGAGCTGAAACAGAATGGCAAACTCCATATCTTATCTTCATATTCTTTTTTGAGGGGGGAAAACACAAAAAGAGCAAAGAATGTAAAGCGCTACACTCTGTGTCACTTTGGATTGATATTGAAAGTCTGCCTGGAATTGACACCACGTGTCTGCCATTGCACTGCACTGCAGCAGCTTGCATGTTGCTGGGGTCCTTTCTGCTCTGTCACGGTTTTCAAGCACCAGCAGGGTCACCCAAGAGAACAAGTTTCAGCAGAGCTTCTAGACCAAGAACAGACTATGAAGAAGAAAAGCATATCCGCTTCTAAGGAATTAGCCACTGAACAAATTATGAAAACTTTAAAACATTTCCAGGTACTGAGAGCTCACAGATCGCACCAGAACACTGTCAGAGATAATGTCAGAAGATGAGCCCTTCATGTCAGAAGGGCAAGATATGAATAAGGATGAGCAGCTTTCTCCTAGTGGAATCTACTCGAATGGTTTAAATGGGAAAACGCCTGGGGGAGTAAAGCCTCTAGGCCCTTCACTGGTTGATGACCTTGAAGAAACAGCTGAAATCATCTAATAATAATTGGAACTTGGAATGTACAAAGTATGAATCTAGGAAAATTTCAAGTTGTCAAAAATAAAATAGAATGCATAAAATTGATAATCTAGGTATTAGTGAGTTGAAATGCCCGTTTTGAAGCAGAATATCATGTGGGTAACTGTACTGGAATGACTGATTCAAAAGGAAGGGTGTTGCAGACATCATCGAAAAGGACATTTCGAGACCTGTCTTGAAGTACCTACTGTCTGCGATAGGATTATAACTATCCACATACAAAGAAATCCTATCATTGATTTTCCTTTTTGAAAATATATCTTATTTATCAAAAACTTTTAAGCAACCTTCATCTTGTATGGTTTTCATAAAAGTTTAATTTACATCCCTCTCCCTAGAAACACATTTAATTTTCAATAGTTATGTTGTTATATGCTTCCTATAGTAATACAATTTAATTTTTCAACCATATTAAGAAGATTTAAAAAAATTTTAATCGCTTCATTAGGAACGCATAAAACTCTTATCACAATCCATACATACATCCATGTGTCAAGCACATTTGTACATTTGTTGCCATCATCATTCTCAAAACATTTGCTTTATACTTGAGCCCTTGGTATCAGCTCCTCATTTCCCCCCTCTCTCCCCAATGTCCCTTCCCTCACAAACCCTTGATAATTTATAAATTATTATTATTATCACTATCATGATCCCAATTCTACCTTACAAATCTGGCTAGACCAGAGGATGTACATTGGTACAGATAGCAACTGGAAACACAGGGAATCAAGGACAGATGACTCCTGCAGGACTAGTGGTGAGAGTGGTGATGCCTGGAGGGTGGAGGGAATGTGGGATAGAAACGAGGAACTGATTACAAGAATCTACGTATAGCCTCCTCCCTGGGGGATGGACAGCAAAGAAGAGGGCAGGGGGAGATATCGGACAGTGTAACATATGACAAAATAATAACAAGTTATGAATGATGAAGGGTTCATGAGGTAGGGGGAATTAGGGAGGGAGGGGGAAACTGAGCGGCTGATATTAAGGGCTCAAGTAGAAAGCAAATGTTTTGAGAATGATGATGGCAACAAATGTACATATGCGCTAGACACAATGGATTTATGTATTGATAGTGATAGTGATAAGAATTGTACGAGCCCCCAATAAAATGATTTTTAAAATATCAACATCATATAAATAAAAATATATCCTCATTATCTATTCAATTTTCAAACATTTTTATTTGTTACACAATGTTTTACTACTCCAATAAAAATGTTGTTGATATACATTTCCAGCTTCATTTTAATATTACATTCTTAAAATAAACCTCTTATTTTTTTATTATCAATCCTGAAAACCAAAATCAAAACTTACTCTAAACCTACTCACAGATAATACTATCTGGGAGTATTATAAAAATAGTAATTAAAATACCTTGAAATTTTATTAAATAATATGAAAAATAATTTATAGGAAATACTTATTTGTACAATACATAATTATCTGTAGTCAGAATACGTCATGTAATTTTTCATATTGATTTCACAATTATATATTAGAAATTTTTCCCAAGAGAGCTAGTCATTTCTCTGCACTCACTAAACTTAATGTAAGGCAGATTAATAAAATGTAGAACTGGAGAGTGTCAGAAACTATGAAGTGAAGTTTACAAGCAAACATATTAAATGAGTGTTTGGAGGCCATTCGTCCAAGTCTGGAAATGGACATTATCCGTATAGCTTAGGTTCATGTGGATCGACATCTACTCAACACAACTCTTGTCCTTTCCATTCAAAAAAGAGAGTGGGGGGGAAATCAGAGATAATAAAACTGGCTATAAATGCAGGAAGAAATGACGAAGAAGTTCAGTCTTAGCTGCCAAAATGATGCCTAGGATCAACGGTGGAAGACAGCATCACTCGCTAATATGTAAGTTCAGGTTAAAGTTAGGATGGTCCGGGCCGAGCAGTGTCCCGTGCGGCTGTACATACCGGCACGATGCGCTCGAATGGCTCGATGGCACCATTGCAAACAGCAAATGCAAAATTAAATATATGCTAGCTCTCACTGAAGGTGTCCCTGGGTGCTGCAAATGGTCGATGTTTTCAGCTACTAACTAAAGGTTGGAGGATTGCGTCCAACCAGAGGTGCCTTGGAAGAAAACCCTGGAGAGCTATTGATATTTTAAAAACCATTGAAAACTTTAACACCACGGTCCTGGCACACAGAGTCCGAATCAACTCACTGGTAAGGTGGTTTAGCAATGATGATGGTGACCGAGATTAACATGAAGCATGCATTTCTTTATTCCTCTGTCTCTGAAATTTTTTTTTACAAAAGGAATAAATAATGAAAGTGCCAAGGGGGGGAAACAAAGGCTACATGTGGCAGAGTAAGGCATTATGGATTGGTTTGCTTGGTGTTTGTTTGTCTGAGCAAGTGTGTGGGCAAAGGCTGTTACCACGCATCTTTCTATTCCTGCCTGTGGCCTAGCAAACAAGTCGACAAGAATGCCAAAACCCACACAATGTAAGAAAAAGATAAATGCTAGAAATACCATGGTAATGCCATGGCTTCTTCATGGGTGGTATGCTTGCCTTCCCCAATATTCTGGCCTTGGAGTTTGGCTGCTTCCAGAAAAGTTCAGATTTAGTATGTTTATTCTGGAAGAAAAATTACTAAATTTGGAAGAAGAGTTGGTCGAAATTAATGGAAAGGGACCAGAGAAAGTTGCAATATTCAAATGATCAGTGTTTGCAACAAGGGAAAAGGAAAGCATGAAATCATCATATTTCATAATTCAATACTGATGTGTACTTATTTGTAATTTTATGCATGCTGAATCAAATCCTGAGGGGCTGAAGGTATTAAAAATCAATAATTGCAAATTTATAACAGATTAAAGTCTTGCAAGGAACTAGAGAACATTTGCATGGATATTCCTAAGAATAACAAAAACAAATGGGGGAAAGTCAGTGTGAGACGAGTTGGGTAAATAAATTATAGCATAAAATGCAACACAATGTAGGAATTAAAATTATTCCAAAATTTATATTTTGAAATCTCTAATAAGATAATTTTATGAAGGGTTTTTATAATATTAAGTAATTTAATTATGGAAATTTAAATAAGGGACAAAATGCATGTCTTTAGATATTGTATAAATATTAAATTATCTGAAAGATGTAAAAATGTAAATATCAGATAACTGAATAATTATATTAACATTTTTCCTTTTAAAATTATTTATTATCATCCATTGATATTTAATGAATTCTTTTATAATCAGGAAAAAGCTGTAGGAAGACTTCTACTTAAAAAATAAATATTATTGTACAGATAGGAACTGGAAACACAGGGAATCCAGGACATATGATCCCTTCAGGACCAGTGGTGAGAGTGGCAATACCAGGAGGGTGGATGGAGGGTGGGGTGGAAAGGGGGAACTGATTACAGGGATCTACATATAACCTCCTTCCTGGGGATGGACAACAGAAAAGTGGGTGAAGAGAGAGATAGCACAGTGTAAGATATGACCAAATAATAATTTATAAATTATCAAGTGTTCATGAGGGAGGGGGGAGCAAGGAGGGAGGGGGAAAATGAGGAGCTGATGCCAAGGGCTTAAGTGGAGAGCAAATGATGAGGGCAACAAATGGACACGTGTGTTTTACACAATTGATGTATGCATGGATTGTGATAAGAGTTGTATGCGCCCTCAATAAAATGACTTTAAATATTATACTGATTCATAAAATTTAAAGTCTATGTCTGCATTTATGTGAACCATTCTTAAACAGAAATGGAAAGTGCTTAAGAAAGTACGCATAGGATAAAGGAAATAGGAATTCACTTTTTAAATATGTAGACTTGAATCAAATTAGATATCCAGACAGGGTGATTATGTACCTAAACAACACAATAAAATAAATAAACCAAAATAAAAGAAAAAATATCAAGATTATTCCTTTGGAATTCTAAAGAAAAGTTGACTAGACTGTTTAAGCTGACCTTCTGCCTTGAATTCAGCGGGCTCGGGCGAGTTCATCAGGAGCCACTACTTGGATTGGACCTTGCTTTCTGGATCTTGTTGGCAAACCCAGGACTCTTCATCAGTTACAATTAGTTCCATAAAATCATCCTCATTAGTTGATCTTGCTTTAGAAAATGACGGAAAGATCAGCACTTTGAGCTAGCTCATCTTTGTACAACACTTTTGGAAAGCTTGCTGGGGCCAATATGTTCGCTTACATTAAATATGCTGAACTATATGAGATCCCAACTTCAGGGGACACACATCAGTGGGAATTCTAGTCTTGTCCGATCAGTCTTAGCCAGCCTTCCTTTCTAGAGATCTGGTCTTTCCTCTCTTGGCTCTCATTTGGTGAGTTCCAACATTCCTTGAAGCCTTGATTTGCCCAAAACGGTTGCTTTGTGTGGGACAGCATTCTTGTAAATTTGTTTCAAAGCTTCCAAGATTTGGGTAGATGTCCATTTGAGTATTGTAAAAATTTGATATTAGCCCTGACCTCAAAATGATTGAGCTCCCTTCTCCCTGCCCCGCACCCCATGGAACAAAAGGCATCATTTGTTTGCAGGCACGCTCGTGAAACGAAGACACATGGACTACTGAGACAGCTTGTATGCAGCTATCACCTGGTTGCACAGACATGTGAAAGCAAGTGTGTTTAGAATAAAGTCATGTGTGCATGAACTGGAAACATAGTACTGATATTTATTGACCAATGAACATAAAGCTCCTAGAGTCAACAACACGATGCTGTTTGGGAGAGGAGAGAGTAGCGTGTCTACTTCAATGGGACCGTGTGCAGTTGGGTGGTTTGCAGAAATTTGAGTCACCATTTTGAATCTCTGAGCCCGTGTGCTCGACGAGGTCAGGACACGTAACATTTTGCTCACAATCTAGTCTCCAGTGCTAGCACAATTTGGGGGACATCCACTAGTAAGAGCTGGATAAATATTTGTTGAATGAATGTCTGCGGCTGTTTTCCCTCCCACATAATGGCAGGAAAGGAAGGAGACACCAAATGGTCGTCATTTTAATCGAACCCAACTTCGTTTCATAACCAAGAGGAAGCAGCTGCTCAGCAACAGAACAAAGTTACCCAAACAGACAAAAATAAATATTCATCCATCAAACAAAAATCTTGTGAGCCTCAGCCTGTCACAATGCTATGGAACTCTGCCAGGATGACCTGAACCAATCTTTCTAAAGGAAGGGACAGGCTGTGGCTGGGAGGCCAGGTTTGCAGCCATTAGAAAGTCATGCTATCCTGGCAGTAGCTCATTCTAAAGAGGATGTAAGCAGGACTGCGTAATTTTCCCAATGATTATAACAGTAATGGACTCCCTGGAAGGCAGTACTTGATAAAAGCAATGTCTTGAACGCCTGTTGTAGCTGCCAATGAGTCATTTCAGACTTTTGGTATGTTCCCTGTATGTTCAGACCCCGTATGTCCCCAGGCTGTGATCCTCCAAAAGGAGATCGCCTGTCCTTTCTTCTGAGGTACTACTTCTGTGTGGGTCAGAACCTCCAACCTTTCTAGAAGGCTTCACATCAGAGCAGTAAGATGCAGGAATACAGGCTTACTCAGGCCAGTGAGTAATAGACACCACCAACCCACTCAACAAACATTACTTGAGACTTTCAGGAAATCAGTGTTGCAGCCTTTCGGAGATTTGTTCCCCACCTATGTGGTATGTGCTTATAGATCACAGACTTTCTGGGTCTCAGAATGTGCTTGATGTTTCCCCACCCTTGCCAACCCAGAACATTTCCAACATCTTACATGGACCATCTGTTGCAAGCACCATGCTCCGTGAACATCCTACCTGGCCATAAATGCTTTCTCTCTATAATTGGTTTTTTTTAAAAAAATACTAGGAATAGAATGAATCACAGGAACAGCTAGGTTGATAAAGCAGAGAATTGTGCAATGGAAATGTAGTGGGAAATAAAGTAAGGATAGGCAAAATTATTAAAACAACAGGAAGTTATTCTGGATAATTTCAGCAAGGTGCCTAATTATACTATATTAATGGAAGAGCTCATCGAAATAGAAAACATTCTGAACTATGGATTTTGTTCTGCTTTGACCAAATAGGGAACAAATGATCTCAGGGTCTTTAGCAGCAGCCGATCGTCTCCCAAGTACTGACATTAGGCACCACAGCTCCAGGAGCCTCCATGCGCTATCAAGCTCAGACCAAAATTTGGATTTCAAAAAAAATGGAATTGTGCTTCCCCAATTTAGATCAAGCATCTCTCCTCTGATAAACCATCTTGCAAGTGTCTTGGGGTAGTGGATGGAAGGACACATTTAGTCACAGCGGAGAAGCTGGGAGCAGAGCCAATGCTTCAGCTGGTTGTGCTTCAGGGAAGTGTCCTCATGCTCAGAGCAAGTTAACTGAGGTAGAAGCTGATGGTACTAAATGAATAATCATCTAAGACTGTGACTTGAAAACTGGCAAGTTTACTCTAGGACAAGACCAAGAATAGCATTATGATATCTCATGAGTTGACTTGAATAAGCAGAACATAATGTGCCTAGTCCTGTGGATCCATGACTAGGGTTTGGTTTTCCTTTTGTGAGCTACTTTTTGCTAATACTTAACTACTTCACTCTTTCTTTGAGTCAAGAGTTAAATAAATAACACACCAACATAGAAAAGTGCTATAAAAAGGAAAAATTAAAAACTTCAAGGAAAATATGATGATTTTAGCAAATAAGATTGTACAAAGGAACCATGGGAAGGCATTAAAAAACAGTGTATACAATTTATATGAAGAAAAACAAAGAGTATTTTGTGGCCAAAGAAGGTAAGGGCTGTAGACTCTTTCAGCTTTGAGAAACTGGATGATTGTACCACTTCATAAAAATGACGAGGAGGATAACAAATTTCCATAACCCAACAGGATAGATATATTTCCACATATTGGTTTTCTAATGAACAATGCTGATAGAGGTGCACATAATGAATGCTAGGAGGGTTGGGCGGAGTATCTGAGAAGTAAACACAATGAAAGAAAATAAGCAGACATTGCAAGAACAGCTAAATCATCGAAACTGGATATGTTAAAATCAACAAGACCTGGGTTATATCCAAACTGGCAAAATGAAGTATTCAACTAGCCATCCTGAAGACTCATCTCTCAGAGGCTTGAGAATTATCTTCGGGGTGCAAGTTAACAAGAGAGACTTGATCAATGAAGCTAATAATAATACATTGGTGCCTTATTTTAGAAATATGATAAAAAAACATTTAATTCATTTTATATGAACTCACCAGAAGATTTAATGGCCATAATGACAAAGGTTTACGCATTTCCCCACAGTTCTCCAGCCCCTATATTACTAACAATGATCACCATTTACTGAATGCATACTGTGTGAAGAGCACAATGCAATGGATGAATAGAAGCAATACAAACGGTTTACATCATCATTTAGCTTCATAACATTTATTTATAGGTATCATATGTACACATATTTGTTTATTAAAAATTACATGATGTAATATTCATCCCCCATCACCTGTTGCTGGTTGCTTGTGATGCAACTGACATGTAGAGGCAGTCATCGGCTACAGCACTCAATGGAGCTTCTAGACCAAGGGAAAACCAGGAATAAAGATGAAATGGCTCAATTCCGAAAATATAGCCATGGGAAACTTTATAAACTTTTCCAATATAGTTCCAGAAGATAAGGAAACATTCAAAATATTACTGAAGAAAAGCTACTTCAAAGTAGGGATGACCTTAAGGAGGTGAACCATGAAGAGAAGAGACATATTACAACAATCATGCTCGTGGAACAACGGTCACGAGATCAAGTGGTGTATTGCATTCGACAAATTGCTAGAAAACTGGAGACGAATGGATGCCTTTGAATTAAGCTGATGACAAAGAATATTGAAAGTAACATGGACTGCCAGAAGAAACATCTTTACCATGGAAGTACAGCCAGAATGCTCCTTGGAAACCAGGATGATATTTTGCTTCACATACTTTGGACATGTTTCAGGAGAGACTAGTCCCTGGAAAAGAACATCATGCTTGGTAAAGGGTAGGGTTGGAGAAAGCGAGGAAGGACTTCAGCGCGATGAAAGGACACATGTCTGCAGTAATGGATTTAAAGATAGCAATTGGAAGGATGGTGCAGAACCGGACATTTCCTTCTCTTGTACACACGTTTGCTATGTGTTAGAGCTGATTCCACAGCGCCAAGCAAGAACAACATAATATTTATCATTTACATATAATATATTCTTAAGTACATATTTTTGTTTTTTTATCAATTGTTTATTATTAGTAAAATACCAAGCATAAAGAAGAAAATATAAGTAAACCCATACTAAACCGGTTCATCACTTAGGTATGCTTTCTTGCTTTACATATACATACATGTATGCAAATCTAAATATTAATATGTGAGATAGTTAAAATTTATTGTGCCAACTGGCTGATGAACACATGTGGGGTTAATTGAAGGGTGGAGAGATAAATAGCTCGGTAAGCCTGGCCTTTCTAGTTCTCAGGTCTCTTGATCTCTGATGGTCAGACCAGGGTGCAGCTGCCTTAGCCAGTTCCCTGCTTCAGCTGGCATGGCTCACTTCCTGCAAGACATCCCCAAGGAGAAGCTGCATAGACCTACCCCAATGCAGCCCAGGGTGTTGAGAAGCTGTATGGAGACCCCTGCCAGCACTGAGATGCTTACACACTCACTGATTTGGCTTTCCTCCTGCAGTCGGTGTCATTGCATGTGTTTTGTGAGATGGAGGAGGACTTTGTAGATTGGTGTTGGACATATGAGCTAATGTCAGACTTGTGGGCTTGGGCAGCACTTGTTGAGTTTCTTGATGTGCCCTTACCCTTTATATAAAACTCTCTCTTATACATATGAATTTCTGTGGATTTATTTCCATAGTTTACCCAGACTAACACAATGTGTAATTTGGTAAGAAGAATCCTAGTGGCACAGTGGATTAAGCATCATGCTGCTAAACAAAAGGTGGGCTATACAAATCCACCAGCCATTCAACAGGAGGAAGATGAGGCAGTCTGGTTCCATAAAATTACAGCTTTGAGAAACCAAGAACCCTATTTGTTCTATAGGGTTGGTATGAATCTGAAGGGACTTTTTGACTGTGAGTAACTTTATATGCTATTTGTCAATTTTGTTTTAAGTTGCTTATGATGTCAGACTTGGGTGACCCTCATCTAACTAAACAGTCTTATAAAACATTAATTTTATACAGCATTTAACATTCCATTTGTGATTATAACAGATTATTAATTCTGCCTATATGATAGGCAATGAGTTGTTTTTAACCTGAATATTCACTTTATTTTTGAAATCCGTTATGTGATTAACTTCCCAAAGAAAAAATAGGATTTATAGTGTAGCATTCAATCTCTATTTTCAAATATATTTTTACTCTGACAGGGGAAAAAGGACATATGAATGATTACAACATAATATAGTGCAAAATAAAAACATACCAATTGCAATGTAAGTGTAGCAGTGATAAACTAACTGCCTTCTGCCTACATAAATCAGAAGAGGTCTCATAGAAATGTCACTTGCTGGGGATTTCAAAGAGAAATATGATATTGTTAGATAGACCGTGAGCATAATGAATTTCAGCAAGAGAGAATATATGAAAGAGTGGCCTTTGCAGTGTGCTTGGCTGTTCTCTCCTTGAAATTCTCTTCTCCTGGTTTCCAGGACCTGAAACTCCCCTTGTGATTCACCAACCTCTTGTTGGACCACTGTTGTACACATTTCACTTTTCAGTTTCAGTGAATGCCCTTCACAATAACGGACTTCGGGGTTCTTGTTTACCCCTTAATCAGTACTCCATGAAAATGTGTTATTGAGAGATGAGAATCATTGGTCCATATTGCATGTCAACCTGCTGCTTTAATGAGAATTTGAATAATTTTTATTCTTTCTCACCAGACCAATGGAAGTAGAATATTTTGGTACACGATTCAACCTGGAATGCATCCTCAGGAGAAATGGACAAAGGCACAAAGAGAGTTTGGGAGGCAGAAGGAGTTACCAATCATTCTTGTCACGTGACTCAATCCTCAGAGCAGTTTAGCAGAAACTAGAGATATTACAATCTCTGCTTCCCGACAAGGTTGATTTTAATTGCTTCTAAAATGAACATGAAAAAGGTGGTTATTATATTCTGACTGCCTTTTTAGTAGTTGGTAGAAGCTGGTGGAAAAAAATGGTTCTGGATCAAGCTGGAACCTATGTGGTGGTGGCAAAGTGCTGCCTATTCAGTTCCAACTCAAATGACCCTATGCACTCCAGGACAGCACACACCTCCTGCTCCCGGGCCAGCCTCACAACGGTTGTGTGGGAACCCATGGCTGCAATCACTATGTAAACACATCTTGTCCAGGGTCTTCCAGCTTTTTGCTGCCCCTCTACTTTCCCAAGCATGAGTTCCTTTTCCAGAGATTGGTCTCTCCAGATAAAATACCCAAAGTACTTGAGAAAAAGTCTCCCATCCTTTCTTCTAAGGAGCCTTCTGGCTGTGCGTCTTTCTTTTTAAAATCATTTTATTGGGGGCTCGTACAACTCTTATCATCATCCATCCATCCATCCATCCATTGTGTCAAGCACATTTGTACATTTGTTGTCATCGTCAGTCTCAAAACATTTGCTTTCTACTTGAGCCCTTGGCATCAGCTCCTCATTTTTCCCCCTCCGTCCCCATTCCCCCATCCCTCATGAACCCTTGATAATTTATAACATTATTATTTTGTCTTTTTTTCACCATCCGACATCTCCCTTCACCCACTTTTCTGTTGTCCATTCCCTAAAAAGAAGGTTATAGTTATATGTAGATCCTTGTGATTGGTTCCCCCTTTCTACCCCACCCTACCTCCCTACCACCACCCTCCTACAATTACCACTCTCATCACTTGTCCTGAAGGGATCATCTGTCCTGGATTCCCTGTGTTTCCAGTTCCTATCTGTACCAGTGTACATCCTCTGGTCTAGCCAGATTTTTAAGGTAGAATTGGGATGATAGTGGGGGTGGGGGTGGTAAGAGGAGGAAGCATTTAGGAACTAGAGGAAAGTTATATGTTTCATCGTTGCTACACTGCACCCTGGCTGGCTCGTCTCCTCCACATAACCCTTCTGTAAGAGGATGTCCAGTTGCTGCCAAATGGATCTTGGGTCTCCAATCTGCACTTTCCCTTATTCACAATGATATGATTTTCTGTTCTTTGATGCCTGATACCTGATCCCTTCGATACCTCGTGATCACACAGGCTGGTGCGTTTTTTCCACGTGGGCTTTGTTGCTTCCTGAGCTAGATGGCTACTTGCTTACCTTCAAGCCTTTAAGACCCCAGAAGTTATAACATCACTATTAGCTTTCTTCACCACTTTTGCTAATGCACCCATTTGTCTTCAGCGATCGCTGGCTGTACTTCTTGAAGAGAGATTTGTATGTTCTATTGTCAGTCTGGAGTATTGTCAATACTCTTCTCCCACACCCCAAATCAAATTCATTGACTCTTCAGTCTTCCTTATTCAGTGTCTGACTTTCACATGAAATGGAAGTGATTGAAAACACTATGATTTGGCTCAGGTGCACCTTATTCCTCAAAGTAACATCCTTGATTTTCAACACTTTAAAGGAGTTATGTGCAGGAGATTTTAATTAATGTGCCCTTTGATATCTTGACTGCTCTTTCCATTATTATTGATTGTGGATCCAAGCAAGATGAAATAGTTGACAACGTCAATCTTTCCTCTGTTTATACTGATGTTACCTATTAATCTAGTTTTAAGAATTTTGATTCTCTGTGCATTGAACTGTAAGCTATATTTGGAGGCTGCAGTCCTTGGTCTTCATCAGCAAGTGCTTCAAGTCCACACTTTCAGCAAGCAAGGCTGTGTTATCTGCCTGTCACGGACTGTTAATAAAACATCTTCCAATCCCGATGCTACACTTTTCCTCATATATTCCAGGCACTTGAATTATTTGCTCAGCATACAGATGGATAAATATGGTTAGAAGAAACAACCATGATTCAGTCCAAATTGACTGCCTAAAATCCCGTTAGTCCTTTATGTGATATTTTTTTCAAGACCTAGAAGGACTTGGTAGTTGGTTGGGCATAGGAGATAAAGTGGGAGAACTAGAATAATTCTCAAATGAGAACTTCTACAAGGGAAGTGGCAGAATGTGGTGAATACAACGATAGTACTGGTATTTGTTTGTGATGAAGGTGGCTGTGGGATTTCTTAATCAAGAGAACAAGTAGAAGTTAAAAGAAGGACTACAGTCTATGTTATATAAGTTTCAAAAGGTCACTTCCAAGAACACAATTTGATAAAAAATTAATAAGAAAAGATTGGAATGGATTGGGGGCTTTCACTTCATTCTAGAATAATCTAAGAACAGTTAGTACTCGTGGCATGGCCCTGCTTGATGCTCACTCTCAGGAAGAGTTCACTGAAGACAGGGGAGCTCTAGCAAAGTGTGGGGAAGAAGCTCAATAGTACTGGGCTATGAGCAAGACTAGAATCTGTAGTCTTGAAGGCGTGTCTTCAAACAAGCAGCCATATATGTAAACCATCAAAAATAATTAAAAAGGGCACGAATCTTAGAAATGGATCCAGAAATTTAAACAAACACACACACACACACACATCCCTGAATCATCATTATAGAAACAAAATTCCTTAATTCAGAAGGATGTAAAGTGTAACTTTACAGAATTTTTTTTGGAAAGTGTGTAAAGTGTGGTATGCTATGTCAGTGGTATTTCAAATACCAGCAGGGTCACTCAAAGTGAAGAAATTTCACTAGAACTTCCAGACTCCGAACAAAGTATGAAGAAGGGATAGACCGTCCATTGATGAAGAACTGGCCACTGAAAGCCTTGCGAATAGCAGCGAAACATCACCGGACACTGAGAACCCATGAGGAGCAACAGAACATTGTCAGAGACAGTGCCAGATGTGGGCCCTTCCATTCAGAAGGCACGCAGTGTGCCAAGGGAACAGCCCCTTCTCAAAGTGGAGGCCACTGTGATGATGTGAAGGGAGCAAAGCCTGCGAGGCCTTCCTTTGATGGTGGAGTCTGACTCACAATGAGGAGAAACTACTTCAAACATCAACTAATCACTGGAACTTGGAATGTATGCAGTTTAAAAGGGAACATTAGAATCCATCACTTTAAAAGGACCCCATCAAGATCTATCCCCTAGGCATTAATGAGCAGTACCGACCATTTTTAATCAGTCTATAGTACAGGTGACTATAATGACAGACTCAAGAGACATTTCAATCTCGATCTTGAAGTACAGTGCTGTCAATGATCCAGTTCACAGATATGAAATTCAGACGTATACACCAATCACAAGCTAGTGATTCTGGAACTGAAGAATTCTAGAATGTCCTCAGTCAGAAATTGATCAAATATTCAATCAAACGCATTGATGATTGTTGATAACTTGAATGCAAAGTTGGAACCAAAGGGGAGGGAATAGCAGCTGGAAAATGTGGCTCTCATGATACAAATGAAGCTGGAGGCTGTGTGAAAGAATTTGGCAAGAGCAATGATTTCATCGCCAGTACTATTTTCCACAACACAAACAGTGATTATGCACACGGACTTCTCCAGATGTAATATGCAGAAATCAAATTGACGACATGTGTGGCAAGAGACACGGAGAGGCTCAATATCAACAGCTTAAATGAGGCCAGGGCCACCTGTGGAACAGACCATCAATTACTCATATGTAAATGCAGGTTAAGGCTACAGAAAATTAAAATAAGTCTATGTAAGCCAAAGTACCACCTGGAGTTTCTCCCACCTGAGTGTATGACATTTTACTAATTATACTAAGCTATAATATTTTATGAGTATAACAAACATTTATGCACACTAACCGCTGAGGACCTGATGAGCTGTAGAATGACATCAGAAACATTATTCATGAAGAAATCAAAAGGAAATTAAAAAGAAATGAAAGATCAAAGTGGATGTCAGAAGCGACTGAAACTTGCTTCTAATATAGAGTGGCTAGGGCAAAAATGATGAAGTCAAAGATCTAAACAGAACATTCCAAAGGGCAACGTATTGAAGACAAAGTATAATATTCTGATGAAATTTGCAAAGACCTGGAGTTAGAAAACCTAGAGGGAAGAACACCTTCTGAAAGAGCTCATGAAAAAAATCCAAGCCTCAAGTTTCCACTTTGTAAGATTCTGTGGGCAAAATATTGAATGCTTCAAGAAACATCAAGAGAAGATTAAAAGAATGCAGTCATGTAAAGAATCCAGTAGTTGACATTAAATCACTTTAATTTGTAGCATATGATCAATAACCACTGGTTTGGAAAAAGTAGACCAGGCTGCACTGAATGCATTATCTAAAAATAAGCCTCCGGGAACTGATGAAACACCAATTAACATAGTTCAACCGGATGAAGTCCTGGAAGCACTCACTTGTCTGTGCCAGGAAATTTGCGAGACAGGATACCTGGACAACTGACTGGTAGAGACCCAATTTGTACCCACTCCAAAGAATGGTCACCCAGCAGAATGTGAAAATTATAGCACATTATCATTTATATCACATGCAAGTAAAATTTTGGTGAAGACCATTCAGTAACGGTGGCAGCAGTACATTGACAAGGAGCTGCCGGAGATTCAGGCTGGACGGCACCACTGGTGATAGACGGACTTGAACTGAAAGCATACAATTTCAGAAAGCTGTTCAGTTGTGTTTTATTGGCTATGCAAAAGTATTCAGTTGTATTAATCATAATAATCTGTGTAGATAATTGAGAAGAATGGTATCCCTGAACACTGCATTGTGCTCACGGGGAAATTCTACATGGATCAGGAGGCAGCTGTGTGAACAGAACAAAGAAATAGTGCGTGATTTAAAATCAAGAACAGGGTGGTATCCCCTCACCAAACATATTCAATCTGCATGCAGATCAAACAATCAGAGAAACTGGGATATATAGAGAAGAATATGGCATCAGGATCAGAAGAAGCCTTATTAACCACTTCTGATATGGAGATGGTACAACCTTACTTGCTGAAAGTGAAGTGGAGGGGAAGTACTTGCTGATGAAGATCAAAAAGATCTGACCAGATGAGTTGCGTGTTAACATATATGCTGCTATCGATTCAAAGTATAACACATACACACACACATGGCATATAATTGCTGATCCACAAAACCTCTTTCAAATAACAAAAGGCCATTTACAGTCTTTTGCAATGTCAAAAAAAACCACAAGGAAACCGGCTGACATTTCTTTAAAGTATAAATTGCCAAAATGAATTCAAAAATAAGGAGAAAACTTAAAAGTAACAATGCTCATGGACGTCATCTCATGTACTTTGGACATGTTATCCGAAGAAATCTGTCCTGGAGAAGGACAGCATGCTCAGTAAGGGGAACCGATGACAAGGATCTACATATAACCTCCTCCCTGGGGGACGGACAGTGGAGAAGTGGGTGAAGGGAGATGTGGGACACTGGAAGATATGACAAAATAATAATAATTTATAAATGATCAAATGTTTATTGGGGAGAGGGGAGTGGGGAAGGAGGGAGGGGGAAAATGAGGAGCTGATACAAAAGGTTCAAGTAGAAAGCAAATGTCTTGAGAATGATTAGGGAGAAAAGTGTGCAAAAGTGCTTGATACAATGGATGTATGGGTGGATTGTGATGAGTTCTACCAGCCCCCAATAAAATGATTTAATTATTAAAAAAATTAAAAAGAGGAAGACCATAGCCAAGCTGGATTAGCACCGTGGACACAGGGATAGGCTCGCATGTGATAGGGCTGGGAGCATGTGGCAGTGCAGGAGGCATTCCTTCCTGTTGTAAAGTTTAAAGTAACTCAAAACGTTCTAAAGTAAAACTGGCCAATTAATTGGTTGCTATGAGTTGTAACTGACTTGACATCATCTAAGGACAAGAACAAAGTGTGACAAAAAGCACCAGTGACCATTTTTTACTGATATCTCTATTTCCTGCCTCTCTCCTCTGCACTAATCTCAACAGATTTTTTGTTATATGATTACCTGAAAACTGTCAGTGGGTTCAAGGCCTATGTTACATCCTACCAGGCTACATCTTACCAGGCTAGATAATAATTTAATATGCTATGTAAATATATTTATATATGAGAATGTGGAAATAGATCTATGTGCATATAGGTATAGAATTAGTATTAAGGTAACAGAAGGACATTGGGCCTCCACTCCAGTACTCCCTCAATGCAAGAATACTTTGTTCTATTAAACTAGCATTCTATGATGCTCACCTTCCTGACACAATTGCTGAAGACAAATGGGTACATAAGCAAATGTGGTGAAGAAAGCTGATGGTGCTCGGCTATCAAAAGAGATAGCATCTGGGGTCTTAAAGGCTTGAAGGTAAACAAGCAGCCATCTAGCTCAGAAGCAACAAAGCCCACATGGAAGAAGCACACCAGCCTGTGCAATCAAGAGGTGTCGAAGGGATCAGGTATTAGGCATCAAAGAACAGAAAATCATATCATTGTGAATGAGGGGGAGGGCGGAGTGGAGACCCAAAGCCCATCTGTAGGCAAATGGACATCCCCTTACAGAGGGTCATGGGGAGGACATGAGCCAGTCAGGGTGCAATGTAGCAATGATGAAACATATAACTTTCCTCTAGCTCCTAAATGTTCCCTTCACCCCTAACCCACTATCGTGATCCCAATTCTATCTTACAAATTTGGCTAGACCAGAGGGTGTACACTGGTACTGGATGATAGGAACTGGAAACTCAGGGAATCCAGGACAGATGATCCCTTTAGGACCAGTGGTGTGAGTGGCAATACTGGGAGGGTGGGGAGAGGGTAGGGTGGAAAGGAGATTCAATTACCTATAACCTCCTCCCTGGGAGGTGGAAAACAGAAAAGTGGGAGATGATGGACAGTGCAAAACATGACAAAATAATAATTTATAAATTATCAAGGTTTCAAGAGGGAGGCAGGAGTGGCAAGGGAGGAGAAAAAAAATGAGGAGTTGATGCCAGGGGCTTAAGTGGAGAGCAACTATTTTGAGAATGATGAGGGCAATGAATGTTCAAATGTGCTTAATGCAATCGATGTATGTATGGATTGTGATAAGAGTTGTATGAGCCCCTAATTAAAGGATTGGAAATAATAATAATAATAATTTAATGTGCAAACTCTGACACTGGGAAGTATGCCAGCTTTCAGACAATAATTTTTTAAAATCATTTTATTGGGGGCTTGTACAACTCTTATCAGAATCCATACAATAATTTATGACTCAAAGCGAATGGCAAAACACCTACCGGGTATCTGCAATACAAGCTACAAAGTTAAAATACAGCTTCCCTGAGGAGTCCATTTGCAGCATGTGACGAAGTCTTTATTTTCTCTTAAAGACATGCGTGCCTGCTGCAGTTTCTCCTTCAGCTAGTTCACTAAGCTTTACACATAATCCATTGCACACAAAGCAACATAAAACATCTGGCGGAGGCTGTGTAAGCTTTTAAACCTGAAAGGCAAGTTTGATAATTCATTGTGTCGACAAACATATATTCTTTACAAGTAGTATAGATAAAATCCTCTGGCAGAAAGAGTTAGAAATCATACCCAATTGAGAGAATAGGGAAGAATTCTGGGAACATCCAATTCTGGGTAGATCATCAAGAATCTCAACAGATATGGCAGGATATAAATAGATAGAAATGTGCCTTTCTTCCCTCAAAGTATATTTAAACTTTATAGAGACAAATTGATCATCTCAATAAGCTTTCTTTATTTACTTGCTACCTACTCTTGGTTTTAGATGCCATCAAGTTAATTCAACCTTGATCAACCCTAAGTGTCACCCTCACCTCATAGACAAGTAAAAGTTGCCCATCGAATGAGGAAGGCCAAAGAAGACTTGATGCATTAGAATTAGGAGTCAAAAGCTTACCCAACCTCAGCTTGCCTGTGTGTTTCAGTAAGCCTGAATTTTCAAGGACCTACGCGACCCACATGGAGTGGGTCTCATGTCCTTTGTGGAATTCTTGACAATCCAAAGACCCCCTCATCCCTTCCTAATTTGTTCCAGTTCTCGTTCATTTTTTCTGTCCGGCTCTGACCCTTGGCCGCATGCCCTATTTGAAGCTCCCCTGTCTACCTTTTGGATTTTTGTGTCTATATTTGCTTTCCCTGCTTTGGATTATCAATTTTCCTTACAATTTTTGACATGTCCTCAACCCTGTGACACTGCTAGATGGTCTCTGACATGGTGGCTGTCTTGTGGTCCGGTCCTTGGGGATCCACACGCAGTATTAGACTTGATTTGCACACCGGGCAATCCAGTATGAATCTAAACAGAAAAATTGACAAAGTCTTCCCACTAAAGTTATTTTTGGTCTTCCCACTAAAGTTATTTTTTTGTTTACATTTTGTTTCTGACAATAAAGCGAATGCACATTAATTTGGAGAAAGATTTGGACAAAGCACATAAGCATACGAAAAAAAGAAGTATCACCTGAAATTCTATGACTAAAGATAAATATTAATCCATTAATTATTCTTCTCCTATTTATAGCCTTCTCCTTTTTTAGAAACACTAAATGGTTTGTCTATCTGCAATAGTGTTGCTGGTCACTTTGTCTAGCCATGTAAATGTCCACATGCTTCTTTAGGGTTGATTAGGGGAAGATGCAGGAAACATCCTAAAGTTATGACACAGTTCTGCTTCAAGAGTACCCACACTTCTGTTTGCATGAGACTTTCTGCTGATGGAACTCAACAAAGGCCATGGATCTCTGTTTCGGTGATGCACGCCAGGACTCCAATCACCACATCTTGAAGGCTGTCCAATTATTTAAGTGCTGGAGATGCTAAAGTAAATTAGAGTCTGTTAAGATTCCTATTAAGCACTCAACTGGTAACTGAAAGCTGGCAATTCAAACTTCCCAACCAGACCTCAGGAGAATGATGTGGCAACTCTAATTTTGAAAAATTACAGCTCTGGAAAACATATAAGGCAGATATATCATGTCCCCTAAGTTGGAATCAACTCTACAGCAAGCATTTCTAAGGTTCTTGGATATTAAAACCTTCTGGGTGCTGTGATCTTGTAGCTTATTACAGAAATTATACCTCCCCTTCATTTATTAATTTAATGAGGCCATTTGACTGTAGCCTCAACTTGCAGTATGTCATCATTATGAATTTGAATAGAATCCCCAGCATCATTACTAATTCCAGCAAAACCCAGAGTTTACTTTCAAAACACAGAAGCTACTCATGACAGTATGTACTCACACTTCCAGCACAAACCTAACCCCTAGTGCCTTGGACAAACTGTCTCCTAAGCACTCAGAGGAGACAGGTCAGGGTGAGCAGAGGGTCGGGTCATAGATTCAATCCAGCATGTCTATTATTTATATTTTTAAATTTATTCTTCATCACACCAAGACGTTTTTAGCATTTTTATTTAGCATTGACCCTATTGAGTTCATATTTCAGAGAGTCAACCTGGAAACTGGAAGTGCCTATAGTGCTGAAGCTAGCACATAAATCTTTTGTGCTGACATCTTCAACAGGATCTATAACTGTGTCCTTACAAGAATGTGCGTCCTTAAAAATTAACCAACCAAGTGTAGTTATTTTGCCATGAAAATATCCTTCTGGGTTAAATTTTAAACATGAATTCTAAGTAGTTCAATTATCTTATTAAAATTATAATTCTGGAGCCAAGAAAAAGCATACGGTTAGAACACTGCATGAATATTAAAAATGCAATAATTTTGTTTTATTTATATTTCTGCTTATTTTCACATAACAGTGTTCATTTTAAAAATAATGTAAAGAACAGACAGCAATTATTTGAACATTTGTGGGGGGGCCAAGAAACAAAATCATGAATTGTATGAAAAACAAGAGAACTACTTTTTAAAAAATTAAGATAAAATAAAAAAACATTTTAAATAAGTATAATAATAAGCAGAAGGGAATAATTCTAATAGGATAACATTTCACCTAATTATGGTATAAGATTTACATTTTTGGTCAAGATTATATTCACATATTTATATGATAATATTAACCTATAATGAGATTTTATTTCTTTCATCTTCAAAAAGTTTTTTTTTCACACAGATTGATACTTTCAAATACTGATACTTGTCCATAGGCAAATAATCTTCATTGATTGAAGATTATTTTCTTTTTATTTTAATCATTTTATGGGGGGCTTGTACAACTCTTATCACAATCCACACATCCATAGATGTGTCACGCACATTTGTTTCCCTCATCATTCTCAAAACATTTGCTTTCTACTTTAGCCCTTGGTATCAGCTCCTTTTTCCCCCCACCTTCTCCTCCCCCCTCCCTCACAAATCCTTGATAATTTATGATTATTATGATTCTGCAATGTACTTTCAATCAAAAGTTATGTGGAAGTTCCTCAATTCTTTAATGTCACAATTTTTGTAGTTGTGTATATATGTATATATGTGAGTATAACCAAACCCAAACTCACTGCCATCAAGTCAAAGCTGACCCAGAGTGACCCCCGTGGATTTCCGGATTGTAACTTCCTATGGGGTAGAAAGCCAGTCTCTCTCCCGCTCAGCGGCTGGGGCTTTCAAACTGACAGTGCAGTTGGCAGCCCATGGCATCACCGCTATGTCACCAGGGCTCCCGTGTGACCCGGAGGAAACCCAGTCCAAAGGCACTGATGTCTGTGGAAACGACTCCATGCAAATTAAAAGTCAAAAAACAGAGGCTGGAAGTTGGCCATCATTTCTGGGGGTCTGAGCAAAGTTTGTTACAATCCCTTTTGTCAAAATTCATAGCACTATATGTAAACAGGGCTGAATTTTACTGTATAAAAATTATATATAAATAACATCGAAAGAAGAAACTGACCTCTGAGGTCAGCAGAAATAAAGAGAGGTAAATTGAGAGCTATACAACAGTGTGACTAATGTTGTGAGGAAAGTGTATGCTATACGCAAAATGAGTGCAGAGGAGAAACAAAGTAGTTTAATTGATATTAAGGAAAACTTCCCAGAAGTCAAGTTAATGCATTGTTTTGATGGACAAGTAGGAATGAACTTGAAGAACAAGCAACAAAAGGAAAAAGACATTCTCACTGAAGCGAACAGCATGTGTGATGGCATAAATCATGAAAATGTGTAATATATCTTGGGAATTAGCGATAAATTCTTTAAGACTGAAGTTAACTGTGTGCTGGGGAGTGATAGTAATATTATAAAGAGAGGGAGGTAGTTATCCTTTATAAAAAGCAAAAGTGATAAACTAATGACTTTGACCTTTATGTAGAAAGCTAAGCAGAGCAACTAAATTGATGCTTAAACTGATGATCGAGTTTCTATTTAGAAAGAATTTTCTGAGAGCAATGAGGAGAAGGAGTTGTGGGGAAGAGAAAAATGAAGCCAGAGAGACCAAAAATAGCCTCTTACAGTAATTCAGGCAAATAATGATTTAAGCTAGTTTTCTCCTGCCCATTTTGACATTAGATTACATAAAAGTTACAGCTGTATTTTCAAATCCATGCCCTTTGCTCGGCTTTCTTTTGCACACACATAATAGAATATATTAATTAATATAGTTATCAAAATATATTAACATTGATACCAAACCATAACATCATTAAATAAGCTATAGACTTAATTTTAATTTTTAAACCAATTTTCCCACTAATGTCCTTTTTCTGGCCCAATCTAGAATATCATATTTCAATTTAGCATCATGTCTCCTTAGACTGCTCTGTGACCGAATTTTTTTCTTTTGTTCTTTAGGACGTTGACACCTTTAAAGGACACTGGTGGAGTATTTTGTATAACAGGGCTCAACTTGGGCTTCTCTGGTCACTTCTCGTGATGAGACTGTGGGTAATAATACACCAAGGAGAGGAAATGCAAATTCTGTTTTTATGTAATATTAAGAGGTACATGATATCAATGTAACTAGAGATAACCAGCGATATTAACTTTGATCATTTGGCTAAGGAAGTATCAGCCAGATAACTCTACTATAAAGTTATTATTTTTCCATTTCCATGCTTTGCATGTTAGAAGTGAGTCGCTAAGCCCACTCACTACTCAAGGAGAGGATAATTAAGCTTCATTTTTGTTGGCTCAAATGCAAGTCCATAGCAATTTATAAATATTTTAGAGCCAATGCTTTCATGCTATGCCCATGCCCTCTTTCTGTTTAAAGTTTCACCCATTAAGGTTTAGGATTTATCCATGACTCTTGCTTATTAGTGTGATGTTCTAAGATTGATTTTATATTTCAATCAATCCTTCCACCTCTATTGTTTAAATCTGTATCTTCCTTTTCCCCTCATTTAGTTATATAAACTTTGTATTTATATCAGTATAAATTCATACATATAGTGTTCTATTCATTTATTTACAATAACTTTATGTGTATATAATTCACATATCACAAAATGTAATAGTTCAGTCAGATTAAGAAGAGTGCGTCACCACAGCTTATTTTTCACACTCCTTGTTGTTCACATCCATTTCCCCAAACTCCCGGCCATGCTTCTAGGCTGTGATGAATCCAGTTACTGTCTCTACAGGTTTACCTATTCCAGATTTCAATACAGAAACTCATTCAAAACAAAACAAAGAGGCCAACAACAACAAAATAAAACAGAAGGACAGGTTAATTACAAGAAAAATAGAAAATACAAAAAACAAAAAGAAACAAACAAATGGAAACTACTTGAGAATAGGTCAAAGAGAGAGCAAATGATAAGACGTTACATTTTAAAATAACAAAACTGTCAAAATCAACCTGCAGAACACAGTGCATTCTGTCTCATAGCAAGGCAATTCACCCCACTGGACTGTGGTCAGAGGGGAGTTCACTGGAGCCTTCATCCAGGTAGGGACCCCGAAAACGGACTTAGGGATTTGACTGTCCTCCATGACTCTCTGAAACCTGGGTGTTCAGAAGTTAAGCTCTGATACCATCGCCTCTGCTGTATTTGAATTTTCTTACTCATAAACCTCGTATCGCACAGCTGGGGTGCCTCTCCGTGGACTCAGTGACTCTAGATGGCTGCTTGTTGTAAGCGTACCTTATAATCCAATACTAGCGTTTATCTTTTTGTTCAACGAAGGCCATGATAGACATTGCTAATTCCTTTAGGTGGGCATTTGGGTCTTTTTATATGCTTCCACATCTTCGTCTTTTTTTTCTTTTTCTTTTGCTCTTGTTGTTTTATGTTGCCTTACTCTATATCCTGCAGGATGATCCTCTTTTTTGCCTTCCACAGCCCTCTCACTGCTGTTGACTCAATTCTGACCCTATAGGATGGGGTAGTGATCCTATAGGATGGGGTAGTGACCCTATAGGATGGGGTAGCCTATGCCTTCGGGTTCCAGAGACTGTAATTCTTTACCGAAGTATGAAGCCTCATGCATCTCCAGCAGAGCATTGGTGGTTTCAAACGGCTGGTATGGCAGTAAATGGCCCAACAAGTAACAGCCCTAGTATCAATCATTCTCCCAAAGAGTTCAGGTTATTTTTGCGGAATTGTTATTTTGCAGAATTTAGAAACAAAAAAATCTCACTTTGTTGTGTCTACTGCTACTTAGATATCACAGTTTCCTAGTCCCTCCAGTGGAAATAAATAAAAGTATGTTTTTATGTTACATGTACCAAATTCTCACTGTCATCAAATTCATGTTGACTCACAGTGACCCTGCCGGACAGGGTAGAACTGTCCCTGTGAGTGTCGCACATGTAACTGTTTATGGAAGTAAAAAGGCCCGTCTTTCTCGCTACAATCAGCTGGTGGTTTCAAAGAGCAGACCTTGTGGATTACAGTCCAATGCATAACTACTGCACCACCAGAGTGCCTAATCATGTGTGTGTGTGTGTGTGTGTGTGTGTGTGTGCATGTGCATGTTCTTTACCTGTATATTTGTATATGCATTACAATCAACACACGTGTACTCATATCTCAAACTCCAATCTAGCACAGAATTTATCATAGCTCTCCTCTTGCTTATTTCTAACTTCTCTCTTTGACAGTGAAAAACCTGGCCTCGACCATGACGGTGCCGCACAAAGTGCTTCCATTTCCATCATCCCATGGTGTGTCCCCCTATAACATTTTCTGCAATGTTATATACTGTGAATTTTTAATTGAGGGCTCTCTTCTTTCACTTAGAAAAATGAAACCAATGTTTTAAAATTGCTTCTGCTAAGTTTCATGATTTCACAGAGGTCATCTAAGAAATCTTAACAGAAAATGAAATTAATATAAGATAAACATTTTTGAAACCTTTTCCCATGTTTTCTTAGAATAAATATGCCTTCGTTTCTTATAAGTGGGGGATTCAAACATTTATAGAAAAGATATTTAAAAGCTAACAGAATTGTTCCATTAACATTTGACACCCCCTTATCTATGAACTTCCCTATGCTCTTTGGTCTGGATTTTTTTCCCTACTGGCCATAAAGAATTTTGAACTGTCACATAGTGATTAAGGTAGTGTTTGTGGAGATGGCATACGTGAAGCAGTTGGAAAATATATTACAGGAAAAATAGAAAATGAATGTGGATATGCTGAGTAAATTAAAGAGGCTACGTAACTCTCACATATCTGAATTATAGAATGTGGTGTATACACTCATGGACAAGAGTGAGTCCACAAACATTACTATTAGGTGATTTACTCTCCCAAAAATGTGGTTATTTTGTCTCTATGGTCAGTGGATAGCTGCAGACAAGCTCACTGAGTCGTCCATTTGTCTTCCTCTCCTTGTTATTGCGCTGTCGAATCCATTTCAGCTCATAGTGACCCCTGTGCCTGACAGAAAGAAGCACCACCCGGTCCCGAACTATTCTTACAGTTGTTCTTATGATTGAACTGATTATTGCAGCCACTGTGTCAATCAATCTTGTCTAGAGTCTTCCTCTTTCCACTGCCCCCCTACATTGCCCAGCGTGATGCCCCTTGTCAGGGATGATTTCTGCTACTAACAAGTCCAAAGTGCGGCAGCTGAAGTTTCAGCATCCTCGCCTCGCCACGCTGCTTCCCAGACATCATTGCTTGTTCTCAGGCAGTTCATCGTGCTTTCCAATTCTTCGCCAGCACCATAGTTCATACACGTGGATTCTTCTTGGTCAGTCTTATCCATGGTCCAATTCCCCATCCATACGAGGTAACTGAAAAGACCGTGGTAGTGCACACCTTACCCACAATGCAACAGTCTTGCTTTCCAGCATTTTAAGGAGGCCTTTGCAACAGATTGGCTTAGTCCTTGACTGTCGCTGCCATGAGCATTGTCTGCAAATACAAGAAACACAAAAGCCTTGACAACTTAAACCTTTCCCCCATTTATCACACTTTTACCTCTGGTTTCAGTTGTGAAGATTTTTTTCTTGACCTTACATTGTAAACCATCCTGGAGTCTGCAACCCTTTGAGTTCATCAGCAAGTGCTTCACATTCTCCTGATGGCAGCATGCAGGACTGTATTAGCCGCATATCACAGGTTGTTAGTAAGCTTTCCTCCAACCCTGATCAATAGTTGGTACATAAATTTGGATAATATCTGTATTGATTAGATTGCCTAGTGTTCAGATAGATATTATCCTATCACAAGCAACGTTGTACTTAAAGACAGAGTTTTAAATGTCCCTTTTGAGCATGAATGTAGTGCCACTCCTTTTGAATGTGTCATTCCAAACATAGTAAACCAGATGTTTTTCTGATTCAAAATGGTCAATGCCAATCCATTTCAGCTAACACATAGGGTATGCATTTTTGTGTGTTTCATTTCGTTTTTGATAGCATCCAGTTTTCGTAGATTTATACATTGTACATTCCAAATTCCAATCATTATAAATGAAGACCTCAAAGGCTTCCTCTTGCAGTCTTTGCTCCATCCACATCATGATGGTGGGCTCTGCTTTGAGAAGGCAGCCCCAGTTTTGAAGTCCTCTAGCCTGAGAGATTCCTTTTCTGGCACTATCTCTGACAATGTTCTGGGCGATTCATTAGGTTTTCAGGGTCTAACAATGTTTCAGGGTTATCCACATGGTTTTCATGGATAGTTCCTCAGAATTGGGCAGCCTATTTCTTCTTCACAGTCTGTTCTCAGTCTGGAAGCCCTGCTGAAACCTGTTCACTTTGGCTGACCCTACTGATATTTGAAATTCCAGCTTCAAGTATCACAACAACACACAAGCCAACAGTACTGCAACTGGCAAATACTTCCTTAAAACCCAAAGCAAACATATGCATTGAATCAATGTGACCCAGTAGGACAGGGTAGAATTTCCCCTGTGGATTTTTGAAACTAAAACTCTTCAGAGGAATAGAAAACCTCTTATTTCTCCTACAGGGCTACTGGTTGTTTTGAACCGCCAACTTGCGGTTAGCAGCCCAACACATAACCACTATGTCACCAGACCTCCTTCAGCAGTGTCCTTAGGATGTCCAGCATTACCACATGCTTCCTATTTTAATGCCATCCTTAGTTTATTAAGGCATATATTAATTTATGTCCAGATTCTGCCACTGCCAATGAATATTACTGAAAGTTTCCCATTATCACCAGTCTCCACTGTTTGTGCAAACAATGTCTAGTCACTCGAGATTTTAATTTGTATAAGTCAATAATTCATTATATTGTTTTGAAGCCACCCTATTCTTGTATAATCTACTTTTCTATGTTGTGTTTTAAGTTTTATAACATTGACTAAATTGATAATACTAGCAATAGAATTACTCCATGCCCCAGGGAGAAAATTGATAATGTTGCCTAACATAAAATGACCATGATATCTCTAGGGTGAAGCAGATACACATATATAGGACTGGATTTTGGATTTGGGGTTTGTATTTAATTCTAGCCCCAATCTAAGAATGATTCATTCTTATGACTGTTAGTTACTCATTCTCAAGAAGAGATCACTGAAGATATGGGTGAAAAGTGTGGTGAAGAAATTAGATAGTGCCCAAATATCTGAAAGAATAGCAACTGGGGTCTTAAAGACTTTTCTTCAAACAAGCAGCAATCTAAATGACGTGTCAACTAAGTCCATATGGAAGGAGCACACTAGCCAGTGTGATCCAAGGATTGTAAATAATATAATTCAAGTCCCAAGGAAGGAATGGTGTCAGAGCTAAAACTGTGAACATTTGATTTACAAAAGACTATGGATAGCAGAGGCAGCCCACTATCTATTTTCAGAGTTCACACATAGTTTAAGCATCTAGTGGATGGCCTTTGACCATAGATGGAGGATGTGACAAGCCTGTTATTAGAGAGCATTGCAGAGACAATAATAGTAGACACAGTTACATCAAAAGATAATATCTTATTCGATCTCCTTTTTGACACATTTTAAAGTTGTTTCTGTTTTTAAAAAAATTAATTCATATGGATTAAGGGGAAACACATATGGATGGAGCCTCCGGAGACTCCACTCTGGACATAACTCAGGCATGTGAAGAGTCTAGATATTATGCAAAGTGCATTGGAAAATGAATTATGACAGATATATTTAGGTTCAAATCTAACTGGGGGGTTTCTCTATTTTATTTATTGTTGTTAGATTTTGTTTTGATGTTTTTATTTTTATATGTGTTTTTGGTATATGAAATCCAAGACAAGTAAATCTATAGACACAGTAACTGGATGAATGTGTCCTTGGGGGAATGGCAGTGATGATTTTGTGGAAATGAAGAGCTAATAACAGAGCACAAGAAATAAGAAAATATTCTAAAATTGATTGTAGTCACGATCATACAACTCTTCCTGATATGGAACTATTGAATCACATGATATGTAGGTTATGTCCAATAAAACTGTTTTAAAAATAAAGAAAGAAAGAAACTCTAAGCAAAATTAAATTCTAAAGGGATGTTCTAGGCCACTTAAACTCACAACAGACAAATCAGTTAAGATGGGTAAGACAAATGTCATTTGAGGATTTAAATATATATATGTTTTTAGACAGTTTTCCTAGAAGGACACAGGACAATCATGGGAGCTTGTTATGAAAAAAAATTTTTCACTGAAAACTAGGGCTGAAGTAGAAAGAAAATGTTTTGACAATGATTATGGCAACATACGTACAAATGTGCTTAATACAATTGATGTGTGGAATTTTATAAGAGCTGTAAGAGTCCCCAATAAGATTACTTATGGAAAGAAAAAACGAAAGCTAGCCTGAGGGAGGAAAGTTACACCAGGGTTTGTTATTGGTTTTGTTTTCTATTTCTACAATCCACCTACTCTTTCCTAGAGGGTGGCTGTGGCTATCCTACACTATTTTTGATGAAAATCTTAGTCATCCATTCTACAGCCCTGATCTTACCCTTATAGATTTATTTCTGTCCCCTAAAGTAAAAGAACACTTAAAAGAACTACAATTTGAGTCCCTGATGAGGACCAAAACTGACATATTGAGAGGCTTCAAGTTGAAGAGTGCAGAATTTTTTGAAAAGGGTTCCCACGTTCCCTTGCTGCCATGGAGTTGGTGCAGACTGCCCTCTGAGTTTCTGAGACCGTAACTCTTTCCAGGAGTAGAAAGCCTCATATTTCTCTTGAGGAGCAGGTGGGGGTTTCAAACTGCTGACCTTGTGGTTAGCAGCCCAACTTGTAACCACTGTACCGCTGCACCAAGCACTGCCTTAAGAAGGCTTAGATATACGGAAGCACTGCCTTCAGGAGGGTGTACACTAGGAGGAGGATATGTCAAAGGACAATGGATTCACATTCTGACATGTTTCTATGATTCTATAGCATTACATTTTAACTCATAAGCATAATTCTTTGACAAGCATCATTCAGGGAAGGAGAAGATTTAAATACCAATTATTTTTTTATTTGAAATGATAAATGTGAAGTGATTCATTTTCTAGTTAAGGAAGCCCACTCATCATTTGGAGCTGAGCAAATGCGTTAAATATATATACTTAGTAATTATTTGCTCACTAATATTCAGGATCTCCAGACATGAATGAATTACAACAAGGGCACCTAAAGGAGAAAAAGAAGAAATTCCTCAAAAACAGGAAAAGAATTAACTGCTATTGAGTCCTTTCAGAACCATAGCCTAAGATGATTTGATTCCATATGAAATACTGATATTTACAGAACAGGGGAAAGAAGGACAGAGGAAAGAAGAGGGTGAGAAGAAGGCTCAGGAGAGAATGATGCTGCAGACTCCAGAGGAAGGGAGGAGACTTGGCACCATCACAAATCACAAAGACGCCCATTGACAAACACCAACCAAAATACTTGTCCTAGATTTACCTATTATAAAGTTGCTGATGATGACAAAGCTGCAGTGTGTCAGAAGCTGAAGCTAATCGGTGGGTCAGCAGTAAAGAGTGGGTAGAGCCAATTCGCTCTAAAAGTTTGATTAGACAAGCGAGAAACAATTGTGATCTTTCATATTCTAGTGAGGTTATATGTGCTATTAATGATTCACTTAAAAACATTTAGAACGGGACTCAGATGTTTTAAAAATAATTGCTGTTATGTTTTTCTCCAAACTACTCTGTTTGTTGTATGTGCCTAATTGTGCTTTTGTAAAACTTGTATTATCTAAATAGGAGATAAATGATGTGGATAAGATTACATCCATTTAGTAGTAGTAGCAAACATTCTAGAATTTCTGAAGGAGACATAAGGTAATATAAATTCTTTTAAAAAATAGAGCTGTCAAAAGTTAACTCACAAGTCCTCCTCAAAGTCTTAAGTATACAGAAAAAAATAAGTTATGAAGGATAAGTATGTGCTATATATATATCAATGTTCATCTTAAAATGAAATTGGCTAACACACTCAGACACAAAAAGTTAGCTACTGACACTTTAGGGTAAGAAAAGAAAAGAAACTAGATGAACAAATGCAAAACCTAACATGATTGACAAAATAAGTGCAACCATTTCAAATTTAGGAAGAAAAACAGTATCTACAATTTAAATACAAGTAACTGAAAAAGTGAGATGGAACTGGAGGAAAGCATTACCTATAGGTTATTCTCATTATTGCTCTGGCACCAGACACAGCTAGGAAGTGGGCTGTCAGTTAGCTATGCCACTTAGGAACTGGGAGATTGTTATTAATTAAAGTAATCTTCTGAAGTTTCAAAAATCATATCTGCAATATTGGAAAAATGATAGCAACCAGATGACGTGCTTGCGAGGGTTAAATTATTCATTAAAAAGAATGCTGGGAGGTCACAATCTGGCCTTGTCAAAGCTCTCAACAAAGGAGAATGGATGATGGTGGTGACATTGATTATAATGACTTCATTCCTTTGATCCAGTGTTCTAATTCACCTGATGATAAAGTAAAAGGGCAAACCTAGGAGTTAAAATGTGCACTGGCCAAGGGGTCATTTCCAAGTTCTTGGAGTGGTGCTAGTGAAGACACCTGGATGGAACTTTTTCATATTTGAGTGGTTCTCTGCCCTCAGTGCTTCTGTCAAACACACCACCTGTATTTTGTGCAATATGAACATTTAAACAGTCGGTTATGTTTTGGAAGCCAAAAAAACTATTCCACATGGAAAAACACCTTGATTTCTTTCATGAGTAAGAGGAAAAATGTATTTTAAAAAACCTCTAGCCTATTATGAACAAGAAAAGGAGAATTTAAAAAGATAATTTTCAAGCATTAGAATACTATCTGGCACACTTAAGTTGATTCTCACAGATTTGAATAGTTTATATTTGTGTTCCAAATTAAAATGTGTTCTGACATTTTGTTGGCCAACTCTTTGGGAATTTTTAGACCAATTCTTCATAGAATCCAATAGGAAACAGGGAACCAATTACAAGGATCTACATATAACCTCCTCCCTGGGGGATGGACAACAGAAAAGTGGGTGGAGACGTCGGTCAGTGTAAGAAATGGCAAAACAATAATAATTTATAAATTATCAAGGGTTCATGAGGGAGGGAGGAGTAAAAGGGAGGTGGAAAAATGAGGAGGTGATATTAAGGGCTCAAGTAGAAAGCAAATGTTTTGAGAATGTGAGGACAATGAATGTACAAATGTGCTTGACACAATGTGTGTATGGATGGATTGTGATAAGAATTATATGAGCCCCAATAAAATAATTTTTTTTTAAAATTCTAATAGAAAACAATTGTTTGGGGGAACTTCCTCTTGGAATGCTTGGCTTTTAACAATCTTGATGAGAACATCAGAACTCACTGATTCAATCAATTTCAGTAATTGACTTGTACAGATGTACTTGCTTTCAGAAACATCTTCAGAACATTTGCATTAATTATGTATTAAAGATCTCTTTTTTTCAACTGGAAAAATCACTCAGTAAAACTAACAAAGTGAACAGAGTTGTAAGCAAACCAAATATAAGTATTCTGAGATACAGAATTTTGTATAAGAAAAGAAGTATCTATATTTTAGAAAATATTTAAAGAAATATAAATCTTATGGTTTTTTTCTCTTTCAGTGTAAAGATCCTCTATGAAAAGCAATTTGGGAATGTATTTTTAATTTGGAAATAGTTCATTATTTTTCTTACTGCTCTTTCCTTTTCTTTTTCAATTTAATCATTTTATTGGGGGCTCACACAACTCTTATCACAATCCATACATGCATCCATTGTGCTGAGCACATTTGTACGTTTGTTGCCCTCATCATTCTCAAAATATTTGCTGTCTACATGACTGCTCATATTTTCAATGGCACAAATAAAAAAGAAAAACAGTAAAAAAAATTTTAATATTCACTTAGATAAAGCCAAGACAAAATGGTCACATTGTCAGACACTCTGTAATCATCTATTCAGAGCAAATATTTTGTAAAAAGCAGAAAACAAGCAAGCCTCAGTTCCAAACCACCTCAGTGAAAGAGAAACCAGAACCTGACACAACCAAGCAATTCAGAGGGGAAAACATGTGCCAGAGTCCAGAGAAAGCAGAGGGTCTTGGTCTTCCCTGGCAAGATGTAGTCAAGTGGGCCCCTCTCCTGAGTGCTTCAGTCCTCCACATCAAAAGAGGGTAAACATGAGCTAATAATTTGCCTTTCACCTACACCTGCCAGGGCCCTGCAACTGAATCTAATCCCATAGACAGAGGATGGTGGCACCCCGTGCTCAGCATACCTGGGCAGTGGGGTCAGCCTGGCCTGGGCAGGGTGGGTTTGAGTAGCCCCACGTTGGGGAAAGGTAAACTTAATGGAACCAGGGAGTGAAATTAACATCATAGAGCCTGAAGACCAGTTACCATCCAAAGCTCAGGGGCTAGAAATATGCAGCTGCATGCCAGCTCCTGTTGGGAAGGGATAATTAAAATAGATCCTGGGACTTGATCTTCTATTCAGATCCAGCGAAACAGCTCCTGTGGGCAAGAAAATATCTTGGATTCTTGGTGTACACCTGGAGAAACGGCAGGCTCTGACCTTGACACTGGGACTTTAGCAAGCAATAATATTTAACTTTTGGCTCTCATCATTCAATGCTCAAAATAGGCTATTGCCACATGGCCCAGCCACCATTGAATCTTCAAGAGCTAAAGGAAGTGTACAGAGAATACGAATTATTCCACTATGACTGACCAACAACCAGTAGTGTGTGTGTATATATATACACACATAATAGTATATGGATATATAAAAGTATATGTATATACAATAGTATATGTATGTAGATTATGTATATATATTATGTCTCAGAAAAAAACAGGCAGTTTCGGTGCAGATAAGAAAACAAGAAAAGACGGCACACATGACTAGACTACTCAGAAACAGACTCAAGGGGTAACTCAGATGAATGGAAGACATTAGATCCTTCTGTGAAGAAGTTCAGAAGAAAGATCTTCAGTGGCTGTAAGTAGATGAAGGAAAAATTCAACAGAACTACAAATAAAGCAGAAAAGGAGTTAGACTTCAGAAAGACTCAAAAACACCTGAAGAAATAAATGAACACTCTGGAATAATTCAACAATGCTAAATAGAAATGTAAACAGTTATTAAAGATATTAGAACTGAATAGCATTTTGAAAGAACAAAATAGTAGAATAGAAACACAAATCAATGATTCGTAAAATAAATCTTCCAAGAGAAATATATTTAAGAGAGAGAGAGAGGCTGCAGAAAGCCCAGGAAGTCTATGGGACTGCAGTGTAGTCATTAATGTGGTCCTTCTAGCTACAATTCCTGATGCCCATTCTGCAAGGCATTGTCTGTTACCAGATTAGGGTGGGGTTCAGCTTTAGACTACCAAACTAGAAGATGTGACGTAAGTCAACATGCTTTGTGTCTTTGTTGGTCTGGTCGGCTAAAGACAAAACCCACACCTCCATCATAGCCATGCCTCTGTCTGTCTGTATGAGCCATCTCAGATAGATAAAACAAGCGTAGGCCCATTGGGAGAACACTCTCCACCTTTCTGACTGAAGTGGAGGAAGCAGAGTCCAGACTGTGCCACAAAAACCCTTGTACAGAGCAAGAAAAGCAGTACAGAGGCCATAGGAAGGTAAAACTGAGTGAAAGGTGGGCTTCCTGGTCCATAGAACTTGGAAGCAAGGGACCATATGACTGAGAAGGCTGTAGACTAGAGAGAGACTAGTTTGCTGGCTGAGGAAAGGTGTTAGTATAAACCATTGTATCCTTTCTGTTTATTGATCCTGATTAATGGTAACCTATTGATTTTCCTTGTAAAAGGCCATAATTGTGAGGATTTTCTATGAGTTCTGTGTGGTATTGCAAAGAATTATTGCAATCCTTCTTGGAAAGAGGAAAGCCCAAAGAGATCAAATATGGACACTTCCTGCCCACAGCCCACAGCCCCACCCCACCCCCCAAAACCACTAACTACTACAGGAGCACTAGGTAAAGGAGCAACTTACGTTAGATAAACAATCCAGAAGAAAAAATAACCACAGATAAAATAGTTCAAGAAATATTAGAAATTCCGTGGCATCGTGATAGAGCAGAAAAGAACAACCCATGAAGCTGAAAGAAGCCAAAGAGAACTGACCCCAGAGGGAAATCACCAAAGCACACCATAGTCAGGCTTCCCAAGGTCAAACAAACTGACATGATCACCTATTAGGGTAAACCAATAATAAGGTTGTATTTTTCAATAGGAACTATGCAAGCAGGAAGGTAATTAAATGATATATAGACAAACTTGAGAGAAAAAAATGCCAACCCAGTGTCCCATAACAGAGAAATTATCCACCAAATACAATGGAAAAATAAGGTCATTTCAGGAATTTGTAAAACAAAAGGAATCTGCCAAAAAAATTAAAGGGAGTTATATGAACAGAGAATAAGGAACAACAGAGAGCAACATAAAATCAACATACAAGACACCATCATTGAGAACTCAATCTACTCGAGTAATACACAAGTTTAACAAAACCACAAGGTTCAAAACAGGAAACCAGAGATAACATTCCACAATGAATCCTATAATAGAATCATAGAGAAAATAGAGTAGATATTAAAGCGCCAAACAGAAAAAAATTGATCAGTTCACAGAAGAGAACAAACTTCCTTAAACATAGAAACAAACTAATAAAAACAAACTAACCTCAAAGAAATGTATAAATCCTCAAGAAAATTAAAAATAGGGGAATCATAAAAAACAACAAAACAGTAAAAATAGAAACAAAAAGCAAAGATAAAAGAAAAGGAATCTTACAAACAAAATCAGCACAGAAAATTATGAACAAAGAAATAATGTCATACAACAAATAACAAAGCATAACTATCAATAACAATATTCAATGTCAACTAATTAAATACAGCAGTTGAGAGACAGATACCACAAGAATGGGTAAGAAAACAAGGATCTACATATAACCTCCTCCCTGGGGGATGGACAACAGAAAAGTGGGTGAATGGAGATGTCGGACAGTTTAAGATAGGACAAAATAATCATGTTATAAATTATCAAGGGTTCATGAGGGAGGGGGAGCAGGAATGAAGGAAAAAATGAGGAGTTGATACCAAGGGCTCAAGTAGAAAATGTTTTGAGAATGATCATAGCAACAAATGTACAAATGTGCTTGACACAATGGATGGATATACGGATTATGGTAAGAGTTGTACGAGCCCCCAATAAAATGATTGGGAGGAAAAAAAAAGAAAACATGACCCATTGACATAATGCACAGAAGAAACACACCTCAGACAAAAAGGAGAAAAAAAGACTAAAGCAAAGCATATCCAAGAATGGTCAATATTAGAAAAACGATCCATCTCATCCACCCTATAAAGAAACAAAAGAAAATATCATGATAATTATTTCAGTTGATGCAGAAAAGGAAGTGGGAAAACTTGAACACCATTTTCATAATAGTTTTAATGGTGCATAATTCAAATATCATACAACTCAGTAGTTCAATCACACCAAGAAGAACTGCACAGTCATCACCACAACCAGCTTTAGTACATTTTTATTTTTGTACTCATCGTAATTTGCTCCCATTCCCCCTCAACCTCCTCTGCCATACCCCCAAAGAATTATTCATCCAGTTAGTGCCCCTACACATGTCCTATATGGATTTCTTATAGATTTACTATACATAAAAACATTAAAAACTAACAAACAAACATAAACTAACAACAATAACAAAAGTAAAACAGATAAAAACTACAGTGGAAAAGAAAGCGGGAAATTTAAAAGACAAAACAAACGTAAAATGGATCAAGTGATAAGTCAACTCTCATTCTTTTTTAATCAGTTTGAGGGGCACATAATTTACATATAGGATAATTCAATAGTTCAATCGTTCAATCCTATCAAGAATTGTAAACTCATTCCCACCTCAATTTTTTAGAACATCCCTCCTACACACCATGGTTCAATCGCCTTTAAAATGAATGGAGCAATCACAGTAATTTCTAGTGCCCCCTCCTTCACTGTTTACGCCCCGGATCCCTTTCCCTCCCTATCACCTCCAACCCATACATCCCCTGTAAACGCTTGTCTCAGTAATTACCACTATGCTTCCACTCCTCCTGTGCTTCACAAACTGGGAAGTGCAACAGAAACAATAAAAAATGAGGTTGAAATAAGTTGGCAAGTGTACATAATAATATAAAGACAAAAAGGCAAATAAAGATTAAGGAAGAAAGGACCCCCATCAGCATTCAAAAAGCCAGGGAAGTAATTTCTATCATGGAACAAGTTATGAGCTACGTTTACCCAGAACAAATTCAGGTCAGGTAGAAGGAGGTCAACTGACCAAGAACAGAGTTCGATTAAGCATAATCAGTAGTATGCTCGTCTCTGCCTTATGGTAAGGCTGTTTGAGACTCTTGCTTTTTGACTGTAGGAGATCTGCCAGTGGCTCAATCTGACAAGACACTCTGCAGATGGGTTTGGGCTCCGACTGTCCTCCCTAACCTTCTACAAATTGGGTGTTCATTATTTTAGCTCTGATACTTTTCCCTTTGCCATGTCCAAATTTTATAATTCACATCTTTGGATCACAGAAGCGTATGTGCTTCTTCCATGTGGACTTAGTTGACTACTTGCTTGTTGGCTGCTTATCTGAATACAAGCCTTTAAGACACCAGATACTATTCTAATGGATAGTCTGCCACCTTGTACTGTCTTCACCACCCTTTTCTGTAGCACAATTATCTTCAGTGATCACTCCATGAAGGTGAGTATGGAGCAGGGCCATCTTATCTGAACTAACTGTAATAAAGTTGGGACTAGAGTTAAGTAGGAGCCCAGACTCCATGTGCTTGTTCATGGGATTTTCAGGTCTCAGATTTTCTTTGGTGGTCCCAATGTGACAAAATCAAACTCCTATAAGAATAACTGCACCAATAGCAGCCATATGCCAACCAGCAACCAAGCAGAACACACAAACACACACAGGTGGGGTGGAAGAAAGAAAAAGCAAGCTACAAGCAGGAAAGCAAAACTCCACATAAACAAAGATGCACAGCCTTGTCAATCACCCCCTGGAGTATAAGACAATTGTACCACTAATGTTCCCAGTGACCCATCACTCCAGACACTTGGTTTCAGGAGTTGGTGTGAGTACAGTTCTACCTTGAGCCACAACCCATGAGTTCTTGCCCTTCAGTTGGATCTCCCATTCAGTTGGGTTCTTCAACTCTCCTTGTTAATAAAAACAATAAAATAGGACAATAAGGAAAATTGCTCAACATAAAAGAGGTCATATATGCAAAACCATTTTGCTCAAAGGAAAGAAACTGAAAGCATTTCCCTTCCAAACCAGAACCTAATAAGATTGCTCTTTGTCATCGCTCTTATTTAACCCTATAACACTAAGTTCAATATTTTCATAACATTTAATTAAATGTATCTATTAATATATATAGATAACTATGAAAGTAAAGAATAAAAACAAAAAAATTTCCCTGAAATTAAAAATTCAGGCATTATAGGGTTAAGATAGTCCAGGAAGTTTTAACTAGAACTGTTAAATATCAGAAAGAAATCAAATACATCTAAATGGGCAAAGAAAAAGCAAACTTCTCTATTTACAGACAATATAATATTATATATAGAAAATCCTAATGCCGTGATTAAAAAAATTGCTGGAACCAATTGAAAATTTTGATAACGCAGCTAGCTAAAACTCAACATGCAAAAATCAATAGCATTCTTGTACATTTAGAAATTTTTGAAAATGATTTTAAAAATACACTCAGAATAACCACTTAAAAGATAAAATACTTAAAAGTAAACATAACCAGAGAAACAGAAGTCTTCTCCAAAGAAGACTATAAGACACTACTACAAGAAACAAACGACGCTTACGTTAAAGGAGTAATATCCCATGTTCAAGGATAGTGTGAAAATGAGTCAATACCAAATGCACTCTAAAAATTCAAAGCAATTCTGATGCAAATCCAGCACCTTTAGTCTAATAATTGGGAAAACTAATCACTAACCTTATGGAAAGGAAAAAAAAACGACTCCCCAGCTTTTCAGGTCCCACACTGAAAAGGATGGAAATGACCAAGGGCACCCGGGCTCTTGAACCCGGCAAGATCTGGGCGCTGAAACCTTGTCTGCTGCGCCGCAGCCACAGCCTCGAAGAGCATGGCGTGGCGGCCTCCTGCCTCGAGGATCTGAGGAGCAAGACTGTTGACATTGTGGCCACTGGTAAGTCCCTGGCCCCAATCACCTTGGTGCTAGCAGAGGATGGCACCATAGTAAATGATGCCGATTAGTTCCTGTGTTGCCTTCCAACACTAAGTTTGCACGTTGGCCAGTGATGAGAAGTGGGCATACAGCAATTCAGAGGGAGGTACACCTTGGATTGTCCAAGAGTCCTTTAATGCAGATGAAACAGACAGCAGAGTCGGACTGAAGTGGAAGACCGTGGCCAGGCAGCTGAAAGATCTTTCCAACATCTTTCTCCTGTCAGAGGAGGGCCTCCAGGTGCTGCTTGATGCCCCGTGCTCAGACCTGGGTCAGGAGCTCCCCAAAGGCTGCGCCACCATCCCGGCTCCAGAACACCTTGCAGCAGGTGCTAGACCAGAGCGAGGAGTCCCAGTCCAAGCAGCTCCTGTAGCGGTAACTGCAGGCTTCGCAGAAGGAGGGGGGCATCTGCGCCATGCAGCAAGAGTCCCACGCTGGGTTTGGTGAAGAGGTAGATACGGTTGGCATGGGCCTCCGCCACGAGGCAGCCACCAGGATTGCCCTCAGGAGCCAGATCCCTAGTGTTCTGAAAGAGAAGCTTGCCCCGGAACTAGCTTGTCGCCGCAGGATTTGGAGTTGGTCACCAGAGGAGAGCCCAACGCATTGGCTGTGGCATTGAACTTGAGCATGGGGCAAGCAAGAACTGCTCGCCAAGCCTGTGCGCAGGAGCCCAGCCTGCACCTGAGCAGATCCAGAGCTCGCGCTTGCTCAGGAAGACGCCACTGTCCGGACAGGGGCAACATCCCCATTGAGCCAAGCTAGACCCCAACTAGCCCAGTTGGAAAGGTGCGGAGGAAACCTGTGTGGTCTGACTTGTCTGTTATCAGGAAATACCTCAGCCCAATCCACCTGCACACACTTCTACCCCTGCCTTAGGACATGTTCTCCTGGAACAGGCTGGACAGTTGCCTCTACGCCCCAGCAGAATGGCGGTGGACACGTCTCAACACACCATACCCTGCCACCCACCTTGAGTGTTGGTCTGTAGCTGCATCCACCCTGTTCCGTCTCCCCTGCTGACATGTTGCTCTGCTTTCTGTTTAGAGTCACAGTGAAGAGCTTGTCATATACTGGACGCACTGTCCTGTGGCTAAAGGAGTCCCTGCGTGGCACCAATGGTAACCAAGAAGCTGGAGGTGTAAGACCTCCAAGAGGCAGGTTGGTGGCCACTGGAACCCCCGTGGAGTCCATCCTTACTCTGACACATGTAGGGTCTAACCAGCAATTGATCATTGGTTGTCCTCCTTCTAAAGGTAGGTGGTCCTTGTTTAAAACTCTAAACTCTAACCATGAATCATTGGGGGGGATGACTGTTTTGCAAGCTGATGGACATGTTTGGTTGTTTGTGTAAAGGCATTTATTAAGTTTGCCGACCACAGGGACATAGTTAATCCACCATTTCAAAGATCTAACTCAGTATTGTAAAATTATATCTGTTACCACTGTGAAAAGTGGTTCCGTTTTCTAATCAGTTCCACCAGCAGGGAGTATTAAGGCCATTAAAGCTCATTTCCATGAAACGAAAAAAAAGAAAAAGAAACCCAGGATAAACAAACTATGAAGCAAAACTAAAATACTACTAAAAAGCAAAGTAGGAGTCCTCTTATTTCCTAATTTCAAAATCTACTCTACATCCATAGTAATAAAAACAAAGATATTCAGACCAATGAATCAAAACAGACACCCTAGAAATACAACCCATACCTACAAACCCCTGGCATTCTATAAAGGACTGAAACAGAGTAAACAGAGCAAGAGATAGTGTTGTCAATAAATAATTCAATCAGAAATGGGAAGAATACAGAAAAAGACAGGTCAATTAAGATGATATCATATGAAGAAATTCTCATTATTAGTAGCTATAAGAGAAATACAAGTTGAAGCAACAATGAGGTAACACCACACACCAACCCTGACAGCAATTTTTTTAAAGAAAATGTTGGAGAGGCTATGGAAAGATTGAAACACTCCAACACTCGTGTTGGAATTGTACAAGTGTGCTGTCATTACAGAAAATAGTATGACACTTCCTTGAACAAATGTGAATAAAAATACACTGTGATCTAGCAATCTCTCTACTTAGTAAATAAAGAACAAAACATGGACAGATAGATTTGTACATGCGTATTCATCACAGCACTCTCCATAAGAGCAAAAAGATGGAAACAACCCAAAAACCCACTTGTGGAGGAATAGATAAATAGTCTCTGTTACATGCGTACAACAGAATATTATACATCTCTAAAAAACAATAGAAATGTGTTAAACACCTCACAACATGGATGAATTTGGAAAACGTTGTATTCAGCAAAGTTCATCAGTCTCATAGAGACAAATACTGCATTATGCCAGTATCATAAAAGAAGAAAATGAAAGAAAACGATTCTCACAGCCAAAGAAGCACGCAGGCTACACCAGTGAGCCTCCGAGGGAGGAGGAAGGGACAAAGTGCAAGGATGGGGGGAAAGGCAGGGGCGGGGACAGGGCTCGGGACACCGGGTGCTTTCTGGGGGATCATCAGTGCAACTGTGTTTGGCATGCTTTCCCCCTGGGTGCTGTACTTCCCCACACAACAGGTGTTAAAAAGCAAAGAAAAATTTTTTTCACTTAGATATATAATTTAAAATTATACCACACTTTTAATTGTTATTTTACATAGTTGGGAATATTGTTTACTGGTAACATTTTACATTTTAAAATAACTAGATAACATAAATATCTCAGTAAATGAAGTAGATGTTAATTATAAATACATGTTATCAAACATGAAATTTTTGCCCAAAATTACACTTCTGCTGGAAGGGAATTAGTGTCTGAGGAAATTTCTGTGGTTGAGTAGAAAATGCAAATTTTGGGAAGTTTTTATCTGTAAATGTATATCCCTGTAATTTTCCTGTCTGAGGAGTTCACTATAGGATGGCATGCATGTGAGGATCCTGGGTGGTACAGTAGGTTAAGCATCAGCTGCTAACCACAAGGTTAGCTAGTCATAACCACCATTCTCTCCACAGGGAAAAAATGAGATGGTCTGCTCCTACAAGAATTCCCACTCTCTGAAATCCTAGAGTGCAGTTATACTGTATCCTGAAGGGTCACTAGGTTTCAAAATAAACTCAACATCAGTGTATAGTTGTATGCATAAGGGTCTGGCAATGTGTTACAAAGCTGTTTTTCAGTTGTATATTCCTTTGAAGAAAGTGTCCTAGCTAAAATGAAAGAGAGTAAAAGACAGAAGAAGATTGATAAAAGATTTCCAAAAAGCTCCATGAAGCATCTGAACTTGTCAAGTTAAGCAATAGCCTAATATTAAGTAGAACATAATAAACATGTCCAGAAGTGAGCCCAGAAAACACATTTTGTAATTAAATGTGGATCAAGGATGTAAACTTCAACACTGTAGCCTAAATGATCCCATATAATGCACAAAGGCCATAAAGAAGTTTTAAAAAGACCAACTTAAGAACATCCTATAAAATAAAATAAACATAGAGATAAAATCATCAATAATATAGACCATCTAAAAGACTTAATGACTATTCATCTGACAATTTTTGTACTGTGGTGGATTGGATGCTATTGTGATGCTGGAAGCAATACAAATGATATCTCAAATAGCAGCGTGGTTGGTTACCCCTGGAGGAAACAACTTCCAGACTAATATAGACTAGAAAGATACAGTAGTCTGTTTTGGGGGAAATGACTGCTGAAAACTTTATGACTATCAGTGGAACATTTATCTGATTTATCCCAGAAGGTGACCCTCTCAGGTTGGAAGTCACCCAAACTATGTCCAGGGAGGAATAGCCTCCTCAAAATACAATCCACCTTAAGGATTGAGTGAAGTAAACCATTCAGAACCATCACTTGCAGTTGTGACTTGACTCAAAATGAAATTAAATAGCTGCAGACAGTTTTAGTAATCAGAATGTCTGAAGTGTGAATCTAGGAAAATTGGTAGTTGTCAAATAATAAGTGGAACATAAAATGACTAATATTATAGGGATAAGTGTGCTGAAATGGATGGCTATGGGCCATTTGAATCAGGCATTCATATGGTCTACTACGTTGGGAATGTCAAATTTAAGAGGAATGACTTGGCATTCATTTCGAAAAATAATGTTTTCAGTTTTTTTCTGAAGTGCAATGTTTCCATTGATAGGATAATATCTATATACTTATAATAAAAACCAGTTACTACAAATATTATTCAAATTTGTGCAGCAACTACTAATGCAAAATATAAACAAATTAAAGATTTCCCCCAGCTTCTACAGTCCAAAATTGAGCAAACATGCAATCGAGTTGTAGTGGCAATTATCGGTTATTGGAATATGTATGTAGGGAACAAAGAAAATGATCAGCAGTTGGAAAACATGCTTTTATGATAGAACATGATAGAATTTTGAAAGACCAACAGCTTATTCGTTGCAAATATACTTTTTCAAAAACATCACTGGCAACTATACACATGACCTTTACCAAATGGAATACACAGTAATCAAATTTGTTATCACTTGCTGATGTACAAATTAAAGTTGATAAAGGTCATAAATCAATTTCATGAGACCCACAGTATGACCTTGAGTATATCAAAAGTTAATTTAGAGACTATCTCAAGAGTAGATTTGATGCATTATATCTGACTGAGGACCAATCTGTGGGGTGATATTAAGGACATTGAATTAGGTTGGGTTGTCTAGAGAAACAAAGCCAGTGGCACTCATGTTTTATAAAATATAACTTTATATCAGTAAGTAATTCATAGCAAGACAGCATCCCAGCCCTATCCAATTTAAGCCCGTGAGTCCGATGCTAGCTGGAGCCTGCTTCAAACTCACAGAGCTGTCAGCTGACGATGCAGAGGAGTAAAGCTAGAAACCAGATGGCAGGCTGATGGGTGCAGACTTCCATGGAGCCAAGTCAGCATGCACATAGCGAGCATAAATAGACGCGCAGGGCCGCCCCTGGGGCAGACAGAGTCCCAGCGAGGACAAAGAAGGGTCAGAAGATGGGATAAGAGTTCCCAGTGTCTCTTTTAAAAAGACCGCGCTCTCATGGAGAGATCACCAGGATACCACCTGATTGGCAGGTTGGACTTCACCACTACATTTTCACATAGGTTCAAGTTAACATAAAATCTGAATGGAGACACTGTGACAACATAGTGAATGATGCATGTCCTAGATGGTGTCATCTTAATTTTAGAATTGCACATTAGATTTCTGAAACTATTTGCATTTGACCATAGCTGAGTGTTAGTAAAAGAACTCAATATGAATGAAAGTTAAAATAATCTGACTTCCACAGATATTATATGTGAAGAATGAAAATAAAAATATCATTGGAAAATTAGGAGAGAATAGACTAAACTGTATTATAGAAGAGACTCCAGAGATTGCTCTCAAAGGGGAATAGCTAAAGTGAACATAAGAAATTATGGTGGATCCCCCACAGCCGGGGGACTAAGAAGGCAACATAACAGATCAGCAACTGAAACAAAGCAACGCTATGAAGCCCTTTATGAGCCCCCAAAATGGACTTCAGGAGAGGAAGAACCCCATAACCAGTGGGGAGATAGTCATGAAGGTCAGGGAACAGACATAGAATTATATATATATTTTTCTCCTTTTTAAAAAATTTTCTCTTTCTTTTTCTATCCTTTAAATCTTTGGTTTTCTTTTTGTCATCGTTGGTTTCCCTACTTATGTAAGCAATCCCAAGAAGAATGCAGGAGGACCAATGGTCCCAGGGGGCTCTTGGGGGTGAGGGTGGTGGGGGAAGTGTGCATGGAGTAGGCAGTGCCATAGACGGGAACAACTAGGGAATTAGAGTCAACAACAAGGAGGAGATAGAGATCCTGGAGGGTTTGGAGCAACAGCAAACTAGCTAAGAGGAAGTTCCAAGAAATGGAAATAGGGGAGGAAGGTAAAAGGAAACAGAGGAAGGACCTATGCAACAAAGCAATGGATAGAGGTATAAGCATAAGTGTGTATATATGCAAATACATTAATCCATAAAAATAGATGTATTGGACTATGCACATATATTTATGCAGCAATACACTGTGGGAGCGGATGACTTTGGGTCTCTCCTCATACCTTCCCTGAATACAAGAACACTTTGTTCTAACAAATCGGCATTCTGAGATGCTCACCCTCCCAACACAACCACAGAAGACAAAACTGGTGCATAAGCAAATGTAATGAAGAAGGCAGATGGTGCCCGATTAAAAAGTTATAGCGTCTTAAAGGCTTGAAGTTAAACAAGCAGCCATTCAGCAGTGAAGTCACAAGCCCACACTGAAAAAGCACACCTCTGTTGTGATCACAAGGAGTCATTGGAACCTGGTAATAGGTGTCAGAGACACATAACAAACAAACAAAAACTTATTGTTGAGAATGAGGGACGAGGTGGTGGAACAGAGCCCCCAAACCCATCTGTAGACAATGGAACAATCTCCCCACAGAGAGGCCACAGGGAAGGAATGAGTCACTCCATATGCCTCTGTTTCCTTGAGGCTTCCTCACCCCCCACTATCATGACCCCAGTATTGCTTCTCAATTCAGACTAGACCAGAGCATGTACACAGGTATAGATAAGAGATGGGGCTCATGATATATGGAACCCAGGAACCGGAGTGGGAACAGTGATACCAGAAGGGTAGGGGAAAGGTGAGAGAGGAAGGGGAGAGGACGGGAGAACCGATCTCTAAGATCGACATATAACCATACACTCCTCTCCAGGGGGAAGAACAACAGAAAACATGGGGGAAGGGAGACAGCAGTCGGTGTAAGAGAATGAATTAATAATAATTTATACTCTCCCAAGGGGGTATGAGTCTGGTATGAGGGGTGGGGGGAGAAAGAAGGAGCTGATATCCAAGGATTCAATAGAAAGTAAATCTCTAGACATGAATGAAGGCAGCATATGTACAAACATGCCTGATGCAAGCAATGTATGGATTGTAACAAGAATTGTAAGAGTTCCCAATAAAATGATCTTTTAATTAAAAAAAAAAGACACCAGCCCCTAAGACAATAGACAATAGTGACAGATGGAAAGACAAGGGCTGAGGAACATCTGTGCCCATGCGGGCCCCTGAGCTTCCCATGAGCTTTCCAGGTAGGCATTGAGGCCTTTGGAATGACGTGGCCCAAGTAGTCCTTTTTCTCAGCTACGTGCGTTGCTTCTCTGAGAAGGAAAGGGAACAGAAAATATCCAAACTGTGGCGAATTAAATAATTGCCTTTTTCTTCATATGATCTCAATAAATCCCACTTGGGGAATATTTTGCTTGTTGGAATTTTTATAGAGCAACAAATTAGAACAGAATGCTCAGAAGGTGAGGCAGGATGAATTCTGAGAGCTTTATATTCTGTGCCCTTTCTTATGAATGCTTACAATTTGTTACTTCTGGAAACAAAGTGTGTGTGAGATACACAATGAAAAGCTTCCACACCAAAAGGAAAATAAATACATACTCTATGGGAAAAATTATGGTGGAAAAGAGGTGAACAGATTTCAAAGGGTGACTTGAGAGAGCAATGTATTATAATAGAGTGGACAAAGATCTTGAGTTAGAAAATCAGAAGGGAGGGAAACACTCGGCATTTCTCAAACTGAAAGAAGTTACAAAAACAATCAAGGTCAAGTTGCAACACTGAAAGATTCTGTGGACAAAATAGCAACCAATGCAGGAAGCATCGTTGAAGGAAGAAATCTATTCTGTGCCAAAGACTTTCACAAAAAATGAGCCTCTGGGAATTGACCGGACACCAATATAAATCTTTCAACAGTTTGGTTCTATCTCCAACCCTCCTTGTTTGCATAAACAGTGTCCAATCACTTAAGTTTTTAATATGCACAAGTCAATATTTCAGGTATTTTTAGTCTAAAAACGGTCATACAAGTATACTTCTTTTTCTAAACAGTATTTTAAATTATATATCTTTATCACATGCCACATGGGGTGATAGATAATGTTCCCATAGGAAATGATAAGGTTGTCTTGAAAGTGGACCAAGGACAACATACATGAGCCACAGAGATATGAATGAATTTTGAACTTGCATTTAATTATTATCCTAATCGAAGGCTAATCAATTAATTAGTCCTAATCTAATTAGCAGTCATTGCTGGTGTCCCCTAAAGCCACGCAGAAGAAGCACACCAAGCCGAGTGTTTCAGGTTTGTCAATAGTAAAGTCCAGGACCAGCAGAGGAACTGTAGGACAGTTCAAACCCTGAGCACGCCGTCTGTGGGAGGCTACGATGACAGTGAAACACAGAATCTGTGCGCAGGCTCCACGTTGCATTAGGCCTCCGGTGAACCCCTTCTGATCACTGATGGGGGGGACTAGCCGTGCTCTCAGACAGAACGCGCTGGAGAATGGACGGATGCGGACGAACGTAGGTTCTAATAGAACACCTTCTCATCCGTTCTCCCTTTGCACCCATTTTAACTTTTCTCTAGTTTTTATTATCTTCTGCTTTCTTTTGGATTGAGGTTTTATTTTGTTATTGTTGTATGTGTAGATCAGAGGGCATTGCATATTTTCCTTTATTATGAAATCTAGGAAAAGGAAATCTATAGAGACAGTCTTAAGTAGATGGTGGGGAAGTTAGCGGGAAATGGGTAGCTAATAAGATTGAGTGCAAAAGGAAGAAATGTTCTAAAATTGATGTGGTGATGATTGCACAACTTTAAAAACAGTTTTAAACCATAATATCGCATGAAGTGTGATTATATGTCAATAAAATGGTTAGAATTGTAATAAAGGAAATCTTTAAGCAATTCAATGTAAGGCTGAAGGTAGTCACTCATCAATGCCAAGAAATTTGACAGACAGCTACCTGGCCTACTGATTGGAAGAGATCCATATTTGTGCCTAATATGAAGAAAAATGACCCAACAGAATGTGGATATTATTAAACAATATCACTTTTATTGCATGCACAAAATTTTGTTGAATATAATTTTAAAATTTTTTAATTAAATTTTAAAAAACACAGTGACAGCAGTACATTGACAGGTAGCTACCAGAAAATCACACTTGGCACTTATTTAAACCAAACTGACAATGCCCTTCTGCCCAAACCAAACTCATTGCCTTTGGTCAACGCTGTCTCACCGTGCCCTCTAGACAGGTTAGGACTGTCTTGGTGAGTTTCTGAGACAGTAATTCTATATGAAAGTAGAAAGCCCCGTTTTTCTCCTGCTGAGGGGCTGGTGGTTTCAAAGTGCTGGCCTTTCGGTTAACAGCTGTGTTAGTCTGGGTATTTTAGAGAAATAAATCCACAGAAACTCATGTATAAGAGAGAATTTTAATAAAGGTTAAGTGTGCATCAAGAAAACATCCCAACCCAGTGCTGCCAAAGCCCACAAGTCCAACATTAACCCATATGTCCAACACCAATCCACAAAGTCCTCCTCCATCTCACAAAACACACACTATGATGCCAACTGCAGGAGAAAAGCCGAGTCAGTGAACATGTAAGCATCTCAGTGCTGGCAGGGGTCTCCGCACGGCTGCTCCAGCACCCGGGGCTGCATGGGGTAGGTCCACGTTGCTGCTCCTCAGAGACATCCTGCAGGAAGTGAGCCTTGCCAGCTAAAGCAGGGAACTGACTAAGGCAGCTGCACCCTGGTCCGACCATCAGAGAGCAAGAGACCCCAGAACTCGAAAGGCGAGACTCACCGAGCCATTTATATTTCCATCCTTCAATTAGCCCCACATGTGTTTATCGGCCAGGTTGGCACAATAGACTAACTACCTCAACAGCCCAACTCATAATCTTGCAGGTGTCCTCAAACTATGGCCCACTGAGGACATTTATCTGGTCTGCCAGGTGTTTTTGCCCCATTTGGTTTTTTTACATCAAAATAAGATATGTGTGGTGTGCATAGAAATTTGTTCATAGTTTTGTTTGTTTTTTAACTAAAGTCCGACCCTCCAACGGGTCTGAGAGACAGTAAAATGGCCCCCTGTTTAAAAAGTTTGAGGACCCCTGCTACACCCCCAGGGATTCTCATGCAAGAGAACAAAACTGTTCCCAGTCTTGCAGCTAAAACCCACCCAGAGAGGATGACCATAGCAAGCTAAATTAGAACTACTCTACTGCTTCTACTATACTGATTTTCCAATAAATCTTACTTCTCTAAATCGTATTGCACCATCTTATGATACAGTACTGTGGATTTCTCTTTAAAACTCAAAACTTAGTATATATAAACCCTCAAAACCCTATAAAGCAGTTCTACTCTGCATATAGAGAACCATTATAAGTCAAGGACAAATTTCAAAACTTTCACGACTGTCCTTATCTATAATAACAATAATACATCCTAAGTTTCCAAAAGTCAAAGTCCAAATTTCTTACCATTACACTCAAAATACCTCCCGATAAGTCACAAAGAAAACATTATGTTCTACCTACCTATTCTGATACATCTTCCACACACAAAATACTCCATGTACAATAAAATATTCACAATTCTTTCAACCATATCTTGTAATTTTTTATTCTTGGAAACAATCCTTATAATATCATTTTCCTACTCCTCATATCTTGTACCTATAAAATAACTGAGATGTTCAGCTTGACCTATCGCAAATTAAAATTAGAATCCCTTGAGAAACATTTCCACGCTGAATGTAACATGAATCATAGATTCCCCTGCTTATATTTCCAAAGGCCTTCACTTTGCTTGTATTATAATTTAAATACACATATTAATATGCTTTTTACTTCACTTGGATTTCTGCTTAAATATAAACTTCTTAGAAAGATTTCCCTAGGCCATTCCTTGTAAAATAATCTCCTAACCTTATCTTAGTTGTGTTGATAGCACTTCACAGGACGTGCTAACACTCCCTGGGTGTGCAAACAGTTAGTCGTGCAACTATCTGAAGCAGGTTACGCAGCAGCACTGTTCCATACGGGTGAGGTTGCCGTCAATCGGCACATCCTCCACAGCAACCGGCACGAGACAAGCATGTATCTATTTTTTTCTTCTCTGGAACATAAACACCATGAGGAAAAGGTCTGGCTCCTTTTATTTACTAGTGTAATCCCAGGACCTACTAAGTGATTGGCATACAAGGAGTCCTCTGTGGATGCCTGATTATGAAATGAATAAATTCATGTTTATCCTCCCTCATAAATTGTTGTCAATGAGAGCAGAAAGATTCTCCCAACCAACAAAATATTGTGACTTATCCATTATAGAATGGTATAGAATAGAAAATCAATGTATCTTATTTTGATGCTTTAATAATCCTTGGAGTATTTGAGAAAATGGCATTGTGGAAAATGGTAAGAGGTCTTACCATTGAAAATCTACACACTGAATCTACTTGTATTATAGATAGCAAGGTAGTACTCGAAATTCTTCTCCAAAGTTAGAAAAAGTGTTTTCCAACTGATGACTTAGTACAAGTAAAATGTATAAACGCTGCTATTTGCTTAATACTTGACTTTGTTCTCTTCTTTCAGATTATCTTCCTCTGGTCAGGCTTCCTCACCATCAACACCACTTCCAGACGCCGGGCAGACTGGATGGTACTCTATGATCTAATAAGGGTCGTCTGGTTTACCATTCCTGTAATTTCTTTTCCAGTTTTCATTTTGGCATATTGATATGATCCTTACTTTTCATTACTCTGAGAATTAAAAGGTTAACAAGATCACAACAAATCTCCCTTCAAAGCCTAACTCTATAATTCCATATGACTCGTCTCTTGGAGATTCTAGTTAGCATGTTAGAGGGATGATACATTACAAAATGTTTTCCAAAACCTCAGTTTCTAAAACAAATAACAATGGTAACTTTAAAACAGAAATTATTTGATGTGGATTAAGATGAGAAATATGATGTACAAATGAAAGCTAATGTTTCTTTACTTAGTGACATTTATAAAACTCAGTACTTACTTGGTCATCACAGCAAGCTAAATTAAAACTAGTTACTACTAGGCTGACTTTTCTGATAAAAATTTTTTCTCTAAATTGTATTGTACCATCTTATGATTCAGTACTGTGAATTTCTCTTTAAAATTCAAAGCTTCGTATATATAAAATTTTTATAGTACACAAATAATTTGATGAGTCAGGACTGATCCAATGTCAGTGAGTTTGGTTTGGGTTTGGGGTGGTTAATAGTGAAGAAGGCAAACATTTGGAATGGCGTCTCCTGCAACTATTACTATCTGCCATTCATAAAGCATATAGAAATATTTTCATAGGTTTTTTTATGACAAAATGTATTCTTCAACTACAGGTAACATCATATGTCTTTCTATTCATAAAATTGTATAAGGTTTCAGTGTTTAATTTTTTTGAAGTGTTTAATTTTTTGTTTTTTCCTTTCTGTTTTCAAAATGAGAAGAACAAGTTGGTAACATCTCTAATAATCTAGTTTAAGAACAGATGGCCATACAAAAATAGCCGAGTTTACTAAAGTTATGACAAAAATGCCACATTTCCCAGTACACTGTCACTGAGCAAAAAGAGTAAAATTGAAGATAATTTAAAATTTTTAGAGATGATGAATAAATTTAATAAAATTATATGAATTACAGAGCTCTTTCTCACTGTTAAAAAACCCACCTATTTCCTTGACTTTTTCTTTTTACCTCATTTCTTGATTAAACTAATGAATTGCAGACTTAGTAGGTGGATTTCTACTACAGTAGACGCATCATTAAAAGCCATGATGCTGAATCTTGTTTCTCTCTCTGAAAGGATTTTTAAATTGTCTTCAAATTTCTCACCTATAAAATAAAGAACTGTATCCATAAATTGTTTTCAACTTTTACATGATGTTATGACTCCAGAAATGAAATGGGGAAAAAAAGGTTATGACTGTGGCCTCCTGGGAGGCCTCCATCCAAACACTTTAGTCCCAGCTTCTCATGACATCTGTTACAAAGTTAACTCAGCAATCTCACTAGTTCTTATTTAGGTTAAGGTGGGTTTTTTTTAATTTCATGATACATTCAATAGTTCAATTAGCAACTGATTGAAGAACAGAATTGTAGTAGACTAAAATACTCCATTTTTTTTTACCACTACTCAAAAAGAAAACTAAATCTCCTTTGGAAACTAGATCTTCCTGGTTGTGTTCAGAGTATCTCCAAACCTTTGTCACTTGGATGACTAAGGTTTGCCTGACTCAAGGCCTGGTATCTTCAATGTCTTCCCATGCATGCAAAACCAGGCGAGAGAATAAGGAAGACCAGAGGAGAAAGGATGCATCCAAATGAAGGCGCCAGGGAAGAATTCTGCAAGACTGGCAGAGGGAACCTTGAAAGACTGTCCTGGAGGAAGCACAGGGAGAAGCGAGAAGGATGGGACTTTCTCTCCAGTCCTTTGGGCTTGTTTTCAGCAGGCACTCACCCTCTGGAGAAGACTTGCTAAAGTCCTTCTCTAAAGTGCACCCCAAATAAATAAAACCAAACGCGCTGTCATGGAGCCAATTCTGACTCAGCGACCCTATAAGGCATGAGTTTCTGAGACTCTAACTCTGTACCAGAATAGCAAGCCTCCGCTGATGGTTTCGAACTGCTGAGCTTACTTTTAGCCAGCACAACGCATAAACACTACGCCAACAGGGTTCCTTTGCTGAGCTATAGGGTCAGTGAAAAGGAGAAAGATCCTCAATTAGCTAGATCCACAGAGAGGCTGCAAAAGAAGCCTCACACAAACAACTGTGAGACGGGTGAGGCTGGGGGAGGTGTTTTGTTCCTCTGCTCACAGTGTAGCGACACTGCGCTTCAGAGTCAACTTGACGGCCCAGCACCTAACAACAAGGACGCTCTCCAGACCTCAGGTAGGAAAATGATATCTGCCTACATTGCTAAGGAAAGATTAGGCACAACCTGAAAGAGAGTTCTATGAGTCAAGAGAATTCTCCTTCAGTAAAATAACGAGAAACCATTAATTTAGTATACTCTCACACACACATGCACCCCCTGTTGTGCCATATGCCAAGTCCAAATCCTTTCTTTCACGCATCCATTCATCTGTCCATCCAGTCATTCAGGAGGAAGACCTAAAGATGTGCTTTGATCAAGATTACATCCAAGAACACTCTTATTCTGTTGTCCACCCCCTGCTCCTTATGAAGGGGTTTTATGTAGATTGTTGGGATCGGTTTCCCTTTCTCCCCCTACCTTCCCCTACCCCTCCTGGCATCTCTATTCTCATCATTGGTCCTGAGGGGCCTATCTGCTCTGGATTCCCTGTTTCCAGTTCTTATCTGCACCAGTGCACATGCTCTGGTCTAGCTGGATTTGTAAGGTAAAATTGGGCTCATGATAGTGGGAGAAAAGGAAGCATTAAAGAACTAGAGACAAGTTGTATGTTTCATCTGTGCTATACTGCACCCTAACTAACTTGTCTCTTTCTTGTGAGACATGGGGGGGGATACATTATCAAGGGTTCATGAGGGAGGAAGGTTGGGGGAGGGGGAAACAAGGAACTGATATCAAGGGCTCAAGTAGAAAGAAAATGTTTTGAAAATGATGGTGGCCACATATGTACAAATGTGTCTGACACAATCGATGGATGGATGGATTGTAATAAGAGCTGTAAGAGCCCCCAACAAAATTATTTTTTAAAAGAAAAGAAAATTCTTATTAGGCAGTTCTATTCTATCAGACACAGTCATTGTGAGTTGAAATTGACTCAGAAAACGTAATAATAATAAGAAGGCTTCTCATCTAAATCGTTACAATAATGATTTGGGCTGGAAAGAGTCCAAAATTCTACGCTCTCTGTGACTTTGCTATCTTTATTCCTTTCAGTTTGTTCCACAAGTAGTTCCCCACACTCTTTTCCTTTGGTATTGTTCTGGCTCCAAATGCCTACCCAATGCTGAGCAACGTCTACACAACATTCTCCAACTCCACTGGGAGATGGTAGTTTTCTGTCACAGGAGATTTTCACAAGAAGACACTGCCAATCCCTTCGTTGCTTTTTGCTGAGAGCAGGGATTGAGAAGAAAACCACGAAGCACTGCATGAGATGGCTGTAGCCAGAGAATATGCTGAGTGAAGTTAGTCAATAACGAAAGCACCAAAGCTGTTTGAGGTCCCCACTGCCCCACTATGAGCATAAGAACCAAGACGGAAGACTTCTTTCCTAACAGAACAGACTTTGGAGTCTGTTCCAAGGGAGGGAGGGCCAGACGGGAGCATGAAGCAAAGGACTGGAAGGTTGACAGGCACTGACTTAGGTGACAGGGAGGACAGAGATCTATAAGAGGGAGAAGATAAATCAGAGGCCTGGGGTTGGGAGAGAAATCCAGAGGAAGGAGTTTTGATGAGAGGTTTTCACTGCTGAATGGTCTGAAATGTAAACTCCCCTAAATTACAATAAAAATAATACCATTTTAAAAAAAGAAATAAGGAAGGGATAGATGATACTCTTATTTGTTCCCTTGAAAATTCCACCCAAGTATGGTGACTTCACTGCATGTCTCTTAAGCATCTACTTAAATTCATTAACCTATCTTTGTAGTTAGAAGGGGGTGGGGGGCACGAGGAGCTAATAACATGAGAACAAGATCAGAGAAAATGTTCTAAAATTGATTGTGGTGATTATTTTAAAACGCTTCTCTTCTTATCAATTTATTAGGGGCTCATACAATGCTTATCACAATCCATACATACATCAATTGTGTAAAGCACATTTGTACATTAATTGCCCTCATCATTCTCAAAGCATTTGCTCTCCACTTACGCCCCCGGCATCAGTTCCTCATTTTTCCCCTCCCTACCTGCTCACCACTCCCTCATGAACCCTAGAAAATTTATAAATCATTTTTTGTCATATCTTGCCCTGTCTGACATCTCCCTTCACCCATTTTTATGTTGTCTGTCCCCCAGGGAGGAAGTTATATGTAGATCTCTGTAATCGGTTCCCACTTTCCACCCCATCCTCTCTCCACCCTCCCAGTATCATACTCTTTCCACTGGTCTTGAAGGGATCATATGCCCTGGATTACCTGTGTTTAAAACTCTTCTTAATTAAATTAATTGAATTGAATGATATGTGAATTATATGCAGATAAAACTTTAAAATAGATAGATATAGATATATAGGATATTCAAGTGTTGAGTTTGCTACAGTATTGTCTCAAAATAGATGATTCTGGGATAGAGGGCTCATCAATAATTCAGCTCATTGCCATCAAGTCAATTCTGATTCATAGTGGACCTGGAGGACATAGAACTGCCCCTGTGGGCTTCTCAGACTAATTCTTCATGGGAGTAGAAAGCTTCCTTTTCTCCCTTGCTGGGTCTCGTGGTTTCGAACTGCTGGCCTTGTCATTAGCAACTCTGCACATAACCCTCCTTTAAGGGCCCGTAGTCGTGAGCAATTCCTCAGTAATAAAAAATTGTCACGATTTTACAGAAAAGAGGGTCTCCTTGCAACTTTGTTCATATGCTTGTCAGAACACCAGCTGAACCACAAATGATGCTGAAGAAGCAATTCCTACCTGGGGCACTGAGTCCTGAGCAATCACATTTAAAGCCCCGCTGCAAGAGCAATGGCCATTCCATTTTAGCCACGGGCCAAGAGGGCCTTGGAAAACAAAGAAGGTAATTAAATAACAGGAAGAATCAAATTCTATTGACCTTAAGTGAGTCCCTGGGTATTATCAACAGTGACATGCACACCTACTAGTAGAAGGATTGGCGACTGGAACCCACCGAGGGCCACCTGGAAAGAAGGTGTGGCGGTCAGTTTCTGAAAGGCCACAGCCACAAAACCCCTGCGAAATAGAGCTCTCCTCTGAAACACCTACGGTCATCGGTCATCGGGAGTTGGATCCACTGGGTGGCAACTAACAAAAACAGCAAGTATAACCCTGTAGGTTAAGGCGCTAGCTAGAAGCTCTTAAATTATTAGCCACATCAATGATGGAACTATAAACGTGAGCATCCTAAAATTAATAACTAACTAAAAGTGTGTATGCTTTTTCCCATGTGGAGTAATGGGCTGCTAACAAGCGAGTAGGTCACAGCCACCTGCAGACCCGAGGAGAAAGCTGAGGCTTTCTGCTCCTGTAGAGGCTTGCAGTCTCAGAGACCCCGTGGGGCAGTTCCAGTCGGTTCTAAAGGATCGCCAAGAGTCCGAATGAACTCCACAGCAGCAAGCTTGGTGTTTGGAGCAACCATTGTCAACTTCTTTAAAACACAACCACATTTTTGTCTTTCACGTATCAACAAACTCATGCACCTCGTTGTTTTTCATAGGAGGGCTGTGAGCACTTTGTACATTTCTCTTCCCTGTGCCATTTGTTGTTATTTTCTACCACATTCCCACGAGGCTCTAAAAGGCATGGACAGTGTTTCCTTAGGTGTATGTATCCAGTAACCCAGAAGTGTCTAAGACTGAGGGGCTATTTAGTAAATTTGTGTCTGGCGGAACGGTAGATAAGCCGTGGTCCCACTGAGAAGTGACTTCGGATTACCCGAGGAGCCGCTGCGGACATCAGGTTTTAGCCTCTACACTCAGTTTATTTGTCTTTGGTCTGTGAGATCATTTTCCATGTGGACTCTTATTTTCGAAATCCTCTGTGGATTAGGTTTAGTCAAAAGATAAAATATCCACTGACTTAAGTTAAGCAGACTTCCTTTCGGCAAGAGCTCTTTAGGCCAGCCTCAGAATGAAGATTTTTACTGCTACAGTGGAAAATGATGAAATGTAGAGACCTATCTAACTCAAGCTTTGAAATTATGCTTTATTTAAAGGAACTATGATTCATCAAGAAACAGATCAGCCATGAAGAAACAAAAAACTATGAGCCACTACTGAAAAACCCTTTGAAGTGCTTGAAGAAAGACTTCAGGAAGTTCTGACTAAATGATTCAAGGAGGGCATTCGAATGAACAAGTTTGGGGCCGATGGCCAAGCATTTAACATCCACATTGCCAAGAATCTTTTCTTGTGAGTAAATAATGTCAAAGTAACAACATGTAGTCCTAACGTTTTCTACTGATGTGGCTCTACCCTAAAGCCAAACCTACAGCCATGAATCCATTCTGACACACAGAAGCTTCGCAGGATGGAGTAGACCTGCCCTGTTGGGTTTCCAGAGCTTCGCAGAAACAAAACACCACGTTTTTCTCTCACAGAGTAGGTTTTTGCAATTGAGCTCTTTACCTCCGAGTCACCAGGGCCCCTACTCCAAAGTACCATGTAAGTGAAGTGGCTTATTAAGCTTAACTCGGTGATGGGAGAGCACCTGGAAATCATTAGAAGGACCAAACCTAATGATGTCCTTATTTCGTATTTATAAACATTCATTGCTAGCACAATTTTTATAGCTGCTTCCTTGCACAGATGGAAATGATGAAAGTTTTGGCTAGGTATACAAAATAAATGATTAGGATTACCCAGATCTTCGGAGCTGGAGCCACGCACAGAAAGTGGACTCTTCAGCAAAAGTACACAACAGCAATTTTGAGAATATACTGAGTTCCTATTTGACCAAACTAACGAAATCCTGCAATATTTAGTAATTAAATAATGATTCCTATAAGGGAAAGTTAAGGAGCCCTGGTGGCAGAGTGCAGGGACATTGGGCTGCTAACTCAAGGTCAGCATTGGAGAACACTAGTTGCTCCATGGGAGAAAGACAGGGCTTCAACTCGGTGGGAGTGAGTGATAAGGAAACAGAGAACATTCCTCATCCATCCACAAGGATAGTGCCAATTCCAGCCATAGCCTAGGTAGGATTTCTGTACAAATCCCAGCCATAACCTAGGTAGGATTTCTGTACAAATCCCAGCCATAACCTAGGTAGGATATTTGTACAATTAACAAACTAATTTTAAATGTGTTGTAAATGCCAAAAGTAAATAAAAAGCCAGACTATCCAATGATGAAAAGGAAGATCAACATTGAAGCACCTATACTATGAATTACAGTAATCAATTCAGGTGGAATCGGTAGGTAGCTCAGCAAGCAGATCAACAGAACGCATATTCAGTCATTTGGCTTTTAAAAGGGCTTCAAAGCAACCCAATGGGAAAATAAAAGTCTTGTCCATAAATCTTGACCAAATATCTAAATATTCCTTACACTATTGCACTGTCACCAACATTTAAAAACTAAAAAAAATGTAGAAAAATATCACTGTGACATGGGAAAAATCAAAGAATTCTTAGGTAACAGAGTAAGCAATAATCATAAAAGGAAAACAAATAATGATGTCTATCTCTTCAAAATAAAATTGCTGATCATCAAAAGAAACCTTTAAGAAAATATTCAAATAGTTCACATATACTAAAGGACTGATAGTCTTTATTTGTGATAAAGGTATTGAGCCAAATCAGGAACACAGTACTTTGTTATTGTTATTGATATACAAGCCAAATCAGGAACACAGTAGTTTGGTTTGTTATTGACATAAACCCCACCCCAAATGGAATTGTTTTCAGAGCAATATAATTAAATATGTTTTTTACAAAGTAAACATAACTTTCAATGTATTGTCCATTACACATAATACTGCAATTCCATTCTTGGAAACATTTTTCAAACTCAACTGTTTGCATGGCTGAAATTTCCCCCCCTCATTTTTTTCATCACCTCTTTGACATTATCACATCGCGGTTCTTTCATGACCCTCTTCATCCAGGGAAACAAAAAGTCCCATGGAGCAAGGTCAGGTGAGTAAGGTGGGTGGGGCAAGAGAGGCATGGTGCTTTTGCCCAAAACTAGTGCACTGCGACGGCTGCATGAGCTTTAACCCTGTGTACCACCAGAGCTCCTCGGTAAGCTTAATTCATGGAGGTTGTTTCCTTTGAGTGTTGTGCTCTTTTAAAGAATAATCTATATGACATCAAATTGATACCGTTTTGAAAGACATAGTAAATTTAGGATATGGTGAGCTGATATTAATAGAAGTGGAGCAATTCAAGAACGTAGTGTTGATCACTGCACAATTTGAAAACTGTAATCAGTGTCACCGAATCATTCATGTAAAAATTGTTGAGTTGATGTGTTTTTGCTGTGTAGATTTTTCAACTCATTCTAAAGAAAGGTGATACAATCGAATGTGAACATGATAGAAAAATATCAATATCCCATACAAGTAAATTTGTGCTGAAGATCATCCAACGACTGTTGCAGCATTGGCAGGGGCCTGCCAGAAATTAAGACTGGATTCATAAGAAGATGTGAAACAAGGAATATCATTGCTAATATACAATGTATGCTGATTGAAAGCAGAGAATACCAGAAAGATGTTTATTGGTGTTTCATTGACTATGCAAAGACATTTGACTGTGAGGATCATAACAAACCCTGGCTAGCCTGGAGAAGAATGGGGATTTTGGAACATTTAATTGTGTTCATGCTGAAACTGCACATGGATCAAGAGGCAGTTGTGAGATCAGAATAAGGGAATAGTGTACATTTTAAAATCAGGAAAGGTGTGACATGAAGGTTTATCCTCTCAATATAAGTATTCATTATGCATGCTCAGCAAATAGTCAGAGAATTGGGATTATATGGGGGGAAACAACAGCAGCCTCCGTTTTGGTGGAAGGAGGCTTATTAACCAGCAGTCATACGCAGATGACCCAAACTTCATTGCTGAAAGTGAGAACGTGAGTGAGGAGGACTTGAAGCACTTGCTGATGAAGATGAAAGATTATAGCCTTTGGTATGGATTACAACTCAGTGGAAAGAAAACAAAAATCCTCACAACTGGACCGGGAGGTAGCATCATAACAACTAAAGGAGATTGAATTTGGCAAGGATTCCATCTTACTTAGATCCACAATCAATGCTCTGGAAGCAGGAGTCAAGAGATCAAACCATGCATTGGGCTGAGAAACTCTGCATAACAAGACCTCTTTAAAGTGTTAAAAAAAACAAAGACGTTGCTTTGAGGACTGAGGTGTAGCTGACCCACTCCATGGTATTTTCAACTGCCCATGTGCATGTGAAAGTTGGACACTGAATAAGCAAGACCAAGGAAGAATCGACGCGTGTGAACTGTGATGCTGACGAAGACAGCTGAGAGGACCCAGGACTGCCAAAAACCAAACCAATGTGATTTGGAAGAAGTGTGACCATCGTGGTCCCTGGAAGCAAGGAAAAGAAGACTTTGTCTCATGTAAGCTGGATATGTTATCAGGAGCGGCTAGACTCAGTAAAGGGCATGGTGCCTGGTAAAGTGGAGGGGCAGCCAAAACAGGAATGCCCTTGACAAAACGGGAGGACACAGTGCTGCAAACAACCTTGATGAGCATATAGCATGACCAACAGTGCTCCCTTCTGTTGTACACGGGTCCCTGACAGTCAGAACCAACTTGACAGCATCTAACGACAACTTTAGACTTGGTAATAAATTGGAATAATAGTTGTGTTGACTAGATTCCTTTGCATACCGATAGATAGTGTCCTATCACAGACAGCACGGTACTTCAGCATCGATCTTGAAATGTCATTTCTGATAAATGCAGCCCCATGCCTTTTGAATCTGTCAGTACTGGCATAGTAAACCAAATTTTTTCTTTTCTTTTTGAAATTAAAAGTGGCCAAGGCCAGTCCATTTAAGCTTACTAATGCTCAGGATATTGATCTTTATGCATTTCATTTCTGTTGCGATTACTTTCCATTTCCAAGATTCACACTTCATACATTCCAAGCTCCAATTATTAACAGATATTTACAGCTGTTTCTTCTCATTTTGAAGGTCCCTCATCAAAGAAGTTTCCAAAGGCTTTAAGCCTGAAGGCTTGAGTCCATTTCCGTCATGATTGTGGGCTTCACTTTGGAAAGGCAGTTCTTCTTCAGCCCTGTCTCTGAGCGTTCTACACTATGATCAGGGGTTCAGTATCTGACAATCTTCTACTCGCCATAATAGTTCAGTAACTACTTCTTCTGAGGTGGACATCTTATACCCTCTTCCTAGTCTGCTCTGAATCTGCAAACACTGCTGAAACATGCTCACTTTGGGTAACCCTGCTGTTATTTAAAACACCAATGACACATATTCCAGCAGCACAGCAACATTCAAACCACCACAGTACTACAAAGAGATGAGTGGTCACTTCACATGCACTCAACAGCTGGACGATGAATAAGGAAGACCAAAGAAGAGCTAAAGCATTTTAACCTTGGCGTTGACAAAGAATCTTTAATATACCATGGACTGCCAAAATAATAATAAAAAAACAAAAAAACAGATCTGTCTTGGAAGAAGTACAGTCAGAATGATCTTTAGAAGATTGGATGGTGATATTTCATCACACATACTTCCCACAAATCAGTCGCAGGGACCAGTCCTTGGAAAAAGACATCATGCTTGGCAAAGCAGAGAATCAATGCAAAACAGAAAGAGCACTAATGAAATGGAATACGCTACAGTGGACCCAAACATAGTAACAGCCGGGAACATGGCACAGGGCCAGGTCATGCTTTGGTGGGTTGTTAATGGGCCCACTCTGTGTAGGAACCCACCGGCTAGCTCCCAACAACATTGTCCGATGAAAAACCTTGGAGCAGTCAGTTCATGTCAGTTGTGTGGGAACTATTTGGGAAAAGATAGCAAAAATGGGTTGCACGTATTCAAGAATGTAACCAATGTCCTTCGTTGGTACATGTTGAAATTGTGTATCTTTTACTGTGTTTTTACCCAAAAAAATACAATAAATTATTATTTAATTGGTCTGTGATGATTCCTAAATACCAGTATATTATTTAAAGCTCCCCAAAGAGGAGCCTTCAGGGTTGAGAAAAAATGAGTTGGTTGAAGTTGGCTAGGATATTAAAGAAATCATTTGGTTGTATATTTTCTTAAACTGCTTTTAAAAAGTCATTATTTTAAAATATCTGATACAGACATCATTTAACTAAGATATATATGTGTGTTGAAAATAATACTTTGCTTACAAGAAATTTTATTTCATTTAAAGTATTTAGATTTTAAAATTATTTTTTGATCGTATCATCCAGTAAGTGATGTTTTCATTCAAAATTAAACATTTGTTTCCCTCTTGAGAGTTCATAATATGCTGCAACAACTTGTTCTTGAAAAATTCTATCCTGTAATCTGCAGCTTCATTTTTATTATCAAGGTCATACTTTCCAACTATTGTCCCTTCATCTTTATTTCCAACATTTGCATTCCAGTCATTGATAATAATCAATGCTTTTTTTAAGCTTTGGGCTTTATTTTAATTTTCTAAAATCATTTTATTGGGGACTCATACAACTCATCACAATCCATACAAAACATCCATTGTATCGAGCACATTTGTACATTTGTTGCCATCATCAAACTCAAAACGTCTGTGTCCTACTTGAGCCCTTGGTATCAGCTTCTCAGTTTTTTCCCCTCCATCCCCACTCCTCCCTCTCTCATGAACCCTTGATAATTTATAAATTATTATTATTTTGTCATGTCTTACACTGTCCGATGTCTCCCTTCACCCACTTTTCTGTTGTCCATCCTCCAGATTCATGTAATCAGTTTCCCCTTTCTACTCCACCTTCCCTCCACACTCCCAGTGTTGACACTCTCACTACTGGTCCTGTTTGGTTCCTCTGTCCTGGATTCCCTGTGTTTCCAGTTTCTATCTGTACCAGTGTACATACTCTGTTCTTGTCAGATTTGTAAGGTAGAATTGGGATCATGATAGTGGGGGGAGAGGGAAGGTAGCATTAAAGAACTAGAGGAAAGTTCTATGTTTCATCATTGCTGCACTGCACCCTGACTGGTTCATCTCCTCCCTGTGACTCTTCAGTAAGGGGATGTCCAATTGCCTACAGTTGGGCTTTGGGTCCCCACTCCACATTCCCCCTCATTCACAATGATATGATATTTTGTTCTTTGATGCCTGATACCTGATCCAATCGACACCTTGTGATCACACAGCCTGGTGTGCTTCTTCCATGTGGGCTTTGTTGCTTTTGAGCTAGATGGCTGCTTGATTATCCTCAAGCATTAAGACCCCAGATGCTGTAGGTTTTGATAGCTGGGCACCATTAGCTTTCTTCACCACATTTGCTTGTGCACCTGAAACAAACCATCTTGATTGCATGTTTGTTCAATTTCATACTGAAATAATTTGTAAAATTCTTTTAGCTTTAGTGATTGGTGCATAAATTTGAGTAATATTTGTATTGACTTGATTTCCTGGTATGTGAATAGATATTATCCTATCAGCATTGCACAACAACATAGATTTTGAAGTGTCATTTTTTATGTTAAATGCAACTCCATTCCTCTTGAATTTGTCCATCCCAACTTAGTATAACATAGGATTTTTCTGATTAAAATGGTCTATAACAATATACTTCAGCTCACTAACACTTAGAATATTGATCTTTATGCATTTCATTTTTGATTATCAACATTTTTCAAGATTCATACTTTGTATGTTCCAAGATATAATTATTAATAGATGCTTGTAAGTGTGGGTTTTGAGTCATGCCTCATCATCAATGAAGGTCTGGAAGACTTTACTCTCAAAAGCTTTACTCCATCCCCAACATGACTGTGGATGCTGCTTTGAGAGGGCAGCCCTTCTTCAGTCATATTTTGAGTGCCTTTCAACCCAAGGGTCTCGTCTCCTGGCATTGTCTCTGACAAAGCTCCACTGCTCTCCACAAGATTTTCCATGGATAATACCTCTCAATGGGACAGCCTATCCTTTCTTCATAGACAGTTCTTAACCTGGAAACTCTACTGAAACCTCTTCACACAGGGCAGCCCTGCTGGCCTTTGAAATGCCAGTGACATCATTTCCAGAATCACATTAAGACACAAGCCCCCACAGTACAACAAAGTGACAGACAAGTAGATCCTGGAAAATTATTGTTGAAGATAACAAGGAATAATTGTTTCATACTTTTATGTCATAAAAACAATGAGAAGCAGGTTTTTCTTTTCTTGAAATAAGTATTGAAGCAACTAGAACAAACCACTCAGGGTGGAGAAGAATGGATGTATCAATATTAATGAAAAAGTTATATGTACTTTCTTCTATTAACATAGGTAACATTGGGAAAAAAAAACATAGGTAACATTGGTAGAGGGCATTGATCTCCTGAGGATTTTCAAAAGTACAAGTCCTCTAAAAGGATTAATCTAGTAAATAATAAGATAATTATGGATTCTTTTCTACCTGTCATTTATTCTTTACTTCGTGTATTATATTTTAAATATAAGGTTTGTACTCCTTTGAGGGCCTTTTGTTTTCTTATTAAAGGAAAGGTGGTTTCAAGTCTTGATTTATCCTTTTTGTTGATAAAGGTATGACAATTTAAAATGTTTTCAAAACAAGATAACCAAGTAGGTGTGCAAAGCAATCGATTTAAATAGGGGAATTTCTCAAAACCAAGCTCAACTACTGTTGAGTTGGATCCAATACCTAACTCACAGTGCTCCTTACATGAGATCTAGGAGTAAAAAAAATCAAATATCCGAACAACACATATATTGGAAACGATGTGCTAATCATCAATGATCCATGTGTTAAATTCTTAAAGAATATGAAGTAGCTAGCCACTGTTCAGTTAAAGCACTACAGCACATGGGAGGGGGGGTTGAGGTTCATGGCATGAGTGTCAAAGAACTAGAACGCTTCCTTTCTATAGTGACAGACATGTAGGAAAAGGTGGAACAAGTCGCTCCTTTCAGATGGGAAAGTTGCAGAATTAACTATTGAGCTCTCCTTAACCCCAAATCTACCATATAAGCACTGATAATGTCATAGAGTTACCAGATATTCTCTGTGCAAAGGTTTCCCTTTGTCATTCTTACTTTAGGATGGTGACAGACGGGATCAGAGTGCTCTTATGAGCGGTCAAACAATTGCTAGTGAAAACTGCCGTGGGGGAAAAGAAGCAAGGTCTGTGCCTGCACGGCGGTCTATCTAAATAAGCAGTGCCGCAATTAAATGAAGCGCATCTGGCTAAGTTATTTCAGCAACTTTCAACAAACCCATTTAACCACATTTATTCTTTTGACACCTTCAATTGCTATCTAGATTTATAGCTTGAATTTCTCCTCTGGGCATAGAGAAATACTTATTTGTCTTCAAAGGCTGGGGAAAGATTTTCACTGTGTTATCTTTAACAAATACTCTTTTTCTTCTGGGTATTTGCAAGGAAAAAATTCTCAAAGAGCAGTTGCAGACGAGGGAATGTTTAAACACTTCAGAAAAAAGGAGCAGGTTGGAAGTTAAATTTAGAATATCTTTGATGTCCAAATTAGATTGTAGGGAGGACCCTTTTAGTATGCGAAAACTTAAATTTGTAAATATGGCAATAAAGTTCATTGAGGACAAAACAAACAAACAAGACTTAACTTGTCCTCAAGCCAATTCCAACTCATGGTGGTCATGTGAAGCAGAGCTGAAGCACTCATCTGGGAGAAGAGCACCAGCTCTCTCTGGTGTGTCGGGGGAAGAGGGAGACTAAGAAAATGGACCTTTTAGCTAGGAGTTGGGGTCTTAACTACATGCACTAGCCAGAGACTGTCTGTCTTTCAAAGCAAGGACTAGACAAAAGAGTTTCAAGAAGTTCTTGGACAAATGGAATGGAAAGGTAATAGATTTTTTACTATTGTCCTAAATGCAAACTGTTTGGTAATAAGACATTTAATAAATAAGGAATATATAGATATATACTATTTATATATATATAGATACTATATATGTGTGTATATATACACACACACGTATATATATTAAGTGGCTAGTGGTTTTGAATACCCAACCGTGCAATTTGAATAGACAACCTTGTATATTTACAACATTGTCCTACCAAGACATGCTCCTGTTCCCTGTGTGTATATGTATATAGACAGATATATAGCTACATATAGTTAAGTAGAATTATAGCTACATATTAAGGTATATGCATATAATCATAGGTCATTACAGCATGATAAGCAAAAACAAATCATTTATATGATAAATTTTGGTAAATCTACTATCCAAATTTATTCCATTTCCTACTGACTCAAGTGGTCCAATTAGCCTTTCTAAATAAGGTCAATTTTCTGTTTTTGCTCTCCTATATCTGATTGTCTACATAGAAACAAGAATTACACTTTCAAAATAAAAATCGGGAGATGTCAGATCATGAGGCAGCTAAATTTTGAACAATCTCACTTTTCCTACAAAAAGTTTTAAGCATAAAAAAATGAAAATGAGAAAAAAAAGAAAATGAGAGTGGGAAACCTGCAATCCATATCTTGTATCAATCTAAAAGAACAAACTCTAAATGTTGATAAAGGTTGCCAAACTACCTAAACCATTAAGACTGGCAAACTATCCCAAGAACATGATAGAAACATCTTAAAGAAAATGGAGATGATCCAGGACAGATGATGCCCCAGAACCAGTGATGAGAGTGGCGATGCCTGGAGGGTAGAGAGAAAGTAGGGTAGAAAGGGGGAACTGATTACAGGAATCTACATATAGCCTCCTCCCTGGGGGAGGGACAGCAGAGAAGAGGGCAGGGGAAATGTCAGACAGTATAATATATGACAAAATAATAATAATATATGAATGATGAAGGATTCACGGGGCAGGCGGAGTGGGGAAGGAGGGGGAAATGAGCAGCAGATATTAAGGGCTCAAGTAGAAGGCAAATATTTTGAGAATGATGATGACAACAAATGTACATATGTTCTTGACACAATGGATGAATGTGTGGATTGTGGTAAGAATTGTACAAGCCCCCAATAAAATTATTTTTTTTAAAAGATAATGGAAAAAAATTAAAAATAAATAAATAAAATAAAAAATAAAAAAAGATAATGGAGATATCGATTGTTCCTATCTATTATACACGCTAATAATTTTCAGCCCTAAAAGAAATAAATCATTTTAACTCATTCTGGAAACAAACTGCAGAACTATGCAAGAGAAGAAAGCACCAGTACAGGCTTCCAATTTCAAGTAACTGCTGCCAATTTAAGAATCCTGGGAATCTTGAAAAGGGCGTGTCTCACTCCAAGAAGAAACTACTGAGAAGGAATCAAAGTAAACCAAATGAGTTCGTTGGAAAGAAATAGTTATCAGATAAGAGAGGTGGACAAGAAAAAATCTGAAATAATGCCATCAAAACAATTTTTTTCAGCTTGGAAGTACCACTTTATAAAGGAAAACATGGGACAAATTGAATTGAGTTTTCCGGAATCAGGAGGTATTCGAAAATCCAGAGGGGCCTGTGATGTAGCCAATTAATATGACCCTCATGGTGTAGTGGTTACTGGTCGGGCTGCAATCTGCATGCTTGACCATTTGAATCCACCAGCAGCTCCATGGGAGACAGACTAGGATTACAGTTAAAGTGTCAGAAACTCACAGGGGAACACTACGAGTTAACATTGTCTCAATGGCAGTGAGTTTGGTTTTAAAAAGTGTGTGTGTGTGTGTGTGTGTGTGTGTGTGTGTGTGTGTGTATTAACCTTCAGTATGGACTACAATTCAATGTAAGGCAAACAAAAATACTCACAACCAAACCAATAGGCAACATCCTGATAAATGGAGAAAAGGTTGAACTGCTTTGCAGGGATTTCATCTTGCTTGGATCCACAGTAAGTGCGCATGGAAGTAGCAGGCAAGAGTTCAAATGACACATTGCACTGGTCAATCTGCTGCACAAGACCTTTTCAAAGTGTTGAAAAGAGAGATTACTTTGAGGACAAAGGAGCTCCCAACCGTGGTGTTTTCCGTCACCTCTTACCCATGCGAAAGTTGGACATTGAATACAGAAGACCGAGATAAACCAGTGCACTTTTATAAGGTGCTCATGAAGAATATGGAGAAGACCGTGGACTTCCAAAGAACAAACACACCTGTCTTGTAGGAAGTACAGGCAGAATGCTCCTTAGAGGCAAGGAGGGTGAGATTTCATCTCACGTACTTTGGATGTGTTGCCAGGAGAGATGATGCTCTGGAGTCGGACATCATGCTTGTTAGAGCAGAGGTGTCGTGAAGGAGAGGAAGGCTCTCAACAAGAATTGACACGATGGCTGCAACCATGGGCTCAGGTATCAGACATTTTGGGGATGGCAGAGGAACTGACAGTGTTCTCTTTGGTTGTGTGGTCGGTATGATTTAGAAAGGTTGTCAGAAACAACAACATGCCTATGGCTATGATCTCATGTTGAAGGAGCTCTCTGATAAACTAATGGACAGCTCTGAGGTACGGCTAGAGCCAACTTCAGTGAACCAAGTCACACCTTTTATTCCTGGGGTGTCTCTTGAAGCCCTACTTACTAGAGGGTGTGACTGAACACACCATCCTTGGGGATATGCTTCATTAAAAGACAAAAACTGCACCTCTAACAAAGTCATTCCTCAGTCACAGAGAGGAATTCCTGAGACAATCAGAAGAACGGGCTCTAGATCTCTGTCTGAAGTCTAATCTCCATCTGAAATCTGTCCCCAGATCTCTGGCAGAGGCCAAACTAGAGGCATGAGACACTATGGCCCAGAGTCGCAGAGGACAGTTCTGAGACGGTGGGGAAACTTCTCCTCATCTGGCCCAAGTCGAGGCACTGTGACACAGAGTGACAAAGGGTTTTCTGGTTCAGGGAGGAGGAGGCTAAGGGACAACATCAGAGAGAGAGATTTAGTTGCTGGCTGAGGTGAGGCAGTGCTGTGTACCAATGACTGTATCCTTAGTCTTTATTGCTCCTGGTTTTTAGTAACCAATTAACTGTCCTAATAACCCCCCCTTAATCATTTCACTGTTATTATAGTTACTATTAACTATTGTTTGTGAGTTCTGTGTGATGAATGCAATGAATTGTTGAACCTAGAATAGAAGTAGAGTGCCATCAGAGGAACAGTTGGTGTCAGAAAAGGAAAGAAAGGTGGAACATGGAAACGTGTCTCACCCTTGTCTCATGACACTTGGAAAGCCAGACAGGGGTCAGATATGGTCCTTTATACTGTTGACCTCATCATAGTTGGAAAAGAGAAGAGAGTCCTTGAAAAAGCAGCATTGGGCCATTCTTCATCATTATCCCATTTTCCTTCTATTGATTCAGAAAAATATGCTTATAGGATACTACTTCATGCAAAAGGATGAAAATGAGAGCAAATTTTTTGAACAATAAAATTTCACTATGAAAAAAATGAGTTGAAGAAAAAATTAAAATTATAATTTTTTCAAAATGTTAAAAAATTCTAGGGACAGAATTGAACCAAACAAAATCATTTAAGGCATTAAAATGCAATAACCAGATAATAGATAGATGAAGCGGGGGTGGGGGGGAAGAGACAAAGAGAGAAAAAGAAACAAAAAGGAAGAGCCAGAGAAAGAATAAATATATAAAATAATGAAGATTTAATTATAAAACAGAAAAATGGAAAGGGGAAAATGAAAGATAGCAACGCAGAGATTATCATCAAGATACCGGCAGCTCTTATTTTAGGGGGTGATTAAAAACTGTCATAGGATTTTCAATGGCTTATTTATTTTATTTTATGCTTTTCGAAGTAGATCCCTAGGGGTTTCTTTTAAGGAGTCTCTGCGTGGGCTCAAACTTCCAGTCTCTCAGTAACTGAGCTGTTTTGATTATTTGCTTTCTAAGCTTATCTTCCCTGTTCAAACAAGGCTTAAATCCCACAGGTCCACTAGAATGCGGCCTGCCGTGCACTGGGGATTTCAACCAGAGCCCATTATTCCGACAGCATGTGCTGAGTACCTGTGCTGAATCAGGGCAACTGGGGTAGGGGATTCAGCATGTTGGCAGCAGTATCCCAGCGCTGAATGCCTGGCTTTTCCCACCATTTTGGGTCCCGGTTACTTGAAGTCCGGGACCTTATTCCTCTGCATTGCTCTTTGCATAGGGGGCTCATTGCCTGTCTCAGTTTCATTCAGAACTTTCCCTTTTTACCAGGTTTCCCGCTCTACATGCTGATGGTCAGCTATTTCTTAATCTGTGAAAACCCAGTCATTTCTGCATGGGCATCCTCTGGGAGAGAGTAGCATTTGGTTTGAAGAAGCAGTATTACTTTGTGTGGTCAATTTATGCTTGGGCTTTCAAAGCAGGAAGGCACAGAGTTTCCCTGCTTCTTTACCTTCGCTTTTAATGGAAAATCAGAGTTGGATGCACTTGGTGGTATTTCTTTAGAATGCTGAGATTCCAGGGGCATTTCCTGTTCACATAATGGCTTTTCAGTGTAATGCTGCAGTTTTGTTCAAAAGATTTCTTGCTGAAGAAATCTTAAGAATAACTGGTACTTGTATTAATTTTTCTACTTAAGTTTTCACTTTAATCACCTTCTGGAATTTAAATGTCCTTCTCGAGCCTGCTCTTGGAAGATAATGCCAGTTATCAAAGCCTAAATTGAGGAACAGCCTTTGAGTCCCTACTCAGTTGGTCTGTGATGTCCTCTTCCCTTAAACTCTGCCTGCAGTGCTGGCATGTCACACTGTGTGCCATGGTTGCCACGTGGGAGCTCTGACTGAGACGACATGAAATTCCCCAGGAGATTCCCATTCTGTCACCTTTCCAATGGCGGAGGACTGGGAGAGAGATCCAGCCGCAGTGCTTGGTAATGATTTGACTGCATGAAACTCCTAAAGAGAGCTCTTGCCGGTGCTTAAAAGTGAAATTCCTAGACCCCTCAAGTTTCAAGGGTTCCACGGATTTAGCACAGAATACCCACTAAGTCTTATATATCCTTTACGTCTCTATCTTAATTTATACATTTATAAAGAAAAAGAAACCCAAGCCCAGGCCAGGAGTCATTTTGACTTGAAATCATGGGTGCATATCTGTATGTAGGGTTACATGAGTGTAGAGGTAATAGGTGACTCATGTGGCTCAGATATCCTGTTCCCATGGTCTGTTTCCACATCACCAAGGACTAGGAGCTAGTGTGTTTCCCTCACTTAAAAATAGGGACCATCTCCTTCCTGTGCTCCCCCAAGGGTACAGCATTTTATAAGGTATCTGGAGATCCAAGGAGACATTCATATATTCAAGTATCCATTTTATGCATCTCTCAAGTATTTTTGAAAGAAAATGTCCTTCCTCATCTTAGGGCCACTTGGGTACCACTCTATACTGAATGAAAATCAGGGATTACCAGCATGTCCCTAGTCTCCCCTGTTTGTCCTTTCACTCGTCCCATGCATTTCACCATCATGGAAGGTTATTAGAGGGAACTGGGCAGTCTCTGAGGCAGTCCTTTGTGATTTCATCATCTATTTTATTTTAACTGTACTTTAAAACCAGCAGGTGTTTGGAAATTAAGGGGAAACCGTGTGAATAAATGTAATAACTATAATAAATATGCAAGGTAAGCATAGCATAATGTGGGATGACAATTAAGACCAAAATATCTATCAGATCAATAACATACTTTAGATTTAGTTCAGAGACGGCCAAGATGAAGGCTTAGTCATACCCACCATGGCATACGTATACAGTAAGGAACTGAAAAAAAGATGGAACAGATATTTATGATAATCTGAGAACCTATAACAGTAAATGGAGAAAAGAAGTATTTGGTAAAATAGCAAAGGAAATGAGAAACTACAAAGAAAACAAGGAATCTGGAGATTCCTAGAAGGTAGGCACACACTACCAGCCAACGCAGCACAGCGTGCACATCTTGAAACAATACTCACAGTATTCCCAAATGAGAAGTCTATGAAGGCAGCTTCCCAGAATCCTCAAGAAGACACAGAGAAACTGTGTAGACAAGCTGAGAGCGAAGCGAAGTGCACAGCGTGCGAGCTGTATCTAAGGAGGGAAAGTGCCGGAGAGCAGGAGATTTCATCCGTCCTGGAGAAGCAAGGGAGTGAGAAAATGGGACAGAACCACTCAGCAGCATCAGTCGCTCATCATTTGGTCAGGTGGCACTAGCAAACTCGAGGATCCTTGGAATGGTGGTTAGACTTCCAGATCATACTGGATTCTGAACGGCACCTCTTGCATTTGGTCAGGGAAGAATCTGGGGAATATGCTTCCCACTCTTCCCCTTCCACCTCCACCGCCTTCCTAAGGCCAAGCGTGAGCCTCAGGCTGTAGATCTTCATGGGAACAGACAGCTTCATCTTACTCCTATGGAGCAAGCAAGGGCTTTGCTTGTGATTAATCCCCGTGTAAGTATCAGTCCCACACTTACTGACAACAGCTCCAAGAAAACCTAAACAGATTCAAAACGAAAGGAGAAATTGAAGATGTAATTGAGAAAACAGAAAACCCGCCCAATAACAAGGATAACAACAACAAAAGACACCGGGCACAAAGACTTCAGTGATGATTTTACCAAAGATTTAGAGAAGAGTTGACATTAATTCTACTCATGCTGTCCTAGACCACAGAAAATGAATTAATGCTCATTTTATGAAGTCAGCATAACACTGATAACAAAGCCACGCAAGGATACCATTAAAAGGGAGAAATAGAAGAAGACAGAAAAATACAGAGTAATATTCCTCATAATTAAAGATACAAACACTCTAAACAAAATTCTACCAGTAGAATTCAGTAACATATCCAAAAGATCATACATCGTGACCAGGTGAAATTCATACTATGGTTTCAAGAGAGGTTTAATATAACAAAATCAATCAATGTAGTTCACCACGTAAATAACACAAAGTAAAAGAATGGCATCACCATTTCAGTTGATGCGACAAAGGTCTCTGATAAAATCCAACACCCTTTCTTGATAAAAAGAAAAGGACATTTTTCAGCATAATTAAGGGCATAAGTACAAAATCAAAAAATAATGTTATTCTCAATGAGAGATTGAAAGTATCCCCCTTAAGAATGAGAATGTCCATTATCACCACTCTTATTCAACACTGTACTGGAAGTTGTAGGCAAAATAACAAGGCATCCAAATTGGTAAGGAAACAGTGAAAATATCCCTATTCACAGACGACACAATTCTGTACATAGATGATTGTAGAGATCCCATGAGCAGGCTTCTGGAATCAGAAAGGTTCAACAAAGGGACGGGGCACACAATCACATTATAAATAGCAGGTGCATTCTTCTGCTGGAACTAGACCAATGGTACAGAATTGCAAACCTAAAAGGAAATCCATCCAGCCACGGATAGCTGATTTTCGACAGAGGGTCAGATTTCACTTGATGGAGAAGAGTCTCTTTAATAAATGTTGCTGGCAAGATTGGATATCCATTTGCAGAAAAACAAAACTAGATCAACAGTTCACACCAAATGCAAAACCAAAAATCGATCATAGACCTGAATATTAAAACTAAAACTATAAAACTCCTAGGAGATAGCCTAGGGACAATACTAGAGGTCCTAATTATGGCATAAATACACTATCACATATAACCGAGAAATCACAACAACAGAAGACAGACTAAAAAACTAGGGCCTCCTAAAAAGTCAATATCATATTCCTTAGAAGACTTTAGAACGGCGGTGAAAGGAAAACCTACAGCCTGAGGGAATGTTTGTCAATGACATATTTGACAACAGTCTAACCTATTAAAAACATAGAAAACTCTACACCTCAACAGCAAAAAGACATGTGAGTATAATCCAATTTTAAAAGTACAGAAATGACATGAACAAACATGTCATCAAAGAAGATATTGAAGCACTTAACAAACACATGAAGAAATACTTGAAATTATTAGCTATTGTGGTTAAATACCACTGAGTTGTTTCTGACTCATTAGAATTCTATGTAGAAAAGACCAAACACTGCCTGGTCTTATGACATCCTCATAATGATTATGTTTGAGCCCATTGCTGCAGTCATTATGCCAATTCCTTAGAAAGATGCAACTCAAACCTACAATGATAGATCACCTCACTCCTGCACAAATGGCATTGATTAAAAAACAGAGGACGACAAATGCTTGGTAGTGGAGAGACTGCTCTCTCACACACTAGTGTGTGCTATCGCAAAATTCTACAACCATTATGGAGTATAGTAGAGTACAGTGCTTCCTCAAAAAGCTGGAAATAACAATAACGTATGATTGAGCAATCACATTCCTAGGTACACATCTCAGAGAACTGACAGCAGCGACACAGTAGATAATGAAGTTAAAAAATGTTGCTATGGAATAATAAAAACTTTTCTTAAGTTATTGTAAAGATCAAAATGCCAAGCGATTCTTTCTTGATATACCTTCTCTCTAGGGCTACATGCCTTTCTAAAGGTGCTGTTTCCATCTCTTTAACCCTGCCCTGAGGAGGAAGTCTGAATTCTTAGACTTGGCATCCTTGAAGCATTCAAATCATGTTCCTCTGAAATGCTCACTGAGTAGCAAAAGAAGCCTGGAGACACACTCAGAGCTGTAAGACAGATGAGGGGGAGTTTCCCAATAAAATTCTCATGGGACAGCCCTTGCTATCCTGAAGAATGATTAGGTGCATTGTCATGATAAGGGGATAAAAAATCCAAGGACAAATTTCCTGGCTTTTTAACTCACCATGGCAGTTTTCCTTTTGCTTAAATCCTTCCTAATAAGCTGCCATGAACATGCTCCCCTGTGTCCCTGAGAAAATCTATGAAGAGTACTGGGGAATTTCTAAAAAGAGTGGCCTTAACCTTCCGGGTTGATCTCTTTACCTTGAATTGATTTGGCTCAATGGATGGTCCCCCAAGACCATGATCCTGATTCCCTAGGTCAAGTGACTCGCTGCAGCAGGCATTTGGTTATGTCTAAGTAGGTGCATTGCGTTAGGTAAATCTGCTGCACATGACTTTTAAAAGTGTTGAAAAGTAAGAACATCACTTTGCCTGACCCGCTACTTTTAACTGCCTCTCATGCATGAGAAAGTTGGACACTGAATAAGGAAGCCCAAAGAAGAACTGATGCGTTTGAACTGTGGCGCTGGAGGAGACTATTGAAAGTACTATGGGATGCCAAAAGAATCAACAAATCTGTCCGAAAGAAGGACCGTCCGAATGTTCCTCGGAATCTAGGATGTGAGGCTTTGTCTCGTGTACTTTGGACATGTGATCAGGAGAGACCAGTCCCTGGGAAAGGGCATGCTGCTTGGTAGAGTAGCTCAAAACACCATGCCTACTCATGGTGACCCTCTAGGACAGGGTAGAACTGCCCCTGTGACTTTCCAAGAAAATCTTTCTTCTCTCCTCTGGACCCCGCTGCCCACACATTGGATCACAGTCCATCTTATAAACACTTTGCCACTTCCGAAACAAACAAACAAACGCACTACCATCGAGTCCATGCTTACTCGCCGGTCCCCTGTAGGTTTCAGAGCCTGTAACTGTCTGCAGGAAGTTCAGCCTTTTTAACTGTGAACCATGGGGACCGCAGCCTGAAGCAGAGCCACCCCAGCAGCAGGGCTCCTTTCAAGAAGAAAGGCAGTGACAAAGAGGAAGATGATTGGCAACAGAGGACTAAAACAACAACTGGGAGGTTGGTCCAGGACTGGGCAGTATGTCTGTCACTTGTCATGGGGTCGTTAGGAATTGGAACTGACTCAAGGGCACCTAACAACAAGAGTGCCTCACTTTGCCCTGTATACGCCATCATATTCATGGATATATTTGCCACAAAAGTAAATAGACATATGCAAATATCCTTAGTCAAAACACACACACACACACACACACACATATCTGTAGGTTTAGTCTCACTCCCTCTTACACTTGTTCAGCCTACAGGTCAACCCAGGTATCGATCAACTACTGTTACAAGATTGGGATACAATAGTATTTTCCTCTGTTGCTTTTAATTCTTCCAAACATCCTAGTGTTTTCCCATGTCTCTCAAGTCTGTAGAGAAGCTAGCCAAAGATAGTCATAATATTTCCGAAAATACTCACTTTTTGATGCATTTCAAAGGTTTACTTTTGAATATGTTAGATTGCTTTATTAAATTCACAGCATTTTTAACTTTATACAAAATGGTCTTTGGTTTCCAGGAAGCAAACATTCCCAGAAGACTAATTTTTGTTCTTCTTATTTCCATTACACTTTCCCTGTCATGCAAATTTCCAGATGTTGATGAATTTCATTCAACATCTGCTTGTGAATCTTGGAATTTGCTTTTATTTATGCATCAAAGTTGTCATGCAAATAATTTAATACACATAAAAATTTTTGGTTCTTAAAATTTTGATAAGCGTATTTCATTATTTGGAACTTGGCTAAGATTGGTACAGACCACCAGTTTCAGAGAGACAAACTGAATTTATAATTACTTTTGACATCAAACATTACATAATACGTTTAAAAGGATAGAAGATCATTTTTGGTATTATAAAGCAAGCTTCTGTTGAATTGGAGAGCTACTTTTTATGAGCTAACTCTTTGCCTTATTATGAGCAATGATACTATTCAATTGTACAAATAACTCCTAGACTTTGTCGTATGAAAATTTGAAAGATTTTATTTAGCCTTTCTGTTGTGGAAAATGCTTTCATCACGATATGTATTTTTCTTTTACCACAATGGAAACACTAGAGAAATGCATTATGAAAGTTTTTAAGGATTGGTAAAATATTTTCAATTGCTGTAGGTGCTGTGGAAATGACGTCAGACAATGAGCGAGCGCAGGAAGAGGTGGAGAAAACCAAGCTTGAAGCCGGCAGCTCCAGAGGAGCAATTGCTTTCAAATTCTGGGTCCTGAGTGAAGGGTGAGCCGGCCTGTTACACTTTCTACTTTCAGTGTGTGAAGGTAGGGGTTCTTCGAATGGAATTTAAAAAAAAAACCAGAAGTTTGGTCAGAGCAAGTGAGCAACATCAGGAAACACATCGGGAGACCATCCTGTGGTCACAGACTGCTCTTGGGTTGGGGGACCACCTGCAGTTTTTGTAGCTCTGGGGCTATTTTGGTTAAGTTCCAATGTATTTCCACTTAAAAGAAATGATAGTAAGAGTGTCAGATCCTGTCTAACTTCAGAGAGAATAATACAGTTCAAGATTAGTCCAAGACTAGTTCCTATGAAGTAGAATTCAGCCATATCTCCATTTTCCAATTATTTTGTCTAGTTTTGACACCAGCTCTCTCAGGACACTCTTTTTTATATAACATTTTATTGGGGGGGTTCATACAGCTTTTAACATCATCCATCCATCCATTCATCCATCCATCCATCCATCCGTGGCAAGCACGTTTGTACATTCATTGGCATCATCATTCTCAAAGCATTTTCTTTCTACTGGAGCCCTTGGTATCAGCTCCTCATCCCCTGCCCTTCCTCCTTCTCCCCTCCCTCATGAACCCTTGATAATTTATAAATTAGTGTTTTCTCATCGTACACTGACTGATGTCTCCTTTCACCCATTTTTCTGTTCTCTGTCTCCCTGGGAGGTGGTTATATGTAGATCACTGTAATCAGTTTCCCCTCCTCCTCCCCCACCACCTTCCCCTTACCTTCCTGGTATCGCTACTCTTGAGGGGTTTATCTGTCCTGGACTCCCTGTGCTTCTAGTTCTTATCTGTACCCGTGTACATGCTCTGGTCCAGCCAGATGTGTAAGATAGAATTGGGGTCAAGATAGCAGGGGGCAGAAAACATTAAAGAACTAGAGGAAAGTTGTATGTTTCAACTGTGCTATACTGCACCCTGAATGACTGCTCTCTTCCTTGTGACCCTTCTGTAAGGGGATGTCCAAGTGTCTACAAATGGACTTTGGGCCTCCACTCCATCCTCTCCTTCATTCATAATGATATGATTTTTTTGTTCTTGGTCTTTGATGCCTGACACCTGAGCCTATCAATACCTCATAATCACACAGGTTGGTGTGCTTCTTCCATGTGGACTTTGTTGCCTCTCAGCTAGATGGTCGCTTGTTTATCTTGAAGCCTTTAAGACCCCAGATGTATGTCTTTTGATAGCCAGGCACCATTAGCTTTCTTCACCACATTTGCTTATGCACCCTTTCTGTCTTCAGCGTTTGTGCTGGGAAGGTGTGTATCGCGGGATGCCAGGTTATTAGAACAAAGTATTCTTGCCTTGAGGGAGTATTTGAGTAGAGGCTCAATGTTCAGGACACTCTTTGCTTCTCTTTTGGTTTCAATAATCTGTTGCGATGGCAACACAGAATTCATGAACAGCAATTACTGTTAGCTAGAGTTTATTAAGGGATCGGTGAAATTGAGATCAGAGTTAACTACAATTCAAGATCTTGATTAGATAAAGCATGTAGGCAAATTGTACTTTCTTCAATGTAGGGCACCTTTCCGAGTTCCTTTCACAGGGCAGGCCTACAGTTGAAAACTGGCACCTTCTGTTCCCTGAGGACAGCGTTCCTGTAGTGTCTTCCCCTTGCCATCACAGTCAATGCTGTCATTAGGCATCTTCTGGGTCTCTCTATGTTCAGTGTACAGTTTCTAGCCTACGTAATAGCTCTTTCGGGAGGTTTCCTGCCCCCCTCTCTCTGCTTCTTCTTTCTTGTTTTGACTGCTGCTTCTCTTCCTGATTATTTCTATTTGTAAACTTCTATGGAAATGGTGCTTAAATACACAAACCCTTTGTCAATTTCAAGAATGGGACTCCTATTGGGGTCATGAATTGACCAATCCCCTCTTGGTAGGCTGCACATATTTCATTTGCATACTAGGCTACAAATCCCTAAAAAGTGCATACCAAATACAGAGCAGGCTAGCCAGGAAATTTCAATAACATGGACAAAAGTAACAAACCTTCTGGATAGAAACTAGGGCAGAGTTAACTCCTCAGGGTTGAAGAGAGAAATCTGTTATTTAAAATGCAGCAACAAATAATTTTATATTTGCACTTCATTCTTGAAGAGACCTCTGTGTGAGAATATGTCCCAAAGTAGGATATCTAGTTCACAGGATAATTCATTAGATAATTGTTGGAGTACTTTTGCTCTAGGAGGACCATTCAACATTCCCCAAGGTGATGTATGTAATTTTTATTTTCTCATTACAGGCCAAATATCTGATTTTTTCCAAAATATGGAAATGTGTCACTTAAGTGAAATACATATAAATCTTATTATGAATGAAATTGAATATTTATTTACCTATTTAAAGACCATCTGACTTTCTTTTAGTGTGTCCTGACTATTGGTATCTTGTGCTTATTTTTTCCGCTCGAGCTTTCATCTCATGTTCACTGCTAGGATTTTAATTGATGGCAGCTCTGTGCGTAACTTTGACTTTCAGTTAGTCACTGCGTCCTTAGCCACTATGCCACCAGCAAATTATTAGTCTGGAATGTGAGTTCTAATTATTTTCCATTGTGTTCCTTTTGTGTTTTGACTTATTTATTGTGTTTTGTCATGGGGATTTTTAACAGGATATTTTTTAGGTAGAAACAATTAGAATAGTTTTATGATTCTTTGATTTCAGGACTTCTCTCATCAAGGAATGGAAATAGATTCATGTTTTCACAGTAATACGTTTGTATGTTAGAGTCAGAGTGTTGAAAAGCAAAGGCATCACTTTGCCTGACCCACGCTACACTATTTTTAATTGTCTCTTTTGCATGAGAAAGTTGGACATTGAATAAAGGGAGAGCAAAGAAGAATGGATGCGTTTGAATTATGGTTCTGAAGAAGAATCTTGAAAGCACCATGGATGCCAAAAGCATCAACACATCTGTCTTAGAAGGAGTAAGATCAGATGTTCTTTAGAGTCAAGGATGTGAGACTTTGTCTCATGTACTTTGGACATGTCATCAGGAGAGACCAGTCCCTGGAGCAGAGGGTATCATGCTTGGTAAAGCAGACTCATCAAACCATGATAACTCATAGTGACCCTATAGGACAGGGCAGAATTGTTTTTACATTAAATACTCTATCCATTTGGAATTAATCCTAGAATTTGGTTTCAGCCATAAGTCAATTGTTATATCTTCTAAATCTGTTCCATTCCCCAACATTAGCTATTAAAAGGTTTATTTTAGACCTTTTATAAAGTGTATATTTGTAACATGCTATGATTTCATTTTGTTCTATTGATTTTTTGTCTAGTTATGTAAATTATCAACTATTTTAATTATTAGGTATAAAATTATTTTTAGTAATCTGGCCATGTTGTATTCTTTTAAATTATTATTCAGAATTCTTGTGTTAAACTAAGATTTTATGTGTATACTTCTTAAGCATTTTTATCAGTGCTTCATAATATATTTGGGAAGTTTTAATTTACTTATTTTCTATAATGTGGAACATTTTAGTAACACTTTGGTATTGTATTCTTCTTAACAATAGTCAAAATTTCCTGGGAAAAGTTTGGCCCTGTGCTTTCTTGATGATATTTTTTTAATCCCATATTTTTTCAGTGAAATTTTTTCATTTTAATTATTCTTTTGTGACATCAATTATATTTTCCAAAAGTTATACATGGCATGTAACTTTATAAAATATTATATAGCAATGCATAGCAAAGACTTCAGAGTTAAAATTTTTTCCTATTTCAAAGGTTATTTTAAATTTTTATTTTGTGTACTCTTGGTTTCTAATATATCTCTGTTGGTTAAATATTGATTCACTAATTCTATTTGTATGTTCAAAGAATTAGTCTTTTGATCTATAATTCTATTGTTTTTGACTAATGCATTCAGTGCAGCTTGGACATCTTTCAGCATCATTGGCTTTTGCTCCTATGCTACCTCTTGAAATGGAGGGATGTTAACCTGTTCTTTTGACACAGTGACTGTGTATCCATTTTCTCTTGATGGTTCCTGCATCATTCAATACTTTGCCCATAGATTCTTTCAAAATTACAATTCAAGTCTTGAATTTTTTTCTTGCATTCTTTCAGTTTCAGGTATGCTGAGTGTGTTCTTCTCATGGGGTTTTCTAATTGTCGGTCATGGCCTCTTTTGTTATACTCTTTGACTTTGTCTTTCTCCAGCTGCCCTTTGAAAATTTCTATTTAGCTACTTGTTTTCCTTTCTTCCATTTGTTTTTGTGTCACTGGGATTAAGTCATCTTTCAGAGTCACTTCTGACATCCACGTTGACCTTTTTATTCTTCCCTATCTTGTTAATGACCATTTTCTTTCTTTATGAATGATGTTCTTGATGTCCTCACACAGCCCATCTGGTCTTCTGTCATTAGTGTAAAATGAGTAGAATCTGTTTTTGAGATGCTCTCAAAATTCTGGTGCCATAGACTCAAGGTCTTATGTTGGCTCTCGTGAACTTGTTTTAATTTGCATCCACTTTAAGCCAAACTTTCATATGAACAATTTATGGTCTGTTGCATAGTTAGTTCCTAAACCAGTTTTAATTGCTGACATTGAACTTCTCCACCATGTCTTCCCACAGTTGTAGTCAATTTAATATCTGTGTATTCCATCTAGAGAAGTCCATGTGTATCATCGCCATTTGTGTTGCTAAAAAAGAGGTGTTTTCTATAAATAGAAAACAGAGAAAGGTATTTTCTATAAATAGAAAATAGAACAAGTTGGCCTTGCAAAATTCTATCATGGGATCTCCAGTTTCTATCACCAAGATCATATTTTGAAACTGTTGCTCCTTCCTGTTTGTTTCCAACATTTGCATTCCAGTTGCCAATAATTATTAATGCATATTTGATCAATTTCAGATGGAATTTGCTGGTAGAATTCTTTAATTTTTTCATTGCTAGCTTTTGTGGTTGATGAATACATTTGAATAATAGTTGTATTGATTGGATACCCTTGGAGGTGGATGAGTGTAACCCCATCACAGACAGCATTGTACTTCATGATCGATTTTGCAATGTCCTTTTTGGCAATGAATGCCACACCATTCCTCTTGATTGCGTCATTCCTGGAATATTAAATAATAAGATTTTCTGGTTCAAAATGGCCAATACCAGTCTATTTCAGTTCACTGATGCTTAGGATATAAGTGTCTATGTGTTCCATTAATTTTTGACCACTTCTAATTTTCCAAGATTCATATATTGCATATTCCACACTCTGAAATGTAGTAGGTTTTGGCAGTTGTTTTCCTGCCTTGATCCTTGCCCTATCAACAAATGAAGATGCTGAAGGCTGTACTCTCACAGGCTTGACTCCACTCACATCACCATGGTTGACGCCACTGAGAATCAGCTCCTACTTACTCACATTTAGAGTGCCCTTGGACTTGAAGGTCCCATCCTCCAGCACAATCTCCCACAATGCTCAGCTCCCATTCATGAGGCTTTCAATGTCTGAAAAAGCGTCTAAGGTTCTCAGCGGCTCCTTCTCTTGAATTGGTCAGCTGATTCCTTCTTCATTGTCTGCTCTTAATTTAAACGATCCACTAAAGCCTGTGCTTCTGTTGACATTTGAAATACCAGTGAAATAGCTTCCATTGTACAGCAACACACAAGCCACTACATATCAAAATCTGACAGACAAGGAGCAGATAAATAACATGTATCCATATAAAACAGGTGGAATTGACAAAATTACGTAAAACTGTTAACATACCACACACATGCATGTGCTGTGCATGTATTATGACGTTTCAAGAAGTGTGCTTCAGCCACATTCAATAATTCCAAAATATTACTTTTATAATATTTGTACAGTAAAATATAGGCTATTGTCAAGCAATTATAGATATTTGATTGTACCATAGCTGTTATTATGGGTAGGCACCATTAAGTTGATTCCTACTCATAGTGACTCTCTATGCAGCAGAATAAAACACTCTCTGCTCCTATCTTGTCTGTGCCATCGTCACCATTGTTGTTCCACTGGAATCAATTGTTGCAACGACTGCGTCAGTCATTTTATTGAGGGTCTTCCTCTTGTCCCTGGCCCTCTGCCTGATGTTTCTCTGATTCATAGACAGAATACAAATCTACACAGGGTTTTGAAGGCTGTAATCTCTATGAAAGCAGATTGCCACATCTTTCTTCTGTGGGGTGGCTGCTAAGTTTGAACCACTGACCCTTTGGTTAGCAGCCAACGGCTTAGCCACTGCACACCCAGGGCTTCTTGTGGTGAAAATGGAGTTTGTACGATTCCTCTTGATCTTTCTTTGGGTCAGGCAGGCTTTGATAGAAAACAGACTAAATGGTTCCAATTTTTCTTTTCTGGGAGTTAAATAAACCATAGCGGCTTTTTTGACTGTTTATAAAAGAAGAAAATGAGCTGCCAAGACATAGTTAATAATATTGTATATGTTTGGGTCGGCCACGAAGGAACTTTTAACCAGCCTTCCTAGGCCGTCATGCCTGTGTGTCCCCAGAGAGATAACTTCCCAAATTCCATACTCCTAAAACAGCTCATTGGTATAAGTTGGTGGTCAAAGTGTGGTACTAGCCAAGAAATATTACTCAATCAGCCGCTAAAAGAAACTGAGTTGCTTTAAGTGATTTTTACCAATTGAAACATTAAATCAAACCACAATAATCCAGTCTTTTAATTTATGTCCAAGTAGCAAAAGGCTAAAGATAATTTATCAACAAGCGTTTATGTAGAACCTGACTGTGAAGACAAACATTGTTTAAGGACGCTGTCCAAGAATGAAAATGAGGAAAACAGAACACAAAAAGGAAAAGAAAGAAAGAAAAAGAACCCACACTTTCTTCCAAGTCTTAACTTCCCATTGACGAAGTGTTCGTGAGGAGGTGGAAAGGACATGGGAGAGCTGATCTGGGAAATGCTGCCATGTCCTCATTCATCGCCCATTGCCAGTTGGCTAGCTCCTCCTTTCTATAGAATAAGGATGAACAGACAGAAGATGCCAGGCAGCTGCCACCAATTGTACGAAGTTAGAAAATATATTGTTCTCCCCTATCTATTGTCCAGGAAAATTGCTCAAAAAAGGACTATCCTTAGGTACTTTTCAGCTTAATATAAGGAGCACTGGTGGTACAGGGGGGTGAGGCTTAAGCAAGAGGCTGCTGGTTGAACCCACCAGGTGTTCTTTGAGAGAAAGATATGGTGACTTCTTCTCTGCTTTGGAGACTATTATTACGCCCTATAGGGAAGTTCTATTGTGATCAACAGGGTCCCTATGAGTTGGAATTAATTCAATTGCCATTGGTTATATTCTCACAGTTGCGTGAATCCAAAAATCAAGAATGGCATATTATTTGCCAGTTGCCTATGTACATTTCCCTGTAGCACAGGCTCCTTGAAGCTATTACTGTGACAGAAGCTTTAAACTGTCATTTTGAATCTCACTCAAATGATTACTGTGATACGTAAACTAAATTACAGGTGAGGAGTGCCTAGTTACACTGTGTTGATTTTAATTTGGCCTTGTAATCATTTACAAATCTCTGGTTTTAACCTATTTAACCTGAAACGTTTTTCTGGTGACAACGCTTCACCCCTTAAAAGAAAGGGAAAGCATAGCTGGTGGGTATATTGGCCTGGGCTGTGCTGTGCATGGGATGTGTAGTGCCAGAAGCCAGGAAGATAGGAGCGAGTCCATTGAAGTGATGCTGTGGGGGCAGAGCAGGGAGCGCACAGACACTTCAGGGAGCTGGAAAGCCTTTCCAGAGGGTGGGGTTTCTCCGAGAAGAGAAGGTTAAGGGTTCTTCAGCAGATGAAAAAAAAGCCATGGAAGAGTGAAAAGGCTTGGAAGTTTCCCAAATTTTTCAGAGAGAAAACACACATGATACAGAGCTAGATAATGATATCAATATGGTATTGAAGACCAGATGTGAAGTGGTTTTGGATGCCTACAGAAATTGTGCAGACTTTTAGCTAGTAAGTAGTAATCAGTCAGTAGAGGATTTTTAAACTGGAAAATGAGTGGCATTATCAGATTTGGAGCTGGAGTGAATATGGCCTTGTCATTCCTTTTCCAGTTTTGATTTTATCGTCAGTATTATTTTGCTTTACAGAATCGAATAACTCATAATGTCTGAAATAATTTTATAGAATTGTGTTGTTGGGTGCCATTGAGTCAGTTCTGATTTATAGCTACACTATGTACCACAGAAGGAAACACAGCCGGGTCCTATGCTGTCCTCCCAGTCATAGGTTTGAGCCCATTCTTGCAGCCAGTGAGCCTCTTTTTCACTGATTCTCTACCAAGCACGAGGTCTCCCTCTATCAGTAGGTCTCAACCTGTGGGTCATGACCCTTTGGGAGTGGACCCTTTCACAGCGGTCGCCCGATTCATAACAGTAGCAGTGACAGTGATGAAGTAGAAACGAAAATAATGTTATGTTTGAGGGGTCCCCACACCACGAGGAGCTGTATGTGGTACCGGGTCGCAGCATCAGGAAGGTTGAGAGCCACTGCAGGGTTTCTCCTTGCTCACTGCAAGCAACAACTTGAAGCCTCTTCAATGCTTTACTTAGTGCCAGTGCAGAAAGTGACTGCCATGAAAAATTTGTTCCAAAGGGCAAGTACAAGGTGTCTAAACGTCAGCCTTCCAAATCTGAGGACTGCCTATATTCACTGGCCATGTCTTTGGGGGACTTTATTAAACCATTGTTTTCATTTCCTTGTAAGTTCTTACTGTTTTTATATGTGATCTTTAAATATTAGAAGCATAAGCTTTTAGCCTCAATAAATATTTCCAGTATTCATCCAGATTTCATAAATGTCTATTTTATTCTCAAAGTTCAAAATACTGAATATCTTTCCTTTCAACTTTTTAGCAAGTGAAAATTATAATTGACTAGAAATGCACTACAGCAAAGTACACCTCTGTACAGCATTTATATTAGAGTAAGAAATCAAAATACAAATCATGAAAACATACTAAGTGAATTTAAAAAATTAAAAAGTCAAGGTGATAAAACTGACACCCTAACAATAGTTAATATCAGATCAACCATTGTGTCTGTCTCATTGTTGCAAAGTAACATTACATGTTGCTAATGAGGAGGCTAAACAGGAACTCCCCAACAGGTAATCTAAGAGGTGGTAAAATTGATAGCATAAGTAGATAGTAAATTACTATGAAGCTGTTCTTGAATCCTGCATTTCAGGGGAAACTGTAAATGTGCAAATAGATGCTCATATTTTTACTACCAGAAATACCTATGAGTATAACTGTATTCTATATACATTTTTGGTGAATGTTTGCCATATTTGTTCTGTTATAAATATATTAACATGACAATATTTGAATTTTTAATTTTAAGGTCATTTTAAAATGCCTTTAAAATTCACAAATATGTTTTTTCCCCCTTAACTTTTTATTGAAAATTGAGTGAAAAATTTTCAGGGTGGATCATCAGTTTTACATTCAACAATTCATACACATCTCATTTCCTCCTGTCCATGGTAATCCTCTCAGTTCCGATGGTGTAGTGAGTTAACCTTGCTAAATACAAGTTCAGCCTTTCCAACTCACCAGCCACTCTACAAAGAAAAAATGATACCTTCTGCTCCTCTAAAGGTTTATAGCCTCAAACCCCACAGGAAAACATCTACTCTGTCCTACCAGGTCACTCTGAGTCATAATCCGCTGTTAGTTGTGAGGTTGATACAATGGATAGAGATCCAAATGTTCTGAACCTATAATGTGTCTGTCCAAGTTCAAACACCTTTATTAAAATTAAAATGTTCTAGTCTTTTATAAAACAACATAACTTCACCTGTGCACAGAAAGTCTTGTTAAGAAGCTTAGAGTCAACCTCACCTCTGAAACATTTAACATAAATGATCTCTTGACTTCTATATATTCAAATGTGTTCTGATATGCTTATTTTATATCTTGAAGGAAAAAATATAGACCTTCTTTTTCAATTTTGTTTTTATTTCCAGTGCTCTCAAGCTGCTTTTCAGCATATCTTAAACTGAAAGGACTTAAAAATAAATTCGAGCTTTGAGTTGAAATACTGAAAGATTCTATGGGAAAATATTGAATGATCCAGGAAGAATCAAAAGAAGATGGAAGGAATACGCAAAGTCACTGTACCAAAAAGAATTAGTCAACATTCCAACATTTCAGGAGATAGCAAATGAGCAAGAACCAATAGTGCTGAAGGAAGTTCAAACTGCCCTGAAAGCATTCACCGAAAACAAGACTCCAGGAAATGATGAATACCCAATGAAATGTTTCAACAATCTTCTGAAGCACTGGAAGCGCTCACTCATCTATTCTAGGAAAATTGGAAGATAACTAGTTGGCCAACTGACTGGAAGAGATCCATATTTGTGACATTGCAAAGAAAAGTAATCCAAATGAATACTCAAATTATAGAATATCATTGACATCACACACTAGACATCTTACAATTTTTCTTAAGATCATCCAACAACAGTCGCAGCAGTACATTGATAGGGAGCTGCCAGAGGTCACGCTGGATTCAGAAGAGCACATGGCACAAAGGATATCATTGCTGATGTCAGATGGGTCTTGATTGAAAGCAGAGAATGCTACAGAGATATTTACCTATGTTTCATTGACTATGTATGCAAAGGCATTTGACTGTGGACAGTAATTAACTGTGGAAAACTTTGAGAAAGTTTTAGAATGGGAATTCTAGAACACCTCGCTGTGTTCATTCAGAACTTTTACATGGATCAGGTGGCCGTGGTGTGGACAGAATAAAGGAATAATGCATGTTTTAAAATTAGGAAAGGTGTGAGCCAAGGTTATACGCTCTAACCATACTTGTTTAATTTGTACAATCAATCTGAGCAAATCATCAGAGAAGCTGGTTTATATGAAGAAGAATGTGGCATCAGGATCCTCCGAGAAAGGCAATATGCAGATGAAACAACCTTGCTTGCTGAAAGTGAAGAGGGCTAAAAGCACTTGCTGATGAAGATCAGGGATTACAGTATGGGTTAAGATTAAGATTCAATGCAAAGAAGATCAAAATCCTCATAACTGAACCAATAGGTAAGATCATGATACATGTAGAAAAATGTGAAGTTGTCAAACATTTTGTCTTGCATGGATCCACAATCAATGTTCATGGAAGCAGCAAACAAGATTAAAAAATGTGTTTCACTGGGTAAATCTGCTATACAAGATTAGAGTACTGAAAAGCAGGAATATTATTTTGAGAAATAAGGTGCGCTTGACTCAAGCCATGGTAGTTTCCATTGCCTCATATGCATGTAAAAGTTGGTCACTGAATAAGGAAGGCGGAAGAAGAATTGATGCATTTGAATTGTGGTACTAGAGAAACATATTGAAAGGACCATGGACTGCTAAAAGGAAAAAGTGATGTGTGCTCGAAGAAGTAAGGCCAGAGTGCTCCTTAGAGGCAAGGAAGGCAAGACTTTGACTTGCATACTTTGGACATGTTGCCAGGAGAGACCAGTCACCGGAGAAGGACACGTGTTTGGGAAAGTGGAAGGGTGAAAACGAGAAAAAGAGGAAGACTTACAACGAGATGGACTGACGCCGTGGCTGTAACAACGGGCGCATGCCCAGGACTAATCGTGAGGATGGTGCGGGCCTGCTCAGTGTTTCATTCTATGGTGCGTAGGATTGTCGTGGGTTGGAACTGCCTTGATGGCCCCTAACAGCAACCTCCCAAGCTGTGTTCTGATTCTGCAGTATCCTACTCGTAGTTCTGTGTACACTGCACAGCCCCCAATGCCAAGCAAGCCAAGGAAAAAGTCCACTGCCGTCTCATCAATTCGGATTCACCGTGATCCCATAAGACAGAGAAGAACCACCCTTCAGAGTTTCCAAACCCTTACATCTTCTGAAGGTTGCAGAGTGACTGGTGGGTGTGAACCACTGACCTTATTGTTGGCAGTTCAATGCATAATCAATGAGCCACCCGAGGTCCATATACAGCTTCCCTTGTAAATTCCTGAATACCTCATTCTTTTTCAGGTACTTCTTACCTTTTCTGTCTTATCCTAGTTCGTGGGTCTGAATTCTCATATTTAGCACCAGAATGATAATATAGGGGAGCACCGTATCTAAGAATCTGGAGCGGATGCAATCCATTTGATGCAATTTTCTGGATCAGCACTCCAAATAACCCTAAAATCCAAGGTACCAAAAAAACCCAAAACTTTTTTAGATTGTAAAAGTTGGAAACAATGAAGATCGAACATCATTTGGAAAATTGGGCCTTGGTGATAGAAATAAAATTAGAGATCACATGACAGAATTTTGCAAGACACACTACGTTTTCCTTGAAAGTACGTTTTTCCAGTAACCTAAATAGCAATACGCATGTGGACTTTGCCAGATGGAATACACAGGACTCAAATTGACTATACAGGTGGGATGAGACTACGGAGCTCATTATCTTCAGCCAAAACAAGGCCTGGAGCTGACTGAGGAACAGATCACCAATTGTTCATTTGTATGTTTGGGTTAAAGTTGAAGAAATTTTTAAAAGGCCACAAGAACTAAAATATGACCTTAGTATACTCCACCTGAATTTTAAAATATCTCAAGGACAGATACAACTTCTTAAAGACTAATGACAGAAACCCAAGGAGCTGTAAGATAAACAAGAGGCCATCTAGCTGAGAAATATCAAAGCCCACATAGAAGAAGCACATCAGCTTGGCTGACCACCAGGTGTCGAAGGGACCAGTTATCAGACATCAAAGAGCTAAAAATCATATAAGTGGGTGCCCACCTTCCTGACACACAACCACTGAAGACAAATGTGTGCATAAGCAAATATGGTGAAGAAAGCTGATGATGCCCAGCTATCAAAAGAGATAGTATCTGGCGTCTTAAAGGCTTGAAGGTGAACAAGAGGCCATCTAGCTCAGAAGCAACAAAGCCCACATGGAAGAAACACACCAGCCTGTGTGACCATGAGCTGTCGAAGGGATCAGGTATCATGCATTAAGAACAAAAAATCATATTGAAAATGTGGGTGAATGCAGAGTGGGGACTCAAATCCCAATGGTAGTCAACTGGACACCCTTGCTGAGGGGTTGTGGGGAGGAGATGAACCAGGCAGGGTGCAGGGTAGCAACATATAACTTTCCTCTAGTTCTTAAATACTTCTTCCCCCCACTATCATGATCCCAATTCTACCTTGCAAATCTGGCTAGACCAGAGAATGTACATTGGTACAGATAGCAACTGGAAACACAGGGACTCCAGGACAGATGACTCCTCCAGGACCAGTGGTGAGAGGGGTGATGCCTGGAGGGTGGAGAGAATGTAGGGTAGAAAGGGGGAACTGATGATAGGAATCTACGTATGGCCTCTTCCTTGGGGGAGGGACAGCAGAGGAGGGGGTGGGAGGTGACCTCAGATAGTGTCATGTATGACAAGATAATAATAATTTATGAATGAAGGGTTCATGAGGGATGAGGCAGTGGGGAGAGAGGGGAAAATGAGCAGCAGATATTAAGAGCTCAAGTAGAAGGCAAATGTTTTGAGAATGATGATGGCAACAAATGTACATATGTTCTTGACACAGTGGATGTATGGATGGATTGTGATAAGAATTGTAGGTGCCCCAATAAAAAGATTTTTTTAAAATGTCATACATGAAAAAAGCAAAAGGGACTCTGGCTTTGGGCCTGGCGACTGCCATCTTGGCCTGGCCACGGTGCTTGAGTGCTGGCTCCTGGAGGATGTAATTGGCAGCGGCGGCCCGTCCAAGAAACCTGCCGCCCTGCTGCTGCGCCAGGGCCACAGGGTGGGGGGGTGGGGCTCCTCCCCGGCCGGACCTCGATCTTAAGCTCCACCTTAGTGTGTTCGACCTTGCAGGGACTCTCCAGGCCGCCACACTGTGATATGAGCCACTATGTCCAGTACCCCCCTCTGCCAACTGGGCCAGAGGCTGCCCGCGGTCCCTGGACGGACCTTGGCTCATGGTCAGCGTGTCCAGCCCAGTCCTGAGCCTCGCCCGCCTCCTGCAGCCACAGCCGGAGTCGCAACCACAGCCGGGTCTCATCACCAAGGCAACAGCCGTGCTGACTGTCCTCACTCACACCCCTGCGCCTCGGATTCGACTAGGTCAGGATGCCATGCTGGACTTGAACTTTATGCTCCCCACCCTGAGCCTGCAGCATCCCTGGCCCTAGGTCCCCTGTCCTTCCGGCTGGAGTGGCGACACCAGCACCAGGGTAAGGGGCACTGGCCGCAACCCCAGGGCTGAATGGGCAGGTGCCAGCGGCCTGAGAAGGGGCAGTGACTTTTGCTTCGTGGGATGGCAGGGAACCATGGGGTCCATGAACTGGGAATGGCGCCCCCCAGCTGCCTGCAGAGCGACCCACCCAGGCGGGCACCTATCTGGCCATTATCCACTGCCATACTTGCAAGAGCAGGTCACCCTTGAGCTTACTGCGTACACACCCCCTAAAGTGTCCCTGACGCCAGCAACCCTCGTCTGGGCTGCCCCCGAGGAGGCCCCCCGACATTGGTCTGCCTTGCTTCCCGCTTCTACTCCTCCGAGGGCCTAGAGATAGAGTAGGAGGATGAGGGGCAGAGGTGGCTCTTCACCCTGCGCCACCATTCTGATGGTTTTTTAGCCTCCCGGGGCGCCTCCAGCCGTCCCTGTCACCACGGAGCAGCATCAGATGCACTATGCCTGTCCCATCCACCACCCTAGCCTGCCGGCCTCAGCGCGCCGCCCCGAAGTGACCCTGGAAGTGGCAGGCCTCTCCGGGCCCTCCCTAGAGGACAGCATGGGGCTCTTCCTCTCGGCCTTCCTCCTCCTAGGCCTCATCAAGGCAAGGGGTTGGCTTGCTGACTACCTGTCCACTTCCAACAAGTCACAGGAAAGAAGTTTAGTGAGGGTTTTCTCAGCACCAGCACCCTGCCACCATCTCTGGCCTGAGCAGCTGCAGTAGTGGAGCCAAATTTTGTGGCCTCATTTGCTCCTACTCCTTCCAACTCATTCCCCACGGAGTCATTAGACTCTTCCTTTCAAGACCCAATTCTTCCAGCATTCACTTTAGAACTCTAGAGTGGCAGTTGCCAAACATTTTAGCCTCTTAAACATTAACCCAGGTCCCTAAAGAGTTTTTGTCTGTGTGTTCTAACGACTGGCAGTTAACAATATTTGAAATGAGTACTACGAAAAAATGAAAGCGCAAGGCAACACAAGCACACATCTTCCATTAAGTATGCGAGCCACGTCAATACTTATGTCGTGTCTAGAAAACTCTACAGCGCGCCCTTACAGAATGACAGTGCTAAAGGGAAATGACAGCTCAGTATCGTTATGAAAAATTGTATCGACCCACTTATCCCATGGAATCCTCTTAGAAACATCCCACCACTCCCCAACCCCACCCACAGTCAGGGTGAACACTTGAGAACCTTTGGACTAAAGGGCAAACCCTGCCTTTCTGCCTGGGCTCATGGGCCCCTGTGTGCCCGGCTCGGGGCCCTAGCCTACCTCTCCAGCCCCACCTGGTGCCTCACAGCCCTCTCAAAGCTGTCACATGCAAAGCCCTCTCTCTCTTGGCCCCTCTGCTTGGTCCACCCTCGCCCACCCTGGGTCCCAGACTAGGTGAGCCCCGTCACTCCCTGTAGGCTGCCTGGTGTCCCTCTTGTGTGGTTCAACATGGTTGTGTTAAAAAAAAAAAAGAAAAGGTTATTAAAAAGACAGGAAAGAAATAAAAGATCAAAGTGAATCTCAGAAGAGACCCTGAAACTTGCCCTTAATGATAGAGTAGCTAAGACAACAGAAGGAAATGATGAAGTAAAAGAAATGAACAAAAAATTTCAAAGGGCAGCTCTGAACCAAGCCAAACTCACTGCCGTTGAGTCAGTGACCCCACAGGACACGGTAGACCAGCTGTTGTGTGTTTCTGAGACTATAACTCTTTAAAGTATAGAAAGCCACATCTTTCCCCTGCAGAATGGTCAATGGGTTTGAACTGCTGACCTTGTGGCTACCCATGCTTCTTTCTGAGAAGATAAAATATAAATTATTGTAATTAAATATTCAGAATCTGAAGTCAGAAAACCAAAAGGGGAAAACGTATACAATATTCCTCAAGCTGAAATAATTAAAGAAGCTCAAGCCTTCATACTCAAGGACTGAAGAATGAAAGGGTTCCATGGACAAATATTGAATAGTGAGGGACACCAAAGAAGGTGGGAAAATCACAGCGTCACGGTATCCAGAGATCTGGTTGACATTCAGCCATTTCCAGAGGGAGAATAGAATGCAGAACTGATGGTGTCGAAGGAAGACATCCAAACTGTACTGAAGCCACTGGTGACAAAGATGACTTGAGGATGTCGCAAGCCACTGTGGCAGCCCAGGAAACACGGAGAAATCCTGAAGACAGCTATCTGGCTAAGTGACTGAAAGAGGTCCATATTTGTGTCCGTTCCAAAAAAGGTTATCCAATGTTATTATTGTTAGGTGTGATCATTTCAGTTCCGACTTAGATCTACCCTATGGATAACCCAATGAACCATTGCCCCGTCTTGAACCATCCTTGTAATTGTTATGCCTAAGCCCATTGTTGCAGCCACTGTGCCAGTCCATCTTGTGTATGGTCTTCTTGTTTTTATTACTGATCTTCTACGTTACCAAGCAAGAGGACTCCATGACTCCTTTCTAGGACTCCTCTCTTTTGTAGGAGAAAGATGAGGCTTTCCATGCTCTTAAAAAGCTACAGTCTCAGAAACTCATAGGTCCACTTCTACCTCTCCTATAGAGTCAACATGACAGTGCATTTGGTTTTGGTTCACCCTCGATAATATGGCCAAGGAAGATGAAATGAAATTTCCACATTCTTGTTCGAAAGTGCCCTGACTGTACTTCTAAGACAGATATGTTTACTCTTCTGGTAGTCCACAATATTTTAAATATTCTTTGCTGTGTTCAGTCCTCTCGATGATAATCTTGCTCTTCGACACTTGAAAAAGATCTGTGCAGCAGATTTGCACAATGCAAAATGCCATTTATTTTTGTCATAATAATTGATAGAAATATCAAATGGAATAATGGATATAAAGAAATACAGAATAATATAGATATTAGGGTTTGATGCATTATAGACACCTCATGCTAGAGATCTTCTGAAACTGAGATGTGGGCTAAGCATAGGATTGGTAACCATGAGATTAGAGATTCAAACCTAACAGCCCCTCTGAGGGAGAAATAAGAGACGGTATCCTTAATGATGTACAGCCATAACAAATCCTATAGGGCCAGTATGAGTTGAAATAAACTTCATAGGAGTGAATTTTTTAGTGCTATGTGGTAATATTTTATCATCCACATCAATAATCCTTCTCTACTTCTGTCTGCTTTGCTCAAATAAAACGCTCTATCAGTTTCCTCTTTATTAAACACCTTCGGTCTCAAGGCGCTAGTTCCAAATAAAGCTGAACAATGAAGTCTCCATTTCTCTGACCTCTCCTAGTTTTCCCCAAGAAAACCATGATCAAGTTGCTTGCCCACAATCTGGCTCTGTTTCCGTCTTATAACCTTGGTGTTTTCCTGGTGTGACTCTGATGGACACACTGTAAATACCAGGAACTGTGTGGATAAGCATCTTTTTTTTTCCCTCTTCCTCTTTTGATGCACATTCAAACCTTATCATACATCAAACAAATGAGACCAGTTCTTTAGACACGGTATTTAGTGTTCCTTCATTGAACAAGCCTGATGAACTCTTCTATTTTTACCATAAATTCAATTTGAGAAAATGTTCTCACCATTGCAGAAGTTCCCTCCTACTGGGTTATTTTAAAGTTATCTTCTACAGAGGAAACCCATGTTTTATTTTCAGCCAGTGCATCTCCTCACATCAAACCACCATCCCTGTATCAGTGGCGTTCCTGTGCTGCTACGATGCCAAACAGGTTGCGCGGGAGCCTCCAGATGGAGATGGGCTAGAAAGAAAGTCCTGGTAACCTACTTCCAGAAAACCAGCCAGTGAAAAAAAAACCTTTGGATCACAACAATCAAATCTGCAACCGAGTATGGGGCTGACATGGGATCAGGCCACATATCCTCCCATGTGGTTGCCAGGAGTCAGTGTTGACTAGCAATAGCAAAAACCAGGGTTCTGCAAATCCTTGGTCTAATGCACTCTAGCTGGGAACAACGACCACTTAAAAAAGGAGGGGGTGGATCTGTCTTAAAAAGGTCCCTGAATGTTTTAAAACTTTACAAACTACCTCTGCTTTCCATTGAATGCCATAGATCTAAGTCTTATGTACACTTCACAGACTTTGACCTTATCAGCTCATGCACACAAGTCGAGACTACGTGTTCCTTTTTCCTCATATGGAAACTTGGATGTATGCTTCTGTATCTCACCATTTTGAGTACGCCTTGAAATAGACTGGAAAGTTGTCCACTAAGCCACCCTGTCCTCTGAGATGCATCCTGGTCAGACATGATTATCGAAGACTTTCAGACATTCTTTTCAGGAATGTTTCCAGTCTCAATTCCAAATATGACCAATCTTGGAAGGAAGAGAGGTGAGGTAAGGTCAAAAATAATGATGAATGAAAATATACATCAAGAGGGACCAGGCACTATGACAAGAGGCCAGATCAGGGTTACATGTGGCAGCCAACTAAAAAGGAGGGGGAAAAAGACATGAGGAACATGGCACTTAGTTACCCAAAGAGAGGGTATTGTTTATATCTCCACAGGAGTGGGAGAGAGGGACCAGACTTCAACATGGTGCACCAAGGCCTGAATGAAACGTACTGACATGAAGCAGTGAACAAACAGAGAGGTCTGTGGGACAGGTCCGAATCCTAACTACATGGACAACCACCCCCTCCCAATCCCCTCCCCCAGAAGAATGCACTTCAGTGGACAGCACTGATGCTACCGCTCAGTGAGAGGGGCAAGTCTGATCAGAGCACACAGGAGCAAATGAAAAGGGAAGGAGAGAGAGTGGAGCACATACTGGCTCACCAAGTCCCAAGGACACATTCCTGCTCAGAGCAGCCAATGCACAGAAAGGACCATAAGGCCGGCCCCACCAGCCCCACCAGCCCCACCATGAGACACAACATCCCTCAATGACCCATAGTGCTACAAAGGACAACACTGGGGACACAGTGGGGGAACTGTGTCCCATCTGATCCCACCACACTGGGGTGAAACACTAAGGGGATTCAACAGAGCAACAAGGGGAGCAAAGTAATGAAGTCCATAAGGAATGCCAAAATTAGACTTTTGGGTCAGGGCGTGGCACCCCAGCAGACTTAACCAGAAAACACTCTTAAAGGTCAACAAACAGACCTGGAACTATTTACAGGCTTTTCTTTCTGTGCTGTTGGCTTTTTTATTGTCGTTTTGTTTTTGTTTGTTGCTTTGTTTTGCTTTGTCTTGTTTTTGTGCTTACTATTATCTCTGCATATCTATCTAGATAAGATAGGCAGGATAAAAAATCTAGAGAAAACAACCCGAGAGGAGGGGAGAGGGAGGAAAGGAAGGGGAGTGTCAACAAACCCAGGGACAAGGTAACAAGAAGTAATCTAAAATCAATGGTGAGGAGGTCATAGGATGTCTGGTGGGGCTTGATTAAGTGCAATATAGCCGAGAGGAATTACTAAAACCCGAATATGATAGTGGGACCAGAGAAAAGTAAAAGGAAATAGAGGAGAGAACTGAAAGGCAGAGGAATTTATAGAGGTCTAAATACAAGCATGTACCTATGTAAATATATGCATATATAATGAGAGGGAAATATACTTATGTCCATATACTTATATCTTAAATATTAAGGCAGCAGAAAATGCAAGAACACTTTGTTCTAATAACCTGACAGTCTGTGATGATCACTGTGTTAGACAGGCTTCTCTAGAGGAACAAAACCAGGACACTTATGAATATATATATATATATATATATAGATAGATAGATAGATAGAGAGAGAGAGAGAGAGAGAGAGAGAGAGAGAGAGAGAGAGAGAGAGAGAGAGAGAGAGAGAGAGAGAGAGAGAGAGAGAGAGAGAGAGAGAGAGAGAGAGAGGGGTATATTTATACCTACATATATTCATATATATACGGATAGATTTATATAGCATGAAAGAATATAACTGTTAATTAGTCCACACAGCAGTATAGAGGGCTCAGTTCAACTCACTTCTGTAGAACACTTAATATACTGGGAGTCCTTCAACTCATGAGGTCAAGGAAGTAGACAGCTGAGTCTTCCCTCAGGCAATGCAGGCAAAGTTCACCCATAGGCAGCAAACAGCTGGGCTGGTCACCAACAGTCATCAGTTCAACAGTATAGTGAAACAGGCCTGGATGAAATATTGAACTCAAGCAATACTAGACAACAGGATCCACCGGTCTCAAGCTCAAGCGATATGCACACCAGCAGAGTGGTATAGCAAGTCTCGACGGTACCACAAGCTCTAGCTACACGATTCACAGGTTGGCTGTCCCACAAGTAGTGTAGCTCACAAGTTGAGGCAGAGGACCATATAAAGTAGCGACATGCTGGTTAGATCATCAGAGAGTAAGAGAGAGGGGCAGGCCTTGCTGAGTCATTTATCTCTTTGCCCTCCAATCAAACTGCAACCTGATTAATGCCACATGTTCCTATTGGCCAGTTTGGCACAATAAACCTAACTATCACAATCACCTTCCCAACACAATCATTGAAGACAAAATGGGTGTGTAAGCATATGTGATGAAGCAAGCCTGATGGTGCCCAGCTATCAAAAGACATACATCTGGGTTCTTAAATGCTTGAAGATAAACAAGTGGCTATCTAGTTGAGAAGCAACAAAATCCACATGGAAGAAGCACACCAGGTTGTGTGATCATGAGGTGTTGATGGGATCAGGTATCAGCATCAAAGACCCAGAACAAAAAATCATATTGATGCGAATGAGGGGGATTGTGGAGTGGAGACCCAAAGGCCATCTGTAGACAATTGGGCATCCCTACAGAACGGTCACAAGGAATAGACAAGCCAGTCAGGGTGCCATATTGCATTGATGAAACAAACAACTTTCTTCTAGTTCTTTAATGCTTCCTCCTCACAAATCTGGCTAGACCAGAGCATGTATACTGGTACAGATAAGAGTTTGCAATACAGGGAAACCAGAACAGATAAACCCCTCAGACCAATAATGAGAGTAGCAATATCAGGAGCGTAGGGGGAAGGTGGGGGAGGCGCGGAGAAAGAGGCAACTGATTACAGTGATCAACATGTAACACCCCCTCCCCAGGGGGATGAACAACAGAAAATTGGTTGAAGGGAGACAGCGGACGATGTAAGATATGAAAATAATAATAATGTATAATTTATCAAGGCCTTCTGAGGGAGGGAGGGAGGGCCAGGGAGTGAGGGGAAAATGAGGAGCTGATACCAAGGGCTCAAGTATAAAGCAAATAATTTGAAAATGATGATGGCAACATATGTACAAAAACGCTTGACACAGCTGTAAGAGCCGCCAATAAAATGCTGTAATGCATATACCTCAAGAGAAAAAGTCCCTGTGGCAGTCACCTAATCTGGTGTCAATTTAAAGATTAAGAGTGAAGGGTGGAGTCTAGGTGGTCAATCTGGAGATAGCCAATGAGACCTCTGTGTGGGGATGGCCTTCTCCTGAGAATTCTGGGAAATCTGGTTCTTCTTTGGAGGTGAAGATGCCTCTCTCTTTCTGCTCACTTCCTTGGAAACTTTCGACTGTCAATTCTCACTCCCTGAGAGACTCTACAGACAAGGCTGGCTTCCTGTGAGACATCCCTGGGGAGAAGCCTACCTTGTTGCAGCCCTGGGAACTGGAGTAGCCACATGGAGACCCCTGCCAGCGCTGAGATGCTTACAACACCACTGGATCCAAAGACTTTCTACCCACTGACCTGTGATCATCTTGCATTCAGCATCATTGCATATGTTTGTGAGTTTGAAGAGGACTTATAGATTGCTGTCAGATATATGGGCTAATATTGGACTTATGGACTTGATTTGAACTGGGCTGGGATGTTTTCTCAATTTTCAATTGCTCTTGTATATAAATCTCTTTCTTATACATATATGCATGTGCATAGATTTGTTTCTCTAGTCTACCCAGATTAACACAGTCCCCATACCTAAAAGAGAATTATTAAAATTATTAAATTTCTCTATATTATAATATATAGAAAAATAATCCCCTTACTTCACTACCAGAAATTTCCCAAATCTGCCACATTTGCACTTATATGTTCCAACACTTAATTCATTAATTCTAGAAAGCCAGTGCCCCAAAACATTGACCTTAGCAAATGACCTCCAGAGTTGAGTTATTTACTTTTTTCACTTTCAATCATTACTAGTTTTCTATTATTATGAGCCAGCGTATTATCCTTACCTCCTTCCCTACTGTCATAGGTTACACTCCATTTGGTTTTTCATTGTGTACCATGTTTGATTTTGCTTGAGAAGTAATCTAAATATAGTCAGAGATCCATGTGACTCCCTCTCAAAGAGCATTATTCTCAGCAGCGAGAGAAGAAAGGGAGAGGACGCTGAAGGGGTAGATCAGCAAGAAGGCCAATGGACGTTGCGTGCAATAGGGGAAGAAGAACCAGTTCATGCACATTAATCGGTCTCACGTTCTTCTTTAGGTTCTCAGGGTTTCAAAAAAGGATACGAAACCCAGGCAATGGAAGGATTGTTTCCTTATAGCCCTCCCTGTTGTGCAACCATATCAATTACAGTCTGGCTTTGATTATTTTCTAAGTTTGACTCCAGAGAAAAATATGTTGCTTTGAAATTTGTCTTTCTTTCTTTTTAATTAAATAAATACTTATATTGGGGGCTCTTACAGCTCTTACCACAATCTGTATGTTTATCCACTGTGTCAACCACATTGTACATATACTGCCTTCATCTTTTTCAAAACATTTTCTTCTTACTTGAACCCTGATATCACCTACCCATTTCCTCCTTTCCTCTCCCAGCTGCCCTCCCTCACGAACCCATGATAAGTTATAGATTATTATTTTTATATCTTGCACCATCCTCTGTTGCCCTTCACCCCTGGAAGGCGTTATATGTTGATCCTTGTGATCGATTTCCCATTTCTCACCCCACCTTCCCCTTTTCCTCCTGGTATCGCTGTAATCATTGCTGGCCCTGCGGAGTTTGTCGATCCTGGATTCCCTATGTTGTGGTGCCCGGCTATCAAAAGAGATAGCGTCTGGTTTGTCTTTCATGACCATAGGTGAGTGAATATACTAATGCTTTATTAGTGCACTTTAGGTTCAAATTCGGGAGCCAGAGAATTACTTTAAGACTTAAGTTTTTTAGTGAGGCATGGCATCGCTCTAACAGTAACATTCATTTGAACTCTTGATGTGTGCTACGTTTTTTCCTTGCACTTTAAACCATGTCCTTGTTAGGTGCCACCCGGTTCCGACTCCTAGTGGCCCTGTGTGCAAAACAAACCACCTCCAGGTCCTGAGCCATCGTCACAATTGTTATGTCGAATGCCATTCATGGAGCCACTGTGTCTGTTCATCTTTTCTTTTTAACATTTTTTAGGGACTCATACAACTCTTATCACAATCCATATATACATCAATTGTGTAAAGCACATCTATACATTCTTTGCCCTAATAATTTTCAAAGCATTTGCTCTCCACTTAAGCCCTTTGCATCAAGTCCTCTTTTTTCCCCTCCCTGCCCGCTACCCCCTCCCTTGATAATATATAAATTATTTTGTCATATCTTGCCCTGTCCGGCATCTCCCTTGACCCCCTTTTCTGTTGTCCATCCCCCAGGGAGGAGGTCACATGTAGATCCTTGTAATCGGTTCCCCCTTTCCAACCCACTCACCCTCTACCCTCCCAGTATCGCCCCTCACAGCCCCGGTCCTGAAGGTATCATCCACCCTGGATTCCCTGTGCCTCCAGCTCCTATCTGCACCAGTGTACATTCTCTACTTTATCCAGACTTGCAAGGTAGAATTCGGATCATGGGGACAGAGTTGGGGAGGAAGCATTTAGGAACTAGAGGAAAGCTGTATACTTCATCAGTGCTACATCGCACCCTGACTGACTCATCTCCTCCCCTACACCCCTCTGTGAGGGGATCTCCAGTGGCCGACAAATGGGCTTTGGGTCTCCACTCTGGACTTCCCCCTTTATTCACTATGGTAACATTTTTTTTTGATGATGATGCCTTATACCTGATCCCTTTGACACCTCGTGATCGCACAGGCAGGTGTGCTTCTCCCATGTGGGCTTTGTTGCTTCTGAGCTAGATGACCACTTGTTCACCTTCAAGCTTTTAAGACCCCATACACTATCTCTTTTGATAGCTGGGCACCATCAGCTTTCTTCACCACATTTGCTTGTTCACCTGCTTTGGCTTTAGCGGTTGTGTCAGGAGGGTGAGCATCACAGAATGCCAATTTAATAGAAGAAAGTATTCGTGCATTGAGGGATTGCTTGAGTAGAGGCCCAAGGTCCTTCCGCCACCTTAATATTAAACCTATAAATATAAACACATAGATCTATTTCCCTATCCTCATATATTTGCATATGTACATGTCTGTGTCTAGACATCTATAAATGTCCTTTGCCTCCTAGCTCTTTCCTCTATTTCCCTTTCTTGACAACTTCAATCTCTTCTCTGTCATGATGTTACCTATTTGTACAGGTGTGAGTATTTGGGTCTTATTTACATTGAGTTGTGATCCACACTGAAGACTGAAATCCTTGACCTTTATTAGCAAGTGCATAAAGTCCTCCTCACTTTCAGAAAGCCAGTTGTGTCTGCATATGGGAGATTGGGAACACGTCTTCCTACAGTCCTGGTGCCCCATTCTTCATCATAAATTCCAGTTTTTCTGATTTGTTCAGCATACAGAATGAACAAATATGGTGAGAGGATACAAACTTGGTGCACACCTTTCCTACTTTTAAACCATGCAGTGTTCTATTTGTACAACTGCCACTTGATTCATGTATAGGATCCACAGAAGCACAATGAAGTGCTCTTGAGTTCCCAGTCTCCTCAAGGCTATGCATACGTTGTTATGATCCACACAGTTGAATGCTTTTGCATAGTCAATGAAGCATCATTACTACACCATGGAGCAGTAAGTTAAATGAGATATTATACAAAACCTCTTTGATTCGAGAAATCAGCTTTAAATTTCCTTTCTACAAAAATTGTCTATAACCTCCAAGCTGTGCCAATCTCCTTAGCCCTGGGACTAAGGTTTCCTTTTTTGTTATCTGTGACTTTGGACTACATTTTACCATGAGGATAACTTACTTTTCCCTTGTTTGACAATGACGGCTGACATGCAAGACCCTGGGTGCAGTCTGAGAGTCTAGAATGTGTGGATGCGTCAAAAAGAATTGCCACAAACCATAGAAACCTTTATCAAAGATATCAAAAAGTGAAGTTATTTAAATATATATTCTTCCTTCATCTAGGTCTACACAATTCTGAAGATGGTGTTTCCATTTCCCTAAACATTCCTTGAGGAATTCCGTGCCTTTCTATTGACACCATAATGGCAGTTAATATCATATCAGCCTGGAGTGACAAGCAAAAAGCTTGGGAAATAAAATGATGTCTCATGAGGCAAGATCAGGCCTGCAGAGTGAATAGAATAAGCAAGCTTTCCTTCAACATTTACACAGGCCAACTTCTGCTACCTTTGAAGAATGCGCCGTGTGTTGTTGTGATGGGAAGAAGGTCCTCCGTGCAGCTTGCCTTTTTCTCATCCTGCATTTTTTAATTTTCTTAAAAACTTCTCCCTAGTAAGCGCTGGGGATCTTCCTTTGCCCTTTGAGAAAATCTCTCAAGATCACCATCTGAGTCCTCTCCAAATAGTTGTCACAAACTTTTGAGCTTCACTCTCTGTCTTAAATTTAACTCTCACCATAACCCCTCATAGCCACTCTTAATTGGACCTCCTATGTTTTTAAAGGAACCCTAAAGAGACTAAGACAAGTGTGTATTACTGAGAGGACCTGTCTGCAGCCATCCACTAATCTCAGAGACAGGTTTAAACATGTTTTGTTTGGAATAAGTCCATCCATATAGTCCCTGGAATCCTAGTAGTGATACCACTCGCCCTCATTTAACTTTCCCCAGTCTAAGTCTTGCTAAGTCTCTCACCTCCAGTTTGCTTGAATAATGTTCGTTTGGGTTAGAGACCTTCACCTTTTCCAACCCTACTATGAGAGCTGCAGCCATCTTGAACTGCAGACCACAAGTAGAACAGACCCTGTCTTAGTCTGGGTACTTTAGAGAAACAAATCCACAGAAATTCATGTCTAAGAGAGAGCTTCTATAAAGGTTAAGTGCACAACAAAACATCCTTCCCACCCAAAAAAGAAAAACATCCCAACCCAGTGCTGCCCAAGCCCACAAGTTCAACATTAGCCCATTAACCCATATGTCCAACACCAATCTGCAAAGTCCTCCTCCATCTAACAAAACAGATGCAATGATGCCAACTGCAAGAGGAAAGCCGAGTCAGTGAACTTGTAGGTGCTGGCAGGCATCTCCACATGAGTGCTCTAGCACTCAGGGCTGCTTCAGGGTAGGTCCATGTGGCT